>NW_027397168.1:1386134-1418898 GCF_003265705.2 Callorhinus ursinus
CCCCCCCGCTCCTCCCTCTCCCCGCCTCGCTCTCGCCCCGCCCTCTCCCTCACTCCTCCCCACACACACCCCGCCTCCTTGGTAGCGGTGCGGCTGGGACCTTCGGGAGATGGAAGGGCGCGATCGGGTCTCGGGTGAGCTCGGCTCCGCTCGGCTCCGCTCGGCGGGAGGCCCGAACGGAGGCGCGGCGCGCGGGCCTCTGGGTAGTGTAGTCCGTTCGGCTGCGCAGGCGCAGTGCGGTCGGGCGGGCCCAGCGGGCGCGGGTCATTGTCCTGGCGGAGCAGCGCGGGTGAGTCCGGCTGCGGGCGGGGCGGGGCGGGGCGGGAGGAGAGGGGGAGGAGGGGCGGGGCCCCTCCCCCCTCCCCCCTTCCCCCTCCCCCTCACTCTGCTGCCCCTGCGCGCACCGACCCTCGCCCGGGGGAGGAGGCGTGCGGGCTGCGGGCGGGGAGGGACCGGGGGGCGGCTGGAGGGCTGTGGAGAGCGGGCGCTGGTCGGGAAGGAGGCGGATCTGGGTGCCCGACCGCGTGTGCGCTGGCCCTGCGGTCGTGCCCGCGTGTAAGTCAGAGCGAGCGGGGGCGGCCCCCTGCGCGCCTGCCTGTGCGGTGCGTCCGGGTGCGCACCTGTGTCCGCTCCTGGCCTGTGCGCGTCTCGGAGGGGCCGCCCCGGGCGCACCTGTGTCCGCTCCTGGCCTGTGCGCGTCTCGGAGGGGCCGCCCCGGGCGCACCTGTGTCCGCTCCTGGCCTCTGGATCTGTGTCTCTGGGAGTGAGGGTGTCTCCCTGAGGCCCAGCCCTGTCAGCGTGTCCACTGGGGTCTCGGTCTTTGGCCGCAGCTGGGTGGGTGTGAGTGCCTCTGGCTGTGCGCCTCCCAAAGCAGGGGTGAAGGACCGGGTTTGGCTGGACAGGTGGGCCTGGCCTGGGCGCCCCGAGTCCCCAGCTCCTCCCAGGCCCTCAGACTTGTCTGGCCATAGAAGGGCCTGGAGGGACTGGGAGCCTGAGGGCCAGGAAGTGTGTGGGCGACAGCATTTGGGGCTGGGGGTGTGCGCCTTCTTTCCTGCCTCCTCTCACAGGGCCTTGGTGAGGGGAGTCCTGACCCCTACCCCGTCCTGACCAGGGGTTTATTGGCTCAGGGACTGCGCGCTGGGCACTCAGAGTGCTGTTCCGGGCACTTTGCTGGGACTGCCTCGTTTAGAGGCCTTGCAGGGACTGTGAGGAGGGAAGCCCTTATCACCCTCGTATTACGGATGGGGACCCTGAGCTCAGAGCCTAAGTCACCCAGCTCTACACCCAGGCATCGGGTTCCGGAGCCCCCGCGCTTAGCTACCAGGCAAAGGGGAAAGTCTTTTTTCCTTTCAACTCATCTGAGACAAAGTTCCAGGATTTTTCCCCTTGGGATTCTCCCCTAGAAACAATGGAAGGAAGGAAATACCAGAAAGCTCAGAGGAAGAGGAGGAAGGAGGGAGCCACTTGGCTTTGCAGCAGCACAGATCTCGGGCCACACTGGGTTCAACAGTCACCAGCCCTGTGCACGTGTCGCTTTACAGGGCCGCTGTGAGTTCATGGGCCTCTTTAAAAAAATTGTTTGTTTTTTTTTTAAATTACAGTTTGTGATTCCACTGCTATAAGGACACATGTAATCTGGGTTGGATTACATTCACCTTTTTTGATATTAGGGGTCTTTGGCTCACCGGGCCTCGTGGGTGAGCTGGCTCTGGTTCTGTCCACGTCCAGCCAAAGGAGCCAGTGTTGTTCACCTCACAGTCCAGGAATAGGAGTCAGAGGCTGCCAGTCCAGCACGAGTAACATTTAAAAAGTTAAATCTTTTTTCAAACATTATGACAGTAATAGAAATTATTGCGTCCAGGGAAACAAAAGAATACGAAGGAAGACAATGAATAATGCCTCCTTCTCATTCCCACTTTGTTCCCCTCAAAGCACCACCTGGTGTCCATCATTCCATGGCCTTCCCCAGGCTTAGAAATGCTGCACAGAAACACCCCCCACCGTGTGCTGATTTGTCTTTACTCAGAGAGGTTAAAGTTAGGTATAAAACTCTCGTCTAACTTGTGTTTCTCACTTAGTGACTTTACAGATGTGAGTAGATGCAGAACTAACTCCTCCTTTGTAGAGATGACCTGATCCTTCATAATACGGCCTCTCCCTTACTGATGGGTACTTATTATTTTGTTTCCAGGACTTTTTGTTGGTTGGTTGGCCTTTTGCCTCTAGGAATTGTGTTACGATAAATGTCTTTTTTCTATGTGATAACCTTTTATGCAGAGCTTTTATTGCTATGGGCAGAGTCTCAGACAGGGTTTCTGGGTTATGGGGTTCGTATATTGCCAGCTCTCTTTCTGGAAAGGTGAGAGACTCCCATTCCTTCAGCTGTGTGTGAGAGGGCCCATTTCTTGTGTCTTTGCCAACACTAGAAGTTTGCTCATCTATTCATTCCCTCTGTGTTTGGGTGCCTCCTGTGTACCATACATCGTCCAAGATGCCAGAGACACTGTGCAGAAATGATCATCTCTGCTTCCTGGGGGGTTGCATTCTGGAGGAGGGAAGACAGATGAGGAACTTGAGAACACCACTTTAAAAAGACCGTTGTCGATGATCATGTGTGCTATAGGGAGATGGTGGAAGGGGTGGGGGTTGCCACTTGAGCTCAGGGGCCTGGGGGTGGGGACTTACTTCTCCAAGAGGTGCCTCTTAAGCTGACTGGGAGATGGAGCTAGCCATGGGAAGAGCATCCCTGAAAAGGGAACAGCAGATGTGAAGGCCAGTGTGCCTGGGGCCAAGTGTTGGAGGGGACAGCAGAGTGGAAGGGGGATGGCCAGCAGGGGCAGACCATAAGGGCCACATGGGCCGCTGGGAAGACTGTGGATGATTTCTAATGCTGAGGGAAGCCGTAGGAGGGTTTTAAGCTGGAGGACATTTTTATTGAGGGCTTGTTGCAGGCCAGACGTGGTGCTGTGAAGTCTGTGGACAGGAAGTGGTAAGAGACCCCAGCCCACGCGTTTGTGAACAACACTGGGGCTTCTTAGCCTCCACGCTATTGGCAGTCTTTGCTGTGGGGGCTGTCTTGTGCAGCGTAGGATATTGAGCAGTATGCTTGGTCTCTGCCCACCAAATGCCCATAGCAGCACGCTCCCCCAAGCTGTGGCAACTACTAATGTCTCCAGACGTTGTCAAGTGTCTCCTGGGGCCAAAATCACCCCCTAGTGGAGAACTGTTCTAAAGGCTTCTGCCCACCTGTCCTTTATGTGTGAGTTAAAATCGCAACTTTTTGCTTGTAAAAGTGGGGGGCCCTTTGGCCTCAAAAAGAACTTTCTTTGTCTTCATGGTTCTTACACTTTAAGAAACTCATTTGGAGGGGCGCCTGGATGGCTCAGTCATTAAGTGTCTGCCTTCGGCTCAGGTCATGATCCCAGGGTCCTGGGATCGAGCCCCGCATCGAGCTCCCTACTCCCCGGGAAGCCTGCTTTTCCTCTCCCACTCCCCCTGCTTGTGTTCCCTCTCTTGCTGTGTCTCTCTGTCAAATAAATAAATAAAATCTTAAAAAAAAAACTCATTTGGAAATTAATGATTCTCAGTCCCCATCCCAGATGGTTTGATCCAGCAGGTCTGGGCAGGGACCTAGGGATGTATATTCTGAATAATAAGCATTCCTAGTGATTTCTGGTACTTTGAGAAATGGCACAGTAGCTGAAGGGCTTTTGTATAGGAGAGGACTGTATTTTTACAGGTGATCCTGAGGGAGGTTTAAGGAGGCATATTTTGACTTATAGCAGAAGGAAAACTTGTTTCCAGCCAGAGGTGTTGGTGACACAGGTAGTGAGCTCCTCATCATGGGAGGCATGCAAGTCCTGACAGGTCACCATGGAGCCAGGACTGAACTAGCATGTCCTAAACTCTTAAGAATCTGTGCTAATCTATGCCGCCTGTTCAGTGTTTTACTTTGTCTTTTATTTAAATTGACTGATTTTTGTTTGTTTTGACGCACTGATTTTTAAAATTATTTATTTATTTTACTTAAATCAACTTAATTTTTTATTTTTTTTTAAAGATTTTATTTATTTCAGAGAGAGAGTGCAAGCACAAGTGGGAGGGGCAGAGGGAGAGGGCAATAGTGTCTTAAGCAGACTCCACGCCAAGTGCGGAGCCGGACGTGGGGCTCGATCCCAGGATCCCCGAGATCACGGCCTGAGCCAAGACCAAGAGTTGTACACTCTACCAGCTGCGCCACCCAGGCGCCCCTAAATCAGCTTAGTTTAAAAGGGCATTCTGTGTGACTGCCATAAATAGGAGCGGGGCACTGCTGTAAGAAAGGAGACCCTTTAGGACAAAGCTGACTGTATCCCACTCTTCGGAACATACACGACCAACAACAGTAGTAACAGCTGCTATGGGTTGAGCTCTTACTGTGTGCTAGAAGGCCCCAGGTTCCTTCTGCGTACCAGTTAGCTGAACCCCAAGGTTACCCCTGTGAGATGTGGGGGATCGCCTGTAGGGGTGGGGAGTGGGGCCTCAGACCAGCTCTCAGACCTGGGAGGGGGTCTGAGCAGGGAGAAGGCGGAGGGTTCTGTTGCTCCCAGCAGACTGTGGGAACGGATGTGCGGGTGTGAGGGTGTCTGGTTGTGCACTTGAGAGGCAGCAAGCACCTAGACCTGGACATACTCTGCCCCACTCCATTCCCAGCTGTGTGGAATCCTGGGCCAGTGGCTCATCCCTTGGGCCTCAGTTTTCTCATCTGTGAAATGGGGCGGGTGGAAGCAGGACTTATTTTGTGGGGCATTAAGAGGGTTAAAGGAGAGGTGTCCGCCCAGGGCCTTGCACAGGGGAGTCGTGCTTAGTGTTTGTTACTAACGTGTGTGTGCGCGTCCCTCCTTGCCTGTCCCCTAGTGGGTATGTGTCTGTCTGTCCTGTCGCTGTGTGAAGCAGGCCCAGGCCTGGTCTCTCACTGTGACCTCTCTTTCTCTCCCAGCCGCAGTCTGCCCGTTCCCGTCACCCTGGGCACCGGAGGGATGGCCACCCAGCTGCTGACTGATGAGGCCCTGGTAAGTCATGTTACCCTCTCACACTCCATTCCAGAGGCTCAAGCCCAAGGGGCAGGACTCCTGCCCAGGGATGACCCTCTGACTCCCAGGCCCCCTGTGGAGCTCACCTCCTGGGCTGTCTCCAGGGGCCTGTGTCTGCCCTGAGGAGGGAGGGTCACATTCGTGGGTGCTGCTCTCCTCTGCTCTGCCCTTTCCGGGCTTGGCAGCCCCTTGCCTGCCCCTGCCACTGGCTTCGGTCAGCCAAGGGGGACAGGGCAGCTTGGGAGGGACTGGCTCTGTCCCCGGGGCTTTCAGGAGACAAATGGGCAACTGGGAAGTGGTGGTTTAAACACATCAAGTGTGAAAAAGGCCCCTGCAGAGGGGCCTGGGCAGCATGCTGTACCAGACACGTGAATGTCACTTACGAACACCCACATGCGTGGTGAACGTGCAGAACACAGGCTGGAGCAAGGCCCGCGTGCACACTTCGGACAGCGGTTACCTCTGGGGAGAGGGAGGAGGGCACCACGGGGTAGGGCATCCGGGCGTCCGCGGCTCTCGCTAGTAGGTTTTATGCTTTAGTGGGTGGCACGTGTATGGTTGTTTGTTGTGTTTTTCTCTAAATTTCCTTTTATGCCAGAAATATTTCATAATAAAGAAATTACATGTAAATATTCCTTCTAGAAAACTGGGAAAGCCCAGTAAACTGTAGGTAAGACAATATAATTCACCCATAGTCCCTTTCCCCGTAGATAAACCATATGGATATTTGTGTATTCATTTATTTTCTTTCTTCTCTGATTAGCATTTTAAAAAACTGACCAAGTATTGGCTCTGCCATTTTAATATTGAGATTCCCCCCCGTTCTAACTTTAATTGATAAGGATTTCCCTTATTTTGAAACTTCATAAACTTTGCAAACATCGCTTATTTGGCTGCATAGTCATCTGGTGAGTTTGACTTTTTAAAAAAATTTTTTGATGCTGTCAATAGTCTATCATAAAAGTAAAAGAAAATTCCTGGTCGGTGAGGAAATGTATAATCAGTATAAAGAGCTTAGAGAAGTCCGGAAGAACACAGCGGAGAGAATGGGGTTGACCTGCGACCTTGCACAGTAGATAACCACTCTTGAATGTCTGGGTGTCTTTCTTTCCCTGGATACACGTTTTGCAAAAATGAGAATCACCCTGGCTAAGCAGTTTTTATATCCTTTTTTTTGTGTTGAAGATTTAATCCTAAGCATTTCTCCTCGTAGTTAAAAGCTCCCTGTAACATCCATTTTAATGGCTATGTAAGAAATTCAGCTAAGAGCTGTAGCTGGCTTCCTTTGTGGTTCCCTTGTTGTGGGATGTTTACTGGTTTCCAGTTACTCGTGGTTACGAACAATGTTAGGAGGGACACGGCTGGCACATAAGTCTTTCTGTGCATTTCGTGTGATTTCTTAGGTGTGCTTCCTTGAGGAGGAATCCCGGGTTGGATGTTTCTGAGGCCTTCCCTGAGGCTCCTAGCGCTTTTCCCACTGATGGTGGCAGTTGTATGTGTTCCCTGCCAGGCTGGAGGAGAGGTTTCCGTGGGCTGTTGTCAGAATTTCTTCTGAACGTGGGATATAAATGACACATGGTATTGACCTTGAGCATGATGGGTGAGCTTGAGTAGCATTGTCTGTATTGTGGGTGAGGGTTTATTTTCAGGAAATGTTTGTTAGCCATTTCTGCAGGCGGGTAGATTATCTCTCTTGTGCTTTACCAGTCTATAGGACTCTCAGTATTCTTGAAATTTTAAATGTGTGTGTGTGTATACGTAGTCGTGGCAAATATTCTTCCCAGGCTCGCTCTTTGTTTCTTCATTTATTCTATATTTTTAAATTACAAAAGCATTTCAGATCTTTAAAACCAAATCTGCCTCTCCTTCTGTGGTGACATCGTTGACTTTAAAGGTCTCTCTGTTTGCAGGTCATACATGACCTGTATTTTCTTCCTTT
Source organism: Callorhinus ursinus (assembly GCF_003265705.2). NCBI lineage: Eukaryota > Metazoa > Chordata > Mammalia > Carnivora > Otariidae > Callorhinus > Callorhinus ursinus. The sequence goes on from NW_027397168.1 coordinate 1,393,146, forward strand.
TTTCCATTTATCATTTGGATAATCATGACTTTTGAATCTTTTGTATCTACATGAAATTTAATTTGCTGTATGAACGTGTCAGTTTACTTGTCTGTGACTTTCGGTTTGTCATGTCTTCGTTTATGTAACCCCTGTTTTGGGACGCACTCTGCCTCCCACACCATATACAGTTCATTGGTTTATGGTCTAATCACAGAATTGTGCGGCGGTGACCACAGTCAGTTCTAGAACATTTTCATAAGGCAAACAGGAAATGTGTGCCCATTAACACTTGTTCCCGTTTCCCCCATTGGTCCCCTGCCCCTGGCAACCACTAATCTACTTTCTTCCTCTGCGAATTTTCGTATTTGGGACGTTTCATGTAAATGAATTCACACACTGTGTGATCTTTTGTATCTGCCTCTCAGCATGATGATTTTGAGATTCCTTCATGTGGTAGCACGTGCGAATGCTTCGTTCCTTTTCAGGGCTGAGTAATATTCCACGGCGTGGAGAGAGCATGTTTATTCACTCATGCATCAGCTGATGGACATTTGGGTTGTTGCCACTTTCTGGTTGTTGTTAGTAATGCTGCAGTGAACATTACAAGTTTTTTTTTGTTTGTTTGAACCCACGTCCTCATTTCTCTTGGGTACATACCCAGGAGTGGGGTTGCTGTGTTTAACCATTGAAGGAACTGTCGGCCTCTTTTCCAAAGCAGCTGCACCATAATGTCTTCATTTTTAACTTATCTGTGGTGGTTGTCTCGATTTCTTCTTTTACCTACATTATTTAGGAGGACTCTGAGGGCTTGGGTGCCTTTGGCGTTAAGCTTCACTTCTAGGGGAGGTCTCCTCCACCCATTGCTGTCTGCCCTCCCAGCATCCTTTGCAGTAAGGTGTAGGCTCCAAGACTTCCAAGACCATCCATTGTGGTTTTGGTGTATTTTTGTGCACCCCCAGCCAGGCTTGGTGTATGGGACATGCTCAGCAAATAGTTTACTTATTGAGCGAGTTGAGATGGAACATGCTTAGGCAAGACTTTCTGAAAGAATTATTATATAAAAAATTAAAATAAATTTTAAAAGGGGGCAGGAGGAAACTTGTGGAAGTGATGGGTAAGTTTAAGATTGTGGTGGTGATTACATGGGTGTATACTTTCCAAACTTATCAAATGGTATTAATATTCACAGCTTTTTGTATGGCAACCATACCTCAATAAAGTAGGTTTTTTTAAAAGAAGGAATTATTAGCAGGACTGGTCCAAGGTTGTATTAGGTCAAAGAATCAAATAATATCATATAATAATAACTATTATTATTAATAAAAAGTACATAAGATATATATGAAACATCAAAATTAAATGATGATTAGCAAAAGTTGGCATTCATCAAGAGCTTACTCTAGCTGTACGGGACACTGTGCTGGAAGCATATATGTATTCCTCACTTAACACCCCTGACAACCACGGAGGGGGACATTGTTGTTATGAAGCCCATTGAACAGATGAGGCTCAGAAAGGTTGAGACAGTAGCCCAAGGAAACACAGCATAGGAGGGACAGAGCCAGGATTTCATTGCAGGCTACCAGACTCCCAAGTCCAAACCCTTAGCCACTGCTGCATGCTGCATCTGCATCGAGTGATGGTGGCCCCTGAGACAGGGAGGCCAGTGTGAGCCCAGGGCACTTGGGCAGGCACTGGAGACAATGAAAGAACTGGCCAAGAGATGAGGTCTCCTCCCAGGGAGGGTGAGCCGTGGTTCAGGGTCCGGGGCGGGGGTGATGCTCAGCGCACTGGAGGGAGCCAAGGACCTGTGGGTGGCAGTAACAGTAGCTGATGGTCATTGAGCACCTACTGTATGTATGTACTGTTCTGAGCAGCAAACATGGATTAACTTAATTCTCATGCCCTCCTTATTCATTGATCCATTTACTCATTCAAGAGCTATTTGTTGAGTGCCTACTAGATGCCAGGCATTGTACAAAGCACTGGGGATATCATAGTGAGCAGGATGGATGTATTGGTTTGCTAAGGCTGCCATAACAAAGTACCACGGACTGGGGGATCACAGTGCAAGTCTATCTTCTCACAGTTCTGGAGGATGACGTCCCCAAGGTCAGGGTGTCAGCAGGGCCATGCTGCCTCTGGAGGCCTAACAGAGGGAGCCGTTCCAGGCCTTCTTTCAAGCTTCTGGTAGTTCTGGGCTTGTGGCAGCATAACGCCAGTCTTCACATGGCATTCTCCCTGTGTGCATGTCTGTGTCTAAATGTCTCTTTTTTATGAGGACACCAGTCATGTAGGATTAAGGGCCCACCTGACCCCAGTATGATTTCGTCTTGACTCATTACATCTGCAGTGTCCCTGTTTCCAAATAACATCCATTCTGAGGTGCTGGAGGTCTAGACTTCCACATAGGACTTGGGGGTGGGCATAATTCAACCTACAGCAAGCACTTTGAATAGGACCCAGCCCACAGCAACTGCACAATAAGTGATAGGTCTTGTCACCGTGGTGGTTGACGTCATCACCATCATCATTACCTACCGTGCTATGGAATATTCATCTTATCCACAGGGTTTGCAGCATCTGTTGGGAAGGCACCGAGGCTTCTACCCCAGGAACTCTCCACCCTTCCCCATGGCCTAATCTGCCGCTGAAGCCTCAGGTCTTGATTCAGACTCCCCCCACAGACCCAACCATTCATTGTCCCCTCAGACTACATTCGGTGTCACCTTTCTGAAGTCTTCCTAGACACCCCCTAAAGCTGCCATTGCTCAGGGCGTCTGGAGGATTTCGTTCGTACCTTCACGGTGGTATTGACCAGATTGCTGATCAGTCATGTATGTGTTCATGTACCTCGTCCATGTGGAGCTAGTACTTGAACTTTCTGTGTCTTTTCCCAGCACCTAGCTCAGTGCCTGCAGCTCCATAGGGGCTCAGGACAGTGTGTGGAGCTACTGGAGTCCATCTAGGATTCTGCCTTTACCGGGCAACTAATGCACATGTCCATTCATGGAGTTATGGTCATTATACCTTTGATTCCTTCTCTGTTTCCAAAGTGTGTGACTTTCTGCTCTAAACAGTCTTATATTTGTTTTATTTCTCTGTCAGAGGACCATCCCACTATAAGTAGGCACCAAGAACACTGAGGGGTTGGTCCCTTCAGAACTCCGCACCTTCTTGAAATCACTCCAGAGACATCCCGTCTGCCTCCCCTAAATCCTCTTGGCTTTTCTGGCCTTTTCTCAAGACCTCTGTGAGCAGGGCCCTGCGGTGAGTGGTTGTGGGTTTCCTCTTACAGGAATCAGTGACGTTCAGGGATGTGACAGTGGACTTCACCCAGGAGGAGTGGCAGCAGTTGGAGCCTGCCCAGAAGGACCTGTACAGAGATGTGATGCTGGAGAACTACAGGAACCTGGTCTCTCTGGGTAAGGGGGCAGCTTCACTGAATTACTCACCATCGGCCTGTCACTTGAGGACTACAAAGAAATAAGAAAAAGCATGGGCAGATTTTACTATGTAGGAAGTTTAAAGATAAAAATAAAGTTGATAGGTAATGAAATGGAGTAATATTCACCACATGTATAATAGTCAAAGGATTATAATTATATAAAGAGCTCCTAGGAATAAACAAGAATGAAACAAGAAACAATGATAGAAAGGTAGACCAAACATATGAGCTGGCAGTTCATAAATGTAGAAATACACAAAATCACAGTTTATAAAAGATTTTTAAACCTTACCAATAGTCAAAGAAATACAGTTTTTGCCCGTGAGGAATGATAATAGCCTGTATTGTGAGGGTGTAGGGAAAAGACTTTCCCATTTTAGGAATATAAAATTGGGACAGCAATTTTGGAGGACAGTTTGGGCATTATCAGCCAAATTTTGAACAGTTCTATTTTTAGGGATCTGTCCTTTAGATATCTTCCTGTGAGTGTGCAAACTTTTACACAGGAAGAAAAGGAGAAATGACCTAAATGCCCACCCATACAAGACTGACTAAACACATCAAATCGTATCAGTATGATGGAAACCATGTAGGTCTTCAAAGATGAGCACTCTTTGTGGGTGCTGATGGAAAGCTATCCCTTGATACAGTGCTAGGTCAAAACCACTAACTTCCAGACCAAGAATATGTCCCATTTCTCTTACAGCTTTCATGGAAGTATAATTGACCTACAATTAACTGCACAGATTTAAAACTTACAATCTGGTGCATTTTGACATCTGTATACACCCAGGGGGAAACCATCACCATGATCCAGATAATGAACATATCCATTACCCCTTTATAATATCTCCATGTGCTTCTCGCACCCACCCTCCATTCCCTGGGCAACCACTTTATGTGTAAGTGCTTTACGGCACTGTGGTTTAATTTGCATATTCTGGAATTTTACATACACACACTCATACAGCATGTACTCTTTTTTTTTTGTTCTGATTTCTTTCACTCGGCATAATTATTTTGAGGTTCACCCATGTTGTATGTATTAGTAGTTCACGTCTGTTTATTGCTGAGTGATATTCTACCTCATGGATAGACCACGATGTGTTTATCCATTCACTTGTTGATGGACATTTGGGTTGTCTCCAGTTCTGAGCTGCCACCAGTAAATCTGCTATGAACCCGTGTGTACAGCGTTCACTGTGGATCTATGCTTTCCTTTCTCTTGAGCAAACACCGGGGAGTAGAATGGTTGAATCACATGGTAGGTGTACCTTAACCTTTCTGGAAACTGCCAGACATTTTTCCAAAGCAGTGGCACCATTTTACATTTCCGCCAGCAGAGCCCACGCGTTCCAGGTGCTCCCTGTGCTTGTCAAAGCTTCGCATGCTCAGTCTTTGTCATTTTAGCCATTCTCGGGGGTGTGCATTGTTGTTGTGTGTGCTTTTGGTGTCCTGAGAGACCGTTGCCTGACCCAAGGCCACTAAGATTCACTCCTGTGTTTTCTTCTAAGACTTTTGTAATTTTGGCTCTTCATTTAGGTCTTTGGTCCATTTTGAGTTAATTTTCATGAATTGTGTAGGAAAGGGGTCTAATGTCACTCTTGCATGTGGGTATCCAAGTGCCCCGGCACTAATTGCTGAAGAGCCAGAGGTTTTAATTTGATGTAGTCCGATTTATCAGTCATTTTCCTTTTGATGTCATATCTAAGAAATCTTTGCTTGTCTCAAGGCCACAAAGGTTTTCTTCTATAAGTCGTACAGTTTTAGGTTATGTGTTTTGTTCTTTGATCCCTTTAGAGTTAATTTTTGTAATGACGCAAAGTGTTAATTGAAGCTCTTTTTTTTTTCATCAAACGAATATCGAGTTGTTCTACCACCGTTTGTTGAAGAGACTGCACTTTTCCACTGGAAAAATTTCCTTCGCATGTCCGTCAAAAATCAGTTGTCCATGTATGTATTTGTGGGTCTAATTCTGGGCTGTGTTCTATCTCCTCCATCTATGTCTGTTGTGACACCAACACTGTATCATTTGATCTGCTCTCAGTTTCTGCCTTTATGACCTGTGCTCAGACAGCTTGCTGTCCTCATGACCCTCTTGAGTGTCCTACCCAATGCCTGTGAATTACATGGTATGGGTTTCGTGGCTGGCTGGTGTGAGAAGGCACTGTTCCCAGCCTTCATCGGCTCTGGGTACATTTTCAAACCCTTCTGGGTGTTTTTTCCCAAGCTTGGGTGGTTTCCATGTGTGCAGTTCTGACCAGGAATCTGATGCTGGGGGAAGGACCTCACAGATCTCCAGAGCGCTCTCTCTGCTCAGGGGGTCTGCTGGGCTTTGCCTCGTCCTCCCTTCCCAACCCCCAAGGCCCCACCCGAAGCCCGCAGCCTTTCCCCCGAGTAAGCTGGGTGGTCCTAGGGCCTGCCTCTCTGACCCCACCTCTCAGGTAACATTGCCCTTTGCTGTCTGATGTCCAGTGTCTTATAACCTTTGTTTTATATATTTTGTCCTCCCCCGCACCCTTTCCCTTTGCTTTAGGCTGTAGGCTGAGGGGAAGTCCTATCCCTGTTATTCTGTCTGGGCCAGAAGCCCCATTTGAGGGGGAAAAAAGTGTGCATGTATATGTGTGTGCGTACAAGTGTGTTATATGCACTTTTTAAAAAAGGTGTACACTAGAGAGAAAGTTCTAAAAATACACACCAAATGGTTAACACAGGTGAGATTGCAGGAGACTTCCATTTTATGTTATTTTTTGATGTTTGATGTTTAATTACAAGTGTGAATTACTTGGTGATCAGAAACGATCGTAGAAATACAGAATATGAGAAAAGAAACTATGGAAGACAAGAAATCTAGTACCACAAAAACATCCCTATTTAGGTCAAAAGGAATGAATAGCGTTTTGCATATGAGTAGCTTTTTGCCCAAGTGACCTCTGCAGACATCGTCCTGTTAGCATTTCCCTCGACTGCCACAAGGATGCTCACATCCCCGCACTGCACCATCTGCACGTCCTCCATGCTCTGCTGTTTGCCGGTCTTGTTGGTGAAACGCCGTGTGGCCGGTTGGTTTAATTTGGCTGACGATGAGCTGTGTATTCACAGCTTCTCATGGCTAAGAGCTGAGTGTTTGCTTTTCTGCAAACGAGCTCTCCTGACGGCTTTGAATCCATGAAAGGGAGGCTGCCTCCTTTCCCCTGCCCCCTTAGATCGCAGGGTGTGCTGGCATTCTGCCTCCGGTCTCCTGACTTCTCAAGTTAGTATTTGCTCCGAAGGACTTTCAACTGTGTTCACAGCTGAGTCTCTGCCCGCTTTGGTCTCTGCAGCCATGGCCAGTGGGTACCCCAGCACCTCTCAGTCCCCGCTGGCCCCATCCCGATTTGCCATCCCCTTCCCCACCCCATAGCCTTCACATCCCATGCCATCATCTGCCCTAACAGCTGAGCATCATGCACACCCCAAGGTGACTAAGCCACAATCATTCCCCTACCCTCGGTATTTCTCAAATCTTTTCCTCTGGGATAGGAACGCAGCTCACAGCAAAACAGTGACTCATCAGGGCGTATGGCTCTAGGATCAGACTGCTAGAATCCCAGCTCTGCCTCAAATGTGCTGTGACCTTGAGTTTGTGACTTGCTTCTCAGGCCTTCAGTTCCCTCGTCTGTAAAATGGGCACAGTCTTAAGAGTACCTAACTCACATGTGGTTGTCAGGGCTGCCTGGAATGATCCATGCAGATGGCTTAGCGCCGCACCAGGCACCTTGCCCAGTGAATGTTCATCGGACAGCTTCTCTGTGCCAGGCACTGCTGCAGGAGCTGGGCCCCGACAAGGTCTGTGGCCTCATGGAGCTCACTTTCCATAGGGAGGCTGGCAATAAACAGATCCCAGGGACGGACGAAAGTTGCCACAGATCGTAACGAGCGCCTACAATGAATCAGGCAAGAGACTAGCAGGAGGGGTGTTCCTTTCCACCATGGGATGGACAGGGAAGGCCTCCCTGTGGAGGATGTTAGCTCAGGGCTGAAGGCTGAGCACCGTTGGGAAGGTGGGGTGGGGTGGGGCGGTGGCACGTGCAAAGGCCCCGAGGCAGGAAGAACGTGGCATGGACAACTTGTCAGGGAATAAAAAGGGAACCACAGGGCAAGTCTGGCTGACAGCAGGTGAGCAGGGACGGGTGGCGGGAGACAGGTTAGGAGAGGGGGGCCTGGCTCTGTCCTGAGGACCCTGTAGGCCGGGGAAGGCACTGGCTTTGATTCTCAGAGCACCAGGAAGACACTGGAGGGTCTGGTCTGACTCTTAAGAAGATCCTCTTGCTGCTTAGTGGAAAATGCATCGTGGAGGGGTGAGGGTGGTGGGTCTTGCTGCATTTCGGCTGGGAAATCCGGGGTGCTAACTGGATCATTGGCAAGGGTGATGGCAAGATTTGATCTAGTCCAAGCTGTTGTGCGCATCCAGTGGTACTTGCTAGCAGTCTGGATGGCGGGAGAAAAGGGGTGAATCAAGGGGAACTGCTACGTCTTTTTTTTAACTTAATTTTTTAAAGTGGTAAGATAGACCTAAAATTTACCATTTTAACCATTTTTAGGTGTACAGTTCAGTGATGTTGAGTACATTCACACTGATGTGCAGCCACCACCGTCCATTCATAGAACTCTTTTCATCTCGCAAAACTGAAATTCTGTCCCCATTAAACGCCCTCTCCCCACCCTGTCCCCCAGCCCCTGGTGCCACGGTCTCCTTTCCGTGTCTGTGAATGTGATGACTCCAGGGGCCTCACAAGGACTGGAGTCGTACAGTATTGATCCTTCTGAGTTTGCTAAGGCTCTTTGACGAGGCTTTCTTTTTATCGTTGATTTTGGAAGGGGCAGGGGTTCCGAAACCACAGGTTCTGAGTGAGATGTACTAGGTTTGCAGTATCCAAGAGGGACAACAAGTGGGCTTTCGAATATTCATCAGCAGAGCCCAGAGGAAGTTTGGGCTGGAGGTTCAAATTTGGGAGGCGTCAGCATGTGGAAGATACTGAAATCCGGACTCCCCTGGCATGGCCCATTGTGACTTAGGGGAGGGGTCTCAGATGCCAGGGGTTGTGGGCTAGGTCGGGGCTTAAAAGGGGCAGCAGGAACCGCTGCCACCTTACCCCTGCTTCTGGTTGCCTCGTAGGAAGGAGGGGATTGGAGCTGCAGCATGGCTGGGACTACCAGGCAGCGACGGATGTGCAGAGGCAGGAGGGTCTGGAACCAGCTCGAAGAGACACCTGCAGCTCTAGGACTGGGCAGCGGAGGAGGGCAGTGAGGGGCACTGGGCGGGACAGGGGAGGACGGAGCTTGGCTGGCCTCGGAGGATGACCAGCACATGCCACACAGACGTCGGCTGTCGTCTTACCATTTCTAACAAAAGTTGGTGCTTTGGGAAGCCTAAGTGGTGGGGGATGTTCAAGATGAACCCTGGAAGTAGGGAACCCGTTGCAGTAACTCCTTGCTCGGGTTTGCAAGAGTCTCTGGTCCGCTCCGTCCAAGCCGGCTTAACCTCCTGTCGTTTCTCTTCAGACGCCTCTCCTCGGCTCTCTCGCTCCCGTCGGCCGCCGTCCTTTTCACTGCTCTCCCGAAGGGACACTTCCTGTTCCCTCTGCTCCCCTCCTGTTGCTTCTGCTTCCTCCAAGCACATTTGTCACCAGCTCTTTGCTTCCCCTCCGATCGGCAGGTTGTCATTTGCGTCTCCATCCACGCCCGGCTGTGTCTCTGATTTTGTGTGCTCATCCATCCCCAGCTCTGGAGGTTCCTTACTCCCAGCATTGTTAACTCCATGCGTTTCATCTTCTCTTTCCCCTCCCCCCAGACTTGGAGACTAGACCTGAAACGAAGGAGTCGGGTCCAAAAGAGGATAGTGCGGAAGACAGACCGTCTGTTGGGGTGGTCGTGGAGGGACCCCCGAGAAATGGTGCCCGCGGTCTGGCCTCTGAAAGAGCGTGGACACAGGGTGACTGGGTGGAGAGGCAGCTGGGAAACAGACGGACCTGTCTGGAGCGGTTGGAGGCTTCCCAGGAGCTCGCCCCCGCGTGCCGGGAATTTAAGGCGTTCCCCCGCCAGAGCTCCGGCCCGGTCCCACCACGGTCAGAGGGCCCAAGGGAAGAGGGGACCCGGCCGTTTGTCATGCATGGGAAGACGTTCTCGAGGGCCCTGGACCTCAGCCAGCCGTCCCGACTCGACGTGGAGAAGAAATCCTATGACTGCAGCGCCTGTGGCAAGGCTTTCAGCCGGAGCTCATCCCTGATGAAGCACCAGCGGATCCACACGGGAGAGAAGCCCTTTGAATGCGACGTCTGTGGGAAGCACTTCATTGAGCGGTCATCCCTCACCATCCACCGGAGGGTTCACACTGGAGAGAAGCCCTACCGATGCGGGGACTGCGGCAAGGCCTTCAGCCAGCGCATGAACCTGATCGTGCACCAGAGGACGCACACGGGCGAGAAGCCCTACGTGTGCGATGTGTGCGGGAAGGCCTTCCGCAAGACCTCGTCGCTCGCGCAGCACGAGCGGATCCACACGGGGGAGAAGCCCTATGCGTGTGGGGACTGCGGCAAGGCCTTCAGCCAGAACATGCACCTCATCGTGCACCAGAGGACGCACACCGGCGAGAAGCCCTACGTGTGCGATGTGTGTGGCCGCGCCTTCAGCCAGAACATGCACCTGACCGAGCACCAGAGGACGCACACGGGCGAGAAGCCCTACGCGTGCAAGGAGTGCGGGAAGGCCTTCAACAAGAGCTCGTCCCTCACGCTGCACCAGAGGAACCACACGGGCGAGAAGCCCTATGTGTGCGGCCAGTGCGGCAAGGCCTTCAGCCAGAGCTCCTACCTCATCCAGCACCAGCGGTTCCACATCGGCGTGAAGCCCTTTGAGTGTAATGCTTGCGGGAAGGCCTTCAGCAAGAACTCGTCCCTCACGCAGCACCAGCGGATCCACACCGGGGAGAAGCCTTACGAGTGCTACATCTGCAAGAAGCACTTCACGGGGCGCTCGTCCCTCATCGTGCACCAGATGGGCCACACCGGGGAGAAGCCGTACGCCTGCAGCGAGTGCGGGAAGGCCTTCAGCCAGAGCGCGTACCTCATCGAGCACCAGCGCATCCACACCGGGGAGAAGCCGTACAAGTGCGGCCAGTGCGGCAAGGCCTTCATCAAGAACTCCTCGCTCACGGTCCACCAGAGGATCCACACCGGGGAGAAGCCGTACACGTGCGGCGAGTGTGGCAAGACCTTCAGCCGGAACACCAACCTCACGCGCCATCTGAGGATCCACACCTAGGGGCGGCCTGGGGGGGCCCGTCGTCCTGGGGCTTCCCTTCAGGGGCCTCAGAGCCCACACCAGGAGGGTGGGATCCTCCACACCCGCCAGCAGCACGAGCAGTTCTGACAGCGTCGCCCACGGGTAGCACCAGGGTTAGAGGAGCCCAGCCCCAGACGGGCCTTACGAATGGGGACTTGTGCACAGAGCCCTCCCCACGGGGCACCTGCACGTCCACAGTAGAGCAAGGCCCCCCATGTCTAACGCACTTGGCACCATGCTCAGGGGCACTGTGGCTGGAAACTCCCAGGAGCTCCAGGAGCCTGGGCATCAGGGCTCCAGGCCGTGGGAACGAACTGTAAGAGCTGGGACGAGGTTATTTAGTGTCTCTGGGGCGACACTCAGTGGGAAAATGCAGGAGGGGGTTGGGGGAGAGGGGGACTCGATAAGTGAACATGGGGACATTTCTGGATCCTAGATCTGGTCCAGATGTTAGGTCTCACCCTCCGTGAATTCCCTCCTGGGGGTGGAAGCCAGAGGAGCCCTCCCTCCGTCTGTCCCCAAGCCACCCAGCCAGAGAAGCTGGCAAGTTGTAAGTGGGCGGAAAAGGTGGTTTTCAGCATCAGCAAATAACAGTAAGCACTTCAGATGCCGAAGCTTCTCAGAGTCTGTTAAATTTTTAAAAAATAAAACTTTTAATTAAGAGAGACTGGTGTAATTTTAAATAGTTGTCAGGTGCAAAAGACACAGGCACCAGTGGTTTCTAAAATCCGTCTCAGTGCCCGTGAGAGAGGGGGAGGGCAGGCAAACACCAGCAGGCCTGATATTCGGGTTTAAGTACTTACTTAGGTTAGTAAGTTTGTGTTTCTTAGCACCACACTGTCCGTTTTTATAGTGGATTTTTGCAGTTAAATTTGAAGGCAGCTCCAAGTGAGTTTCCTAAGGCTGACCTGACCCTTGGTTTAACACAGGGATCTCCCCCAGAGTCTCCTTTCTCAGGGCCTTCGACACCGCCCTTTCTGTTTTAACATTCGATCCTACTTGTCGCAAATGTCCCTGTGTTTGCAACACCAGTGTCCACAAGGAGTAAACAATTCATTTTAAGAAATCATTTATATCAGGAAGCACTTTGTGTTGTGAGTAGGAAAAGCAACGCAATGGCTTTTCGGATGGATGTCTGGCAGCCAGGTGGGCATCAGGGTCGGTTTGTTCCAGATGCGGCATCAGGAGTGTAGCTCGGGTGCTCTGGTTCTCTGGCTTTCCCGTCCTGGGCCGGCCTCATCCTCAGGCTGGCTTCCCTCAGGGTTTCGTGGTGGTCTCCAGCACATTGTCTCAGACACGTGCAGGTGGACGCCGACCTCTTGGCCGCGACACAAAGGCCCGACGCTTCGTTCTGTGGGCTCGCCCACCAACGGACTGCCATGAGCAGAGAAACGCCGTGCGCGGATGGGCCTCGATCTGGGTCTCTCCCTCATCCCTGAAATCATGGAGTGGCTCAGGGCCCGAGCCTCTGTGTGCCTGCTGTGGCTGCGGGGCCATTCCGTCCAGACCAGAGTCCAGGGGAAGGGGGAGGGTACAGAGAAGGCGGCCCCGTGGCGTCATGCCACGGGGGGTGGACGGGGCTAGGATCGCATGGCTGCCTTGGCTTTCATCAGCGTGAGGTCTTGCTGCACGTGGCACTTCCTTTGGGCAATGCTGTCAGTACCGTGGAGACCAGGAGGGGCCTCAGTCCTCTCTGTCCTCGTCCGTACTCCCTTAACCCAGCCACGGGGCAGGGGCAGGGGCAGGGGCAGCAGGGGGTCGGCCAGGGGCGCCCCCAGGAGCTGAGAGACGCAGCCTCACGTGGTGGTGACTGTGTGTGCGTGTGGCCAGGAGGGGGCGTGGGGAAGCTTGTTGCCTCTCCGGCCCTTCTGGGGGCCAAGAGGCCGGGTCTCTGGGGGCTCGTACCAGCAGCTGTTGTCTCCACCCCCTGCTTCCTTCTGTGGCGTCACCTGCGTCCTCCCTGGTCCGCCCTCTGCTGGCATCCTAGCCCTGCTGGTGAGGGGAGGCCGTCCACCTCTTCCTGCCCTGCCTTCCCATGCCCGGGCCTGTGCTCTCCTGGAACAGTGCAGGGCAGGGAGCGGAGCGGTGAGGCGAGGAGCGGCAGCTCCCATTTCACTCATTGCCACCTCGTCCCTGAAAGTGGGATGGGGGGGACACTGAGGCCCGGGACAGGGACAGGCCCCGGCAGCAGTCATTCGACAGCAGGTCCCGTGCACCCGGGTGCAGCTCCTGAAGAAGCCGAGGGTGGGGGTGCAGCCCCGAGCAGGGGTGAGCTCCCCGCGTGCTGGAGCTGACATTCTAGGGCCACCAGGCAGCGGTGCACGGGCTAGAGAAGCCCGAGACACAGGAGTTAGGCCGCGGGGGGGTGCATGGTGGCAGGAAAGCTGCAGAGCCAGCGGAGGTATGAGGCCCGTTCAGGCTGGGTGGTCAGCAAGGCCGCGCAGGAGCGGGCATCTGACAGAGACCCGAAGACGCCGCGGGACCTTTAGCGAGGCGGGTGAGGTCCCCCCGAAAGGCCCAGAAGAGGGGATCTGAAGTTCACCACCGATCCTTATCATAAGGGGGCGGTGGGAGCGCCTTGTCACTACGGTTAGCGTGTGTCGAGCACCGGGCACGTGCCCAGGACGTGACACAGACGCAGGTGTTCTCGCCACGTCGTCCGGTGTGGAGGTGGGGAAGCCGAGGCTCAGGGAGGCTCAGAGGCTCGAGCCGATCGCCCAGCCTGGACGTGAGGGCGCCGGGGGTGGTGTGTGGGCTGCATCCTGGCAGAGCCTGCACCCTGACCCCTGTGCAGGCCACCCCCACGGTTACCAGCCCCTTGCGTAGCCTTCACCAGACGCCCGAGAGGAAGACAGATCGTATTTTCATCATTTTATGTAGCTTCCTGGAGTCATCGGAATGAGTTGGTACTTGGACGAAGGTGGAACGGAACACAGGACCCCATACTCAAGGCGAGCACCTGCTGTTACTGTCACTATCAATGAGAAAGAAGCCCTCGCTCCATAAGTGAAGGAGAGGGGGCGGATTAATGGAGCCAGGAGGAACAGAGGCCTTGAAGCCAGACTGCCTGGGTTCAAATCCAGACTCTGCCCTCGCTGTGTGACTCTGGGCGAGTTTCTTAACCTCTCTGAACCTGTTTCCTGGTAATACCAGTTCTCACCTTGTGCATTAGTTGTGGGAAATAAATGAGATGATGTATGTACACCACGGAAAACAGTGCTGTGGACTGAATGGTTTGTGTCCCCTTGAGAGGTAATAGGAACATTTTGTATATATTTGTTCCTGGCACGGAGCTCCTAAGTCTCTTGGAATTTCCTTGGTGATAGCAGTGTCTTTTGTTCTCATGAGGTGACTCTGGGTGGGCCCCTGGAGACACAGAGCCATGATTAGAAGCTTGGGATTTTCAGTCCCCCACCCACCCCTTCTCTAGTGAGGGGAGAGGGGCTGGAAGTGGAGTTAATGATTGGCCCTGCCCACGTGAGAAGGCCTCCACAAAATCCGGAAAGCACAGCATTCAGAGAGCTTCCAGCTTGGTGAACACATCCACATACCGGGAGGGCCCCTGCCCCCCAGCGCCACAGGGACAGAAGCTCCTGCCCTCGGGACCCTCCCAGACCTCACCCTGTGTACCTCCTCATCCGGCTGTGCATCGGTGTCCCCTTTCAGATCCTTTTATAATAAACCAGTGACGTAGTGAGTAAAATGTGTCTGCGTTCTGTGAGCCCCTCTTAACAAGTTAAACCCAGGGACCGGGACTGAGAACCTCCTATACACGGCCACTCAGGACAGGTGACAGTCTGCACTTGTGAATGGCCTCTGAAAGCGTGCACAGGGGAGCCCTCCACCTGTGGGATCTGATGCTACCTCCAGGTAGACAGTTGAGTTGAATTGTAGGACACCCAGCTGGTGTCAGAATTGCTGGGGGCGGGGGAACGCCCACACATCCGGTGCCCAGGAGAAGTGGGGTGTTTTTCTACTCATACTTACTATATATATTAATGCTTAAATATGAACATAACACGTAATATATATAATACACATGATCTATATAACATATACATTGTATTATATAATTATACAGTAATTACTATAATAGTTATATATCATATACATTATATATTTTATGTAATATATGTACTATATATGTAAAATAAGATAATTTTGGGCATATATATAAGATATATACCATGTTAAAAATAGAGCTACCCTATGACCCAGCAATTGCACTACTGGGTATTTACCCCAAAGACACAAATGTAGTGAGAAGAAGGGGCACATGCATCCCAATGTTCATAGCAGCAATGTCCGCAACAGCCAAACTGTGGAAAGAGCCAAGATGTTCATCAACAGATGAATGGATAAAGAAGATGTGGTCCATATGTACAATGGACTATTGCTCAGCCATCAGAAAGGATGAATACCCCACTTCTACATCCACATGGATGGGACTGGAGGAGATGATGCTAAGTGAAATAAGTCAAGCGGAGAAAGTCAATTAGCATATGGTTTCACTCATATTTGGAACACAGGAATACTGCAGAGGACCATAGGGGAAGGGAGGGAAATCTGAATAGGAACTCTTCAGAGAGGGAGACAAACCATGAGAGACTCTTGACTATAGGAAACAAACTGAGGGTTGCTGGAGCAGAGGTGGGGGGACAGGGTAACTGGGTGGTGGGCATTAAGGAGGGCACGTGACGTGGTGAGCACTGGGTGTTGTACGCAGCTGATGAATTACTGAACTCTACATCTGAAACTAATGAGGTACTGGCTCATTGAATTTAAATTAAAAAAAAGAATGAAAAAAAATCTATACAATGAGCTATATGATAGTATATGATATATAATAAAATACATGATACATATACTGAGATATATGTAATAAAATATACACGTATAAGAAGATATGGCTTGTTGTTCTAGAGAGCCCTGAATGACACGTGGTCCCTGCTTCTACATTATCTTCCTGATTTCCCTGTTTGAAATTTTAGCTCCATCCCCTGCTTCCTGATCCTGATTCAGACTACAGCCTGTCTTAGTACTGATTTTATTTCTTGGCATCTGTCTTCTTCACTAGAGTGAGGGCAGAGCTGTGGATCTGCTCGATTTTGCTCCCTGTTGTTTCCCCAGGACTTGTAACAGTGCCTGGTACACCGTAGGCACTCGGTAAATGCTGAATGAATGAGTCAAGGATAGCGCTCAATAAATGCCAGCCAGCTGGATTATGAATAAGCAAGTGAGTCTTCCCGGGTCCCAGGCCGTTCCACTCCAGACCTAACGCAGTTCCTGGAGACCTGGATGCGGCTTGTGTCCCGTCGTCCCCAGGGGAGGCCAGGTGAGCGGGTTGAAGACCTGCGGGTTGGAATCCTCTCAGTGGGCCTCAGGGCACATGGGGGCTGCCAGAGTTGTTTGGCACCTGCCCTGGGGGGTTAGGGGCTGAGGACAGGCCAACAGAGCCTGATGGAGTAGGTTCTTGGGGTGTGGGCGCTCTGGATGGGTTGTTTGGCATTTGAAAAGCATATTTACAGATGAGTTGTTTCCTGTCTCTAGGAATTAGCTAGCTCTGGGAGGGGCGGTCTCTCCAGTGCCAGGAGGCCCCAAGAGGTCAAAGCAGCAGAAAATAAAAGGCATGGTGAATACATCATCGCCCTAGCCAGAGCCAGTCTCCCTCGCTCAGCCTCAGCAGGGGTGGCTGGACAAGGCTCCCTGTGGGCCTCTGGGGCCTCTGGCCAAGCAGCAGCACACGGACGATGTAGCCAGAGGGAGGTGGCCCTTCTGCTCTACCTGCCTAGACACTGCCCCACTGTTGGGGACCCCACCGGGACCTCAGGGACCCCACACGCCTGCCCCAGAATATGAGGAAGGGGTCTCCTGGGTCAGCCAGTTCCCCCTCACAGCCCCGGTTCCTGGCCTGGGAGTGGTCACACCGGGAGCCTCAGAGATTGGGGAGAAGGAGGCTGGTCCTGCAGAAACCCAGTGAAGCGGTGGCGAGGCTTCCAGGCAAAGCCAGAAATGTCTTGGAATCTTTGGAATTACAGGAGAGGAACGATCCTCTCTCACATCACAGACTAATCACTGCACCCACCCAGCCCCGCCGTGAACCCCAACACCCTGGATGGGATGCCTGTGAACATAAAATGCTCTGAGTCAAGCAGGTGCCTTATCCAGTGCAAACCTCACCCACAACCTTAATATTTTAGTATTTTATTATCGAAAATAATTATCCTCTATTTTGTCAATAATAAATTATAAACAAATATATATAATATAAGTATAATTATGCTCTATTATTATCAATAATAAAATATTTATTAAGAAATAACTAGTATCCAGAGTGCTATTATTATCCCACTTTTCCAAAGGAGGAAACGGAGGCTCGGGGGACTAATACTTTGCTTGAGATCAGGGAGCTGAAAAGACAGACTTTTTATGTGCAATGTTTCTGTTTTCTCAATGGTGTCCAATTTCCGTATTTATTTAAGCAATGCTCTTTGGGCCAGAACACGGACCACCTATGTGTGGGGGAAGAACCGCATGGAACCCCGTGGCTTGTAGCCTGGGTCATGTGGTTGGCAGCGTGATGAGGTTCGCTGCGGGGTCAGCGGATCCCAGGTACTGCTGCTGGCCCCCACACTTAGTAGGTAGTGATTGCCGAGCTCCTTTGGTCCCTCCTTGTCTGTTAAACAGAGATGGTGCCTGACCTCCCATGAGGGTGGAGGTGATGGCTGAGGTCACGGACCTGGGTCAGCATGCACTAAATGCAGCAAGCAACCCCAAAAGCCTGGGACCGTATTCCTCACAGCCAATTAGGAGGAGGATGGGCTTCCTGGGGGCTCCCTCCACGATCTTGCACTGCTGCTTCTGGAGATGCCCAGGGGTGAGGATCCAGAAGACAAGTAGGGGAAGGGCAAGTGGCAAAGGCTCAACCATTTCTGAACACACCCCTCTCTCACTTTCTACAGGTGAGGGGTAGTCCGTGTCCCCCTGCCCTGGATGCCAGTGGAAAATGCAGTCTCTGACAGGACAGCTGTGTTCCCAGACCAACTCCACATGGTGAAGTAAGGGTTGCTGGCCCTCCCTCCCACGCACACAAAGCACAGGTGGGTGCTCAGGTAATGCTTGCCCATACCGTGTAGACATCAGCTACAGTTATGAAAGGTCAAACTTCTAGCCATTTGGGGATGTCATAGATTGAACATGTCCCCCCAGATTTAGATGTTGAAATCCCAATACCCAGTCACTTCAAAATGTGACTGTATTTGGAGACAGGCCTTTAAAGGGATCATTGTGGTTAAATGAGGTCATATGGGTGGGCCCTAAGCCTATGGCTGGTGTCTTTAGAACGAAAGAGACACGCCAGGGCCTCACACAGGGCTGCCATATGCAAGCCTAGGACAGTAGCCACAGGAGAAACCAACCCTGTGGACACCTCATTGTCAGAATTCCAGCCTCTGGAACCGTGGGAAAATAGATTTCTGTTGTTTAAGCCGCACGGTCTATGGTGCTTTGCTATGGTAGCGGGAGCAAACCAATGCAATGAATAGAGAGAGCTACAAAAAGCTCCCGTTGGACAAACTTCCCTTGCCCGAGACACTCAGATCCTGCTTCAAACATGCAGCCACTGAACAGAGAATCATATGTATTCTATTCTGGATTAAGTGCCAGGTACACAGACAGCTGGTAGGATTCAGGACCAAGGACAGTGGCTGGTCCGGCCCACAGGAAGGCCTTGAGAGGAAAGAATGGAGCCATCCCGTCTCAGAATCCCACCACCTGATGTGGAGCAGCCCACCCAGAAAGGACCAGGGAGGGAGACCTTGCGACCAAGCAGGGACTTGCCCTAGGTGGTGAAAGAGAGTCCAGAATTCTCTTCGATTACTCTTGGTTGATGGCCAGGGGCTGGCAAACTTTGTGTGAAGGCCTAGATGGTAAATATTTTACCCTTTGTGGGTCATAGGAGCTCTCTTCTCATACTCTTTTCATTTTATTTTACAACCCTTCCAAAAGGTAAAAACCATTCTTGCCTTGCGGTCCATGCAAAAGCATGTCTGGCTCTGTGGGCTGTGGTTTCTCAACCCCTGGTCTGATCTCCCTGGGACTGGCAAATTCACCACAGTGACAGCAGAGCATGAAATCGATGTGCGCCCTGTGTGGTGGCTCAGGTTGTGCACCCATGAAGCAGGCCCTGCTGTCATCTGTCTTTTCCAGATTGTCAGGAATGTGGCACCAGCCTTATGGGCATCTCTTGAGGTCCCTAAGTTAAGCCTAAAGAGAAAGAAGGCCGAAACTTGGCCATCAGGCCCATCACGTGAGGCTCAGTTGTTGGTTAGCTGGGAGGAAGGCCTGCTCCCTGAGCTGGGCCGGCGCGGGGCCACCTCCCCGGCCATGTGGGTCTTCTGGTGGCAGGTGGGATTCCCGATGCACCTGAAGGCCTTGCCGCACGCCTGGCACTCGTAGGGCTTCTCCCGGGTGTGAATTCTAAGGTGCGCCCTTAGCGTGGGCTGGTGCCGGAAGGCCTTCCCGCACTGCGCGCACTGATAGGGCTTCTCTCCGTGTGGATCCTACCGTGCTGGACCAGAGTGGACTTGCGCACGAAGGCCTTGCCGCACACGCCGCACCGGAAGGGCCTCTCGTCGCTGTGGATGGCCTGGTGCTGGAACAGGAAGGACACCTTCCGGAAGCTGCGCCCACACTCGCCGCATCGGTAGGGCTTCTCGCCCGTGTGGATCCTCAGGTGGATGGAGAGGTGCGCCTTCTGGCTGAAGGTCTTGCCGCACTCCTTGCACGGGAAGGGCCGCTCCCCAGTGTGCGTGCGCCGGTGGACGGTGAGGTGGCCCTTCTGGCTGTAGGACTTCCCGCAGGCCCCGCACTGGAACGGCCTCTCGCCGGTGTGGCTGCGCCGGTGCACCACGAGCTGCACGTTCTGGTTGAAGGCCTTGCCGCAGTCGGGGCAGCGGAAGGGCCTCTCGCCGGTGTGGATCCTCTCGTGCAGGATGCGCGCGGACGACTTGGTGAAGCGCTTCCCGCGCTGCTGGCACGGGTACGCCTTCTCGCCCGTGTGCGTCTTCTGGTGCTCCACCAGCGTCACGCTCTGCGCGAACGCCTTGCACACTCGTAGCACCTGAAAGGCCGCTCGCCCGTGTGTGTGCGGTGAGGGTTGACCAGGTCGGATTTCTTGCGGAAGGCCTTCCCGCACACCCGGCACTGGTGGGGTCTGGCGCCCGTGGGGGCCCGCTGGTGCCCGAGCAGGGACGAGCGCTTGGTGAAGCGCTTGCCGCACACGTCGCACACGAAGGGCTTCTCGCCGGTGTGGATGCGCTGGTGGTCCACCAGACTGGTGATGAGGGTGAAGGCCTTGCCACAGTCGGGGCAGCGGAAGGGCCGCTCGCCCGTGTGCGTGTGCTGGTGCCCGACCAGCTGCATGCTCTGCACGAAGGCCCGGACGCACTGGGCGCAGCGGTAGGGCCGCTCGCCGGTGTGGATGCGCCGGTGCACCGTGAGGTTGCTGCGCTGACTGAAGGCCTTGCCGCACTCGGCGCACGCGAACGGCTTCTCCCCGGTGTGCACGCGCCGGTGCACGGCTAGCGTGGCATTCCTGCGGAAGCGTCTCCCGCACTCGCCGCACGCGAAGGGCTTGTCCAGCGCGTGTGCGCGCTGGTGCTGCGCCAGCTGGGCCCGCTGCGCGAAGGCCTCCCCGCACTCCCTGCACACGCAGGGCTCCTCGCCGCCAGGGGCTCCCCGGGGGCCCTCCCAGTCGGGGTTCCGCGGGGCACAACTGTGGAGGCTCCTCCCTTCTGGAATTTCTGGCTGGGCGTCTCTGGGCTGATGCTCTGCAGGGGCCCTTCCTGGAGGCCCCTCGGACTCTCCCGCCCCGGAGCGCCAGAGGCGGCTCCCTCCCAGCTCTTCCAGGGCCAGCCCGGGGGACGCTCCTGCAGGCACGGCTTCCTCTGGGCCGTCCCTGTCAGGCCTGGATTCCAAATCTGAAAGAGACCCAAAACACGAATGCCTGCTCCCAGAGCGAGGAGAGGTGAGGGCTGGGAGCTAGGAAAGCCAAGAGAAGTCCCCTCAAGCACTTCTCAAGGGTTCTAGAATAAGGCCTGATGCGCGGGTGCAGTGTCCCCTCCCCCCATTCATATGCTGAGATCCTCAACCCCAGGTGGTAATGTTAGAAGGTGGGGCCTTGAGGAGGTGAGTAGGTTGGGAGGGTGGAGCCCCCATAAATGGGCTTAGTGCCCTCCTAAAGGGGACCCCAGAGAGTTCCTCCAGCCTGCCTCTCTGCGAGGACACAAGAAGTCACTGGCCGTGAACCAGCAAAGAGGGCCCTCCCAGAATGGTTGGTCTTACCTAGTGAGCTGAGGTTCTGCAAGTTCTCCAGCATCACATCTCTGTAGAGGTCCCTCTGAGCCGGCTCCAGCTGTTGCCACTCCTCCTGGGTGAAGTCCACGGCTACGTCTTTGAAGGTCACCAACTCCTGCAACCACAAAGTCATCTGGTCCACCCAGGCCCAGGGGAAAGGGGGGGCAGGGAGCTGGTTTCAGTGGGTCATCCCCGGAGGACCCCCTACACACCAGCCCAGCGCAGGGCACATAGTAGGTACTCAAGAGACATCAGCTGAGATTATGATGACCATTATTATTACAGGGCTGGAGTTTGAGGCTGAGACCCTGGGTTTGATGATTCTTTACAAGGACACACACGACTCTACATAAAATCGTACCTGTGACTGCCCTGCCCCAGGTGTTGGGGAGACGGGCCCTGGAGGGGACTCAGGCGGGCAGGGGCTCATTCGACTCTCTGTCCACCCACGAGAAGGAGGGTGAGGGACAACAGTACTCACCAGGGCCTCGTCAGCCAGCAGCTGGGCAGCCATCCCTTCACTGCCCATGTGATGAGGGACTGGTGGCTGAGTCTGGGGGCTGATGGGGTGAGGTGCAGGGAGCGAGAGAAAGGGAGGACAGTGAGGAACTAGGCCTAGCTCTGCTCTACACGCACACGCACACACCGCCGCCCCCTTTTCCCAGCCACAGAAACACACAGAGATACCGCACAGGGGCTCACACTAGGCAGACGCCCGCGGTGTGGTGGAAATGGGCAGTGGAGACGTGTCTCCCAGGCAGGATCAGACCCAGGCCCGCTCTGCCTACACATCCCCACCCTCCCTGACCCAGCTCATGGGGCTCTTCCCTCTGTGCTGACCCAGACAACTCTCACAACTCTCCTTTGACACTGGTAACCCTGGGCTGAATTGATAGTGAGGCTGCAGGAGCCAGATACCTGGGTTCAGATCCCAGCTCTGCCACTTACCTGCCGTGTACCTTTGGGCAAGTGACTTAACTTCTGCCTGCCTCAGTTTTGTCATCTGGAAAATGAGGATAAGGTGCCCACCACACAGGGTCCTTACGAGGTTTCAACGGGTGAGTATAAGCAAATCCCTTAAGGTAGTGTGTGCCATGTGGTAAGAATGTAGAAACGTTTTCATTTAATTTTTTTAAAGATTTTATTTTTTTAAAGTCATCGCTACACCCACCGTGAGCCCTGAACTTACAACCTTCAGATCAAGAGTCACATGCTCTACTGGGAGCCAGGCACCCCTGTTTTAATTTTATTTTATTATCACCATCTGTATATAGAACATTCCCCCCACCACCCCACTTAACTGGGATTCCTTTTATTAGCCTTTATCCCAGGACTCTGCATAGGATTTGGTCTACAGCAAGCTTCCCTATTTTATTATGGTCAAATACACATAACATAACATTTGCCATTTTACCAATTTACCATTTAAAGTGTACAATTCATCAGCATTGATAGCACATTCACACTGTTGTACAACCATCACGTCTGTCTAGTTCCAAACCAAAACATTTTCATCACCCCAAAAGGAAACCTATACCCCCAAAGCAGACCCTCCCCACGCCCTCCCTCCCCCAGTCCCTTGGAACCACCAGTCTGCTTTCTGTCTGCATGGATTTGCCTGCTCCAGACATTGCCTATAAACGGAATCCTACACTGCATGGCTCTGTGTCTGGCTTCTTTCACTGAGTGTGAGGTTTCCAGGGTTCACCTATGTGATTGAGTGTGTCAGGGCTTCACTCCTTCTCATGGCCGTATAATATTCCAATGTGTGAACAGACTGTTCATGTGCTCATGGACATTTGGGTTGTTTCCCCCTTTTGGCCATTGTGAGTATTGCCGCTGTGAATATGCACGGTCAAGTGTTTATTATCTGAATCCCTGTTTTCAATCCTCTGGGGTGTATACCCGAGTGGAATTGCTGGGTCATGGGGGAATTCTGTGTTCAACTTTTCAAGGAACCACCAAACTGATTTTCCCCAGCAACAATGGGCCTTAAATTAGAAGAAACTCTGAATATACAAAAATACAAAAGGGAAGGAGACTAGGGTCTTTTAGGTCATCTGGGGCCACAGGGTCTCAGAACCTGCATTTTTAACGGGTCCTCTTCCTCACCAGGGACTCTGACATGGCTCCAGCTTCCCCTTCAAACTCTTGTGATCCCAAACCCCAATCTGTAAAAATAGAAAACGGAGCCCAGCAGCAACCTCTGGGTGTTTACTCTTTCTTTCTTTTTTTTTTAAAGATT
This sequence comes from Callorhinus ursinus, assembly GCF_003265705.2. Taxonomy (NCBI): domain Eukaryota; kingdom Metazoa; phylum Chordata; class Mammalia; order Carnivora; family Otariidae; genus Callorhinus; species Callorhinus ursinus. The sequence continues at coordinate 1,416,500 of NW_027397168.1, forward strand.
TTATTTATTTATTTGAGAGAGAGAGAAAGAGAGAGTGGTGGGGGGAGGGGCAGAGGGAGAGGCAGACTCCCTGCTGGGCAGGGAGCATGACACAGGGCTCCATCCCAGGACCCTGAGATTATGACCTGAGCCAAAGGCAGGTGCTTAACTGACTGAGCCACCCAGGCGCCCCTGGGTGTTTATTTCTAAATGATATACAAGTACTGCAGTACAAAACATGGTATATTATGATACAAAATATAAGGTACACACACACTATATATATATATATATACACCATACTTACAAGTATATAAGTACACACATACTCTAAAGACCATATTACCATATGTGTCTACGAGACATAATCACACAGTAAATGCCGTATATATGCATATATAACGTATATATGAACTGATATAAGTGACCTGTATATAAGAGGTATAGGTACTAAATATCACATATACATTATATGTGGTCCAATCACTCACTAAATACCACATATACCTATATATATGTGACCTTTTTATCTGTGTGCTGTGGTACCAAATACCATATATACCTGTATATGGCATGGAATCATGCACACTAAACACTGTGTGTAAGATATGTAAACTGATTATACATATATCATTCATTGTTCTGAATACCATATGCATGGGCATATAAACGGTTTACCACATAAACATGTACATAAGGTGTATAAACACTACCATATATACTTATAAATAAGGTATATATATGTACATATACTACTGTATATACATTATAGAAGGTGTATATGTACACTCACATTAAATACCATAATTACACTAATACATATAACTACCCCAATACCATATATATGTGTATGCCACGAAATACCATATTTCAATGACTCCAACAGACCATACACTGAAAAAAGGCATGATTTTGCCTAAGGGGAAAAAAAAATCTGCCAGTTAAACCACAACATACCATCAGTGGTAAGACACATCCTATTTTTGGAGATGTTAAAATGGGAGGGAAATGTGAAAAATGCATCTTAGAATTAAAGCTGAATTGCTCTCCTTCGTGAAATGACCTACCAACGCAAGCTCTACTACTCTCTGGCTTCACCCCACTGCACAGCCTGGCACACCCCATGTCGGAGACCACTGTCCTGACGCAGCGCAGACCCCGGGTCCAGGCTGCCTGGGCTGGACTCCCTGCCTGCCGCTCCCTAGCTGTGTGCCTGGGCAGGTCACTTAACCTGTTTAGTCATCTGGAAGGTGAAGGACCTAAGACCCCTACTTTGTAGGGTTGTTGTGAAGTGGTACCTGCACAGGGCTTCCTAAGTGTGGTTATTATATTGCACTAACTCTCCCACCGTTGTGGGGGCGAGGGGGCTTTTCATTTTTGCGCCTCAGTTTCCACATTTGCAAATGGGGGGGAATCCTAGTGCGAATGGCACTGGGCTCCTGTGGGGTTCAAGGAGATAACAGGATGTCTCTCCGGTTTCCGCAGGCGTCCACATCAGCATCGCCCCGGGAGCTCCAGAAGCCCCGGGCCCCCAGGCCCCGCCCCGGCGAATCGGAGCCGGTCTTCCCGGGCGGGGCCCGGGGGTCTGCACCTCCGATGAGCTCCGGGCGGCGCCGGCACCGTGGGAGGGGGACCCACGCTCCGGAGCAAGTGGACGCTCCGAAACTGCTGGCGGCAGCGCTGCCGTTACTATTACCTAAACAACAGCAACAACGGGAGCAGCTCCGACGGATGGAGCTCCGCGCGCCACCCCGGCAGAGGTGCTGTCCACACCCACTGTCCGGGCGGGGAAACTGAGGCACGGAGGGGCGGGATTCACAGCCCCTTCCGGGCCCCTCCTGCGATCCGGGGCGCGTGATCCTCCCCACGACGAGCACCTGGCGGACTAGTGAACCCGGCGGGCGGCGCGGACTCACCGGCGGCCACGGGGCGGCGGCTGGGCTCGGGCCGTGGTCGGTCCCGGCGAGCACACGGTCTGCGCCTGCGCGCCTCGCCGCTCCCGCCCCGCCCCTGCACCGCGCGGGACCGCGCCCCCCTCCGCACTCCCAGAAGCCTCAGCGTGGGAGGAGACCGAGGGGCGGAGGAGGGAGGAGAAGGGGATGGGAATAGAGGAGGAGCTTGGAGGGAGGAGAGGGGTGAAATGGAGGGGAAGGGCTTGGAGGAAGGAGGGTGGAAGGGAAGAGGATCGGGAGGGACTGAGGGGAGGGGCTGGGAGGAGGGAGGAGGACAGGGAGCGGGGGCGAGGAGGGGCTTGGGTGGAGGAGGGGAGAAATAGCTTGGAGGGAGGCAGAGAGGGGAGGAGCTTTGAGAAAGGGGAGGAGGGGCTTGGATGGAGCAGTGGGGAGGAGAGGAGGGGAAGCGCTTGGGAGGAGGAGGGAGGAGGGGAGGGAGGGGCTCGGAGGGAACAGGGAGGGGGGGAG
>NW_027397168.1:1419298-1461904 GCF_003265705.2 Callorhinus ursinus
GGAGGGGAGGGAGGGGCTCGGAGGGCAGCAGGGAGGAGGGGAGGGAGGGGCTCGGAGGGAACAGGGAGGAGGGAGGGAGGGGCTCGGAGGGAACAGGGAGGAGGGGAGGGAGGGGCTCGGAGGGAACAGGGAGGAGGGGAGGGAGGGGCTCGGAGGGCAGCGGGGAGGGCGGGGAGGGGGGACGGGCCTGGAGGGGGCTCGGAGAAGGCCGCCGGGGCGGGGCTTAGGGGGGAATGGGGAGGAGAGGAGGGGCGGTGCAGAAAGGAGGGGAAGGTGAAGAGAGGTGGGCGCGGGAAGGAGGAGAAGAGGGAAGGGGGCGTGGGAAGACGGTGGGTGAGGCAGGAGGGGCGGCAGGACGGCGCAGGACAGCTGCAGGAAAGCAGAGAGGAGGGGAGGTGGGGTGGGAGGGGGAAGGAGCGAGGGGGGCAAGGGGGAGGCAGGAGGCTCTGGAAGGGCCGCGGGAAAGGGGCCGGCGAGGAGCTCGGGGAGCGGGGGAGGTGGGGGAGGGGTAGGAGGAAGATGAGGGAACGAAGAAGGGAAGGAAGGGAGACAGGGTCAACAACACTGAAGAGAGCGAGGAGGCGATGGGTTAGGACCGGGTGGGAGCAGGGCCCCTGGCCCCGGGTGCGCCGGGGCTCGGATCCCGGCCAGCAGTCGTCGGACCTCGCAGCCGCGGTTTTCTCACCGGCGAGGAGCTAGGACGAGTAAGGAAACCCCCCGGCAGGGTTGCTCTGTGAGGCACACGAGTCCGTTCCCACGGCGCTCCCGAGGGGAGCTCTACGAGGACCCGCTGGATAAAACCCCACAGCAACGACCCTGACAACAGCAAGACCGCACTTCCTGCTACTTACTAAATGCCGGGGCCGTTCCAAGCCCTTGGCGGGGATTAACCCACTGGGTCCCTACCGCGTATCTCTGAGGTGCGCCTCTTGCCGTAGACCTGGATGACTTTACTGCTACTGTCACTGGTGGGGTGCGTGCTCTGGGCCAGGCCCCCTGGGAGACTCTGGACACCCATATAATGTCCTTTAACCGCAGGAGGAGGAGGCTTAGGTGTAATGAATTTGGGAAAGGCCACAGGACAGGGTCAGCAAGATGCGGGTAGCATGGGGTTGTGTTTTTGTCTCTACTTGGATCTAAGCTAGAAAATCCTGGAACTTGCGGAGAACGGATGGGCAGAGCCGAACTCACCTGCCCTGGAGGCTCCGCCTACCGCCCTACGGGCACCCGAGTGGTCCTACAGTACCTCTTTCCAGGAACTGGTGTTTTTTTGTGTGTTCTGTTTTGTTGTCTTTTGTTTTTCATTGTTCCTTTCTCTTCTCTGTCCCTTGACTGCCTTTCCATTTTCCTTTTAAATTTTTTCGTTTTGGATATTAAAAATGGCACTTTTTTCCTTTTCTTTTCTTTCTTTCTTTCTTTCTTTTTTTTTTTTTCCAGCACCTGCTATCAAGAGTCGGACTCTGTTTTCCCAGTCCTGGAATCTGTGCTGTCTGTGTGGCTTGCTTTGACCAATAGAATGTGGCAGAAATGATGCCGTAGGATTTTGCAAGTTAGATCTTCCGATTCTGTGTTTTTTTTTCCCCACACCACCAAGCGATTCTCTGACACTAGCTGGGTGTTGGAGACCCTATCTACCTAGAGGAGGTATCAGTTTGAAATAGCTAACTGGTACCTTCCCAAAGTAATTTCCCCGTTTGGCACTCCCACTGCCAATGTATAAGAATGCCTGTCTTAATTACTGCCCCACCCATCATGGACAGTGGCCTTGAGCTCCTGAATTTTGGGATCTTAACTACATGGAAGAAGGTCAAAGTGTGTTGGGGGGGTAAAGACTGCTCATTGTCCACCAGTATCTTGTTTCGACTTCTTCCACAGTGCTAGAACCCCTAAGTTTTAGCTGCATTTCTCAGGCTCCCTTGCAGCTAGGTGTGGCCTTGTGACTAGGTTCTGCCCATGGAGGCGCCTCCGGTGGGCCCAGGCGAGAGCTTTCAGGCAGTGCACTGCTGCATTCAGATTCTGGGCTTGCCAATCCCTTGTTAAGGAACCTTGGGAAAGTGAATTTCTCTACAGCTTAGTTTCTTCATCTGTACACTGGGGATAATGGATAGTATCTACCTTACAGTGTTGTTGTGAAGGACAAATGGAATCGTATGGCAAAGCATTTAGAGCAGTTCTTGGCACATAGGCTCTCTTCCGTGTGGTCATTATCATTATAATAATTTTATTATTACCTCCTAAGGTTGATGTGAGGTTTAAGTGCAACCCTGCTCCAGGCCTATTAATCAGAACAAGTCTCCCTAGTGTTTATTGGTTTCCCAAGACCAGGGAGAAATATTGGGAGGGGATTATATCCATCTGTCTACCCCTACTCACCCCCTCCAGCACCCCCACTCTGGGGAGGCGGGGGCAGTCAATGGATTTTCTATTTCCTTCATCATGGATACTCACTTGCCCTGTAAATATTTCCCAAAGCATGGACATTCATAAGAAGAATCTTTCTTTTGCCCAAGTTTCTTTAAAGAACTGCCTACGGGGATGTGGATGTTTATTTAAAGGTGATCACCTGCTTCACAGAGAGGGTGAGAGGTGGGAAAGAAGTGGAGGAGAAGGAAAGGCAGGTGCGAAGGTGGCATTTTTTCACTGCCAAATTTAATGTCACACAGGGAGGTTGGTGTGAGCAGAGGTGTGTGGAAAGGGGGAGGAAATACTTGGGTCAAGAAGGAGCCTGGGTTGTTTTTTTTTTTTTTTTTCTTCTTTCCTCCTTAGCGGTGGGAGAGAAGCCATCTAAGAAATAAGAAAGTGGTTGCCTAATACAGGAAAGTACTTTGATTTACTGTATCCACTGATAAGCAGGGACCTCAAGGGACAGAGGCTTCGGGGTGAGCTGGGAGTCATTCCTTCGAGAAATATCTGAGCACCTCCTCTGTGCCAGACACGTTCTAGGAGCTGGGAGTTAAGCAGTGAGCAAACCAAGGCTCCTTGTCTTATGGGGCCACTAGTGCTAATTTCTGAGTGCGATCAGAGGTAATGAGGGGGACAGTGAGGGGAGGCTGCTTTGGCTTTGGAGTCAGGAGGATCTCTCTGAGAAGGTGACATTTGAGCAGAGCCTTGATGAGCAAATATACATAGTAGTAGCATGATTTCTGTACAGGTTATTAATCTGTTGAGATGCTGCTGTGAAAGCTGGTAAATAGTTGACGGGAGGCTCCTGACCCTACTGCCTTGTCCCGTCCTAGAGCCCACCAAAAGGGTGCGAGCTGTCCGTAATTAAAGTACTTAGATTAGCTCCTACTACTATGCAGGTTGCTGATTTGTTGAAATTCTTCAGTGGGAGAGACAGAACAGAGGGTTTACCTCAAACTGGGACCCTCATGGCTCCTTTCAAAAAAGTAATGATGAAATTAAATAAGCGTACAGGGTGGAATAGAAAATAAGACAGCGTGCGTCCCGTGTATTTACCACTCAGATTTCTTTTTTTAGCATGTAGGGACACGACTTTTATTTTTAAAAGTAATTTTTAAAAAGATTTATTTATTTTTAGAGAGAGAGCGAGCGAGCAGAGCAGAGGGGCAGAGAGAGGGAGAAAGAGTCCTAAGCAGACTCCGGGCTAAGCGCAGAGCCCGACTTAAAAAGTAATTTTAAGCCACCATACATCTCGTGTTGACATCGTGTCCAGTTCTTTCTTCATTTTATCCTAATCCTTTAACAGTTTACCTACCTTTGTACTTTATTTATCGTTATTCACTAAAGAGCTTATTTGATACAAAATTCAAACGAGACAAAAGAATATATGACAAAAAAGGCAACGTTCTCTCTGTCTTCAAACACTGGGTTCTCTTATGGCAACCATTACTGGGGAGCCTTCAAGAGATGTTGTCCATGTACAAACACCCCCCACCCCATCTCATCAGATCCTAACAGGGCCAGCAAAGAAGGGAATCAAATGGTAGGACTATCTTTCCTGTAGCTGGTGGTCAGCGTCCGAGGGAGGGTTTCTATGGTAATCAACCATCTTTCACAGATGGAAAGAAAAGACATTCACGGCTGCCCACGAATGGATCTGGGATCCTCTCTGGGGGAAGAGTACTCCTGTGGAGACCCAGAACAAGGACCCAACAAAGTAGACACAGCCAGCCATGCCCCAGCCGCCCTCCCCTCAGTAATGGACAGTCCTGGGGTGAGCCTGGGGAGGGGAGGCACCTCTCCTGGTGTTGAAGAACCTCCAGAAATAGTCTGCCCCACAGAGCAGGACGGGGGCAGGCTCTAGAGCCAGTCTCTCAGGTCTGAATCACAAGTCTGCGATTTACTGGTTGTGTGAGCCAGGTAGCTCATTTTAATAGCTATCCGAAGGTGTTGGGAATCAGGGGTGAGCAAGACCATTCACATCCCATCTCTTGGAGGGGGACTCACCTTCTCCAAATCCCTTTTTAAATAGTATTATTTTATTTCTGGACAGTTAATAAGTAAACACATTTTCTTTGTCAAAGGTCAAAACATATTGATTAAGCAAGACTTCCTGCTGATCTCACTTCGTCAACCCTAGCCCTCTGCTCTAGAGGTGAGTAACTGGTGGGTTTGGGGTGCACTGGGAGGGTGCTTTTCATCCTCATGTACAGATGTGTCTGTGCCCAGAGAAACAGGTGCAATTTTTGTGTGCATATCTGGGAATGCACTGATTTTGAGCTTCACTTTCCTTATCCATAGAACAATATCCATAGAACAATGGCTAATATTACCCATCCCATAATAACAATGCCAAATATATATAGATCTTTTACTATACGCTATTATTACTGAATAAGTTGTAGTAAGTATATATATGCTATTATTACGAATAAGTTGTAATAATTAAATCTATCATATTTCTTTGATGCTAAAGTGCACTTTTTTTTTTACATTCTAACATCTCTGACTTTGAAATCTGCCTTCATATTGTCAGTATTTTAGGATTTTAACTTTTTATCTTGTAAGCAGTACATGTGGAAGCAAAACTGTCACATTCACGGCATACCGTAGTCAGGAAGAAAAATTGGTTTGCACCCTGAGATTAACCAATTCTAACAGGGCCTCCCTGTCTAGTGCTGATCTCCAAATCATAAAACACTTCTTGTAAACCTGTAATCCATGGTAAAAAACTTAATCCCTGAGTTTTGCCATGAGACTTGAAGATATGTCTTTTGGCTGTGATCCTCATTTAACAAAACTACTGGTGTTTGATCATGAATGAACAAATGTAACCTCGATAAACTTGCTAATCTTGTGAGCCTTTTCTCTTAAACACCAGTCGTGTTTTAAATTTGCCAAGGCTTTACGTACACATCTATGTATTCATAGAAAATAACCGACATTGTTTTATATGTTGTTGGGTTTTCATATGAGTGATATCAGACTGCATCTGTGGTTTTGCAGCTTGCTTTTTTTTCCATGCAATGATGTGTCTTTAAGATCTTTCCATATCAGTCCCCAAAGACCTATTTTGTTCTGTAAAATGAAGGTAAGGACATTACCCAACTAACAGCATGGAGGAGGGTGGTATTTCTCTAAGCAGACTTGGCAACTCTGCCATTCTTCTGTTTCATCCCGGACCCGCCCGCCCCTCCACTGCCCAAGTGACTAGTATTTAGTCACTTCAAGGTTTTAAGCAACTAGATGCATTTTCTCACTTCAGTCATCTGTCTTTTCCCCTGCAGAATAAACTGAAGAATTCTCAATAGTAATGAAATAAGAAGGTCTTTGGTGACAGATTGCCCTGGGTTAAATTCTGGCTCTTTACAAGTTGAATTTGGGTCTTTTCCAAGAGATCTGAGGTTCCCAAATGATCACTCTCTGGAAATAACCTTAATGTCTGCTAGTTGGGGGAAAGACCATGTAGCCGCATAGTGGGATTAATTCCCTGTAGTTGTTTAAGTTTTTTTAAGTTTTATTTATTTACTTGCCAGACAGAGAGAAAGAGAGAAAGCACAAGCAGGGGAAACGGCAGGCAGAGGGAGACTGGGATCATGACCTGAGCCGAAGGCAGACGCTTAACTGACTGAGCCACCCAGGTGCCCCCTCCCTGTAGTTGTTTAAAAGAATAAGTAGATTCTTTTCTTTGTGGGATAATCCTTGCTGACAGGATTCCTTGCTTGATGCCACAGCCCTGTCCTCTGGGCCACAGCCAAGGGACCAGAGTGCAGAACAACAGATCAGCGGCCCATGGATGGTCTCATGGCAGAGTTTTGCTCAGTAAGGACTCCATGATCTTAAATGACTCAACTGTGCAGACCATGGGCTGCATCCAGCCCACCTATATGTTGGTTCAGTTCACTCATCTTCTTTTTAATTTAATGAGTTGCCATCATTAAGATACTGGGATATTTTATGTTTATGAACATCACTTTTCATTCACTGAACCCTTAAAAAGAACATTCATAGAACTTCTGGGATGTGTCAAACAATGTTCTAAGTGCTAGAGGCCCAGGGATGAATTAGAAACACACAGTCCCTACCCATCGTGGAGTCTACATTCTAGAAGGTGAGGCAGACAAGAAGCAAAGAAAAAATAATATATATCTATATAATGTAATGAGCTCCAGCTTCTTTAGAGAATTTGGAATATCAAAACCCACCAGGCCAACAACTCCATGAGAAGATAGAAAAGTAGGTAAGAGTCAGACTTCAGTGACTCTTGCTGATCAAAGTGTTCATATCAGAGGCTTGAGCCTTCCTGCCTCTTGAAAAGTCATGGAAATCATCCTCTTAGGGGAAGGGGATATGCCTCAGGCATGCTGGATGTTCCCTGCAATGGCCAGCACATAGTGGGTGCCTTATGAATGTCTGTCTCTTGAGTGATAGAGCAGCTGTGGCTTCCCTGGTGACCAGATCTTTGGGAAAAACAAATATATTCATTCATTCATTCATCCATCCCACAGTGGCTGGATTTTATGCCGGGGACTCATTGTTGAAGACCTTGGACAATTCAAAACTCACATAATTCAAGATTAATCCTAACAAAAGTTGTTGGCATGTCTCTTCACTAGCTAAAGTGATAGTATAATAACAAGCGTAGTTTACAAAGTACACAATTGGTCATATTCAAACTTATGGGTTTTTTATTAAAGGAATTTTAAATTGTAAAGCTTCTTCTCATTTCAAAAAATGCCCCCAATGCTCATGATTTCAAATGTTTATAATTCAGGTTAGCATAAAATATAGCCATGCTAGTATTTATATAAATCTACAGTAATATCCTTCTTGTGACTCCACCTCATAACATAAAAATAGGATCTTGCCGATAATTCACATATGCTTATATAGCACTCCCATTTCCCCCCAGCCCAAGGTAACCATGAGCCTGAATCCTGGGCACTTTTCCCTTGATTTCCTTTTTGTACATTTTCCCCCTCAGAGATGCTCTGGAAACTGCATTAATAATTCCAGTCAGGTTGTAGTCAGGCCCTGCTCTCCTAAGAGCTAAAGTTGCTTCTTAAAAATGACTCTGCAGCTATGGTGAGCACTGTGAATTGTGTAAGACTGATGAATCACAGACCTGTACCCCTGAAACAAATAATACATTATATGTTAATTTAAAAAATGACTCTGCAGTTTTCTCCCTCATCTGCTTTCACCCCGAGCTCCCCACAGCCCAGAGAGCTTTGTTTCAGCCAACAGCAGGGCTTTTCCCAGGCAGACTGGTTCTTTGAAGAAGAAATAGAGGGAGAGAGGGTGAGGGTGGCAAGAGGGGGAAATGGGGAGGGGGGAGGGAGACAGAGTCAGAGAGAGAGGGAAGGAGGGAGGGAGGGAGAGGGAGAGAGACAGAGACAGAGATAGAGGCGGACAGATGTCCAGCTAGTCCGCCTGGAGATTCAGCACCACGGACAGCTCAGGCCTGGCCGGTTCAGCACCGCGGACAGTGTCAGGAGCCCACTTCTGCCGCTGGCTCTGCTAAATACAGGTGCTCTCCTCCCTCTTCCTCTTCCTCTTCTTCTTCTTTAAAAATTTTATTTCTTTATTTGAGAGGGAGTGAGCAAAAGAGAGCAGGGGCAGAGGGAGAGGGACAAGCAGACTCCCTGCTGAGCAGGGAGCCCGATGCAGGACTCAATCCCAGCACCGTGGGATCGTGATCTGAGCTGAACGCAGACACTTAACTGACTGAGCCACCCAGGCGCCCCTACCTGTGCTCTTCTGACCATCCCTGGGCCCACTCCACAACCCTCACCCCCAGAGTTTCTGAATGCTGATATCTGGGTAACACAGGTTCTCCTGGTGTTAACCTCAAAAAGCACAGACATCAAATACTTAACATGCCCCAAAGAGAGTATTCTGGATTTTCTCACAGACAAAAAAAGTGGGTCCTCCTCACTGCGTTCACTATAGGGCACTTAGTTGTTCAGGCTCAAAGTCCAAAAGCCTTCCTTCTTTCCTTTCTCCTACCTCTCACATACCGCCCATCAGGGAGTCCTCTCAGCTCCATCTCTAGAGTGTATCCTGAATATGTCCAGTGCTTTCCACCCCTACTGCCCCACATCACTCCAGTCCACCATCATGTTTTGCTTGGTTTATTCCAGCAACCTCCTAACTGATCTTCCCATTTTACCTCTTGCCCCTTCTAGAGTTTTTCCCACACAACCATTTCAGTCATGCCTTGAAATTGTAAATTGATTATGTCACACCCTTCCTCAATGTCCTTCCATAGTTTCCCATTCAAAGATGTTGCTGTGGCTTTCAAGACCATGGGAGGCTCTCTGATCCTATCTCCCATTACTCTCTCCCTTGCCTGACCACTCTGGTCACAGTAGCCTTCTTGTTGTCTTGGCACCAGAGCAGCATCTGCAACATAACAGCTGCTTAATAAATATTTGTTGAATTGCTGAATGAGTGAGTGAGTGAATGAGTGAACACCTAGCATTAATTTGTCTTTTCCCAGCTACTCATGGATCCCCAAAGAGATGTCAACAGTACTCAACTCCTGGTCAAAGAGCAGTCATAGGTACCGGTCCAGGGTTTGAGAGCTGTGTTGCAAGTCCCCAAGACCACCCCCAGGTTTGATGATTTGCTAGCAGGACTGCCAGAACTCATCATATAGGCATCCTCATGATGATGATTTATTATAGTGGAAGAGTATGAATCACAGTCAGCAAAGGGAAAAAGCTCATGCACATGACACATCTTCTCCTTTCTGTGGCCTCATGGTAATCAGAGTTTACTTCTCCACCATTCAACTCGCCATGAAGAGTGAAGATGTGTCACAGCTAGGGTGATGGTGAATTGGGGCCAATAATTCAATCGACCACATCAAGTAGAAGCTTCTAGCTATGATTTATTAATTTTTATTTTATTTCCATTTTTTGGTATGAAGCATGAAACTGGCTTTTCAGTTACAAAGTGCTGAAAACTTTCCTTTTAAGGGGATTTTTTAAAAAGATTTTATTTATTTATTTGACAGAGACACACAGCAAGAGAGGGAACACAAGCAGGGGGAGTGGGAGAGGGAGAAGCAGGCTTCCCGTGGAGCAGGGAGCCCGATGCGGGGCTCGATCCCAGGACCCTGGGATCATGACCTGAGCCGAAGGCAGACGCTTAACCAACTGAGCCACCCAGGCACCCCTTAAGGGGCACTTTTTAAAAAGATAGAAAGTGCATTTATTTAAAATAAAATTGCTACTTACTAATATATGGATGTTATGCAGAAATGGAAGTAGTCATAAAGTGATTTCCATTTATGTAGAGACATGGCAAAGATTAAGAAAGGGAAATGTAAGAGACTGAAGAAAGGTCAGAGGAAGACAGAATAAGATTCTAGACATCTCTGCTCTGGGGAAGGAGTCATTTCCTAAGGAGTCATTCATTAGCTCCCCCCACCCACCTCTGACCCTGGGGAAACCCCGCAAACTTGAGTCTGTTTTAAGAGCAACCCTTAATTATAAACTATTAGGATCACACCTGGACTTTCCCCCATATGGCAGACCTGGTGTTCAATAATAATGACTCAATCTGTATGAGGTGCATGTATTAACTCTGATGTTCACGATAACCCTATGAGGTAGGATCTGTTACTGTCCTTATTTTACAGATAAGGAAACTGAGACCCAATTTATTCACTTCCCAAATGTACACAGCTGGTGTGCAGTGGATCCGGGTCTGGAGGCCAACCTCTCAAGCCCCTCAAAGGCCCCATGAGCTGGGCAGCTACCCTGGTGTCCTGTGCTAAATGTCCTGTTATCAGAGGAAATGGTGAGGGGTGAATGAGGAGCCTTACTCTAAATCTGCCTCTCCTCTATTCACACTGAACTATGCTCAGAATGGCTGGAAGCTCATCTCCTAAACTTCTAAGCAAAGAAAGCTTCCAGGGCACCTGGGTGGCTCAGTTGGTTACGTGTCTGCCTTCAGCTTAGGTCATGATCTTAGGGTCCTGGGATGGAGCCTTGTGTTGGGCTCCCTGCTCGGCAGGGAGTCTGCTTCTCCTTCTCCCTCTGCCCTTCCACCCACCACTTGTGCTCTCTCTCTCAAATAAATAAATAAAAAGTCTTTTTTTTTTAAAGAAGAAAGCTACCCCTCCAAATTGTGTGACATATATGGAAACACCTAAGAAAACCAATCTCAGTACTCCCGTATTCTTGCCGCGTGTTCTCTGGACAAATCATGTAACTGCTTCATGCCCTAGTTCCCTTCTCTGCTAAATGGGGACAATAACACCCTGCCACTTGGGGTCATTGAATGAAATGAAATAATGTCCATGTTTGTGATGCCTTTGCTCATCAATTTGGTTGGATAAATGACAGTTATTTCGACTTTTTCTGGGAAACCAGGATTATTCAATTGTCTATACATTTAGAAAAGAAAGCTAGATCTTTACTTAACACTATTCAAAAATACTCCAGAAGGTGCAACAAACTAAACATAAAGCGAGACTGTAAAGTATGAGGTTGGGGAGTTAGGTCTGTTTATCAGAGTAGAAAAAATGGATAGCTTGAACTTTATCAAAATCCAAAACTTTAGGCACTGTGTAAGCAAAGTGAAAAGATAAGTGACAGGCCAGGAGAAAATATCTGCTACAGATAGAGGAACAGGCAAAAGATCAGTATCCAGAATATATAAAGAATGCCTATAAATCAAGAAACAAAAGTTATACAAAGAGAGTAAGGCAGGGAGATTATAAACAAGCAATTCACAAACAGAAAATAAACCTGGTCAACAAACGTGTAATGTAATGAAATGAAAATAAGACCACAAAGAGGGAGACCACTTTCTTCCCCCCACTTATGGCTTTATAAAAAAATCTGAAAATTTGGGCGCCTGGGTGGCTCAGTTGGTTAAGCGACTGCCTTTGGCTCAGGTCATGATCCCGGAGTCCTGGGATCGAGTCCCGCATCGGGCTCCCAGCTCAGTGCAGAGCCTGCTTCTCCCTCTGACTCTCTCCCCTCTCATGCTGTTTCTCTCTCGCTCGCTCTCTAATAAATAAATAAAATCTTTAAAAAAAAATCTGAAAATTTGATGTAGCTTCCATGAGAGCAATTTGACAGGTAGTGATTACATTCTAAAACTTGAACAACAGTGATAATAGTAGCAACAGTTACGCACTGTTCTAAGCACCATACAAGCCTGGTTTATTTTTACCTTAACAGCAGTCCTTGGGAGGTGGTAAGCAGAATGAGAAACCGAGGCACAGAGATGCTAAGCGACACACCCAAGGACACACTAGTAGCAAATGGCAGAGCCAGCCTCTCACCCCCGGCGGTCTGGCCTCAGGGTCGCAGGGGCTGCCACACCCCTGCCCCAACTCCTTCCTCCCACCCTGACCCGGGTTTGCAGAATAGAGAATCACCAAGGAGCCTGAGAAAGTTGTTGGCCTTAGGGCACATCTGCAGCTGGGGAAGTTGGGCATAACCGCCGTGCCCATCAGCGGGGGATGGACGGCTCATCCCACTGCGGCCGACCCAAGGCGGGCACAGCACCACACCTCCAGCAAGTTCACCGCAGCCGCTTCATCCCTGTGGCCCCTCCACTCCTTTCCCTACCCCACTGCGGGCTCGGGCTCCCCGGGAGGGGAGAGGGGAGGCGGCGAGAAGGCCGCCCACCCTCCCCAACTCCCCCACGTCCCCCCACCCCCACCCCCACCCCCTCAGCCTGCGCGTCTGCGCAGCTGCGGTCGCCGCGGCTCCAGCTCTGCAGTGCCGGGACTGGGTCTGGTTGGGGAGGGTGAGTCCTTCGAGGGACCCCCGCGGGCGGGAGGTTGGGCTTCGAAAAGGGGCTGGGGGCGCGGGCGGCGACCCGGGAAACGCGCATGTGAATGTGTGCGAGCCGCGTCTGTGTTTGGCGGTGGGATCGGAGGCATATTCCAAGGGTGCGTGTCCGGGGAGGGGGTCCCCCACTCCATCCGCCGGGAGAGGGCTGGGCTGGGTCCGGGTGGGGTCTGCTCCTCCGCCCAGCGCGACTGCCCAGCTGCCCGTGCACTGCAGCTGAATTTCGGCCTCCGCGCGAGGAGGGGAATGACCCTGAATCGCGCGCCCTTGTGGGTCGCTGAGGGCACGTGTGCCCCGGTCTCGCAGGGGGTCTCGGCGTCTGTGTCCGCCCTCCCGGTGCGTTTAGCACGCCGAGTCTGTGTGTCCGCCCGCGTGCACACCTGCGCCTGTGTGCGTTGTGTGTCTGGGCGCGCGCGTATCGCTCTGCGGCGGCCGGGCGCACAGGCGCTGCGCTCAGACGCGTTGCGTCCCCGCCCAGCTCCGATTAGCTGTGTGGCTTTGAGGACTTCCACTGTCTGTAGAATGGGCGGAACAGTATCAGCCGCAGAGAATTAGGGTGAGGATTACAGTAGAAAAAGGTTTCTGCGTGCGCCCCGAGGCCTGACACACTGGCGCGCTCCTGGGAACGGCGGCTGCCAGGGTTACGGTTGCGGTTGTGGTGGCCCGTTGTTGCAACCGCTGCCCCTCGGGGATGACCAGTCGGCTATTTCGCAGAGAACACGGAGGCTGTGAGGTGTGAATTCCTTCACACCCATACCACCCCCTCAGATTTCTCCAGCCAGCCAGATCCAGCCTCTTGTGACCTGGACCCTCAGGCTCTTGTCTTCTCCGTCGGTCACCTCTCTTCCCTGGCCTTACCCCTCAGTCTAAACACACGATTATAGCTCATGTTAAAAACAAAACATAACCCCCTACTCCTGCTCTCTCACGAACTTTTCCATCAAGACGAATATTTTTTTTCTTGGAAAATGTTTATGCTTACAGCCTCCTCTCCCCACCCTCTACATACTTCCCAGCGCACACCGGGCTTGCAAACTAACAGCCCCACAACCTGCATTAGTGGGCTCGCTGGCATGTGTCCTCCTTTTAAACATCGGAGAGTATTTAAAAATGTTGAAGATAATCTAAAACTGTAGATTTCCAGTGTTCTGTTGTGAAATCAGAAGATAGGAGGCCATGCGCCCACGTTTTCACTGGGCAAGTATTGGTTGGGCTTCTTCAGACAGAGACCGATCTCTCCTTTGCCACAGTCCCCACCACACCCTATCACCTCTGCCTATCCCGGGCATCAGCTGGCATTTGCTCACGTCCTCCTTACAATAGAGAAGTATTTCTCTAGACCCATATTTCATTTTCACTTTCAAACAGTGAAGTTAGAGCAGGGAGGGACAGCTTTATCTTTTTAGGTCTACCCAATTTTGTGATCTGCCGAGCTCCTGGAGGTTGAACCTTGCTGCTGGTGTCTCTGTCTGTGGCAACACCACGTCTGCGGCTCTGCTCCTTCCTCTCTGCTTGCTACCCTCCTGCTGCAGGAGAATGTGAGCTGCTGAAGGTGTTGAATTCATCTGCGAATCCCCAGTACTCAGTACAGGTCTCGCCCAAAGTTCTGACTGAGAAATGCTTTGAAGAAGTCATTTACGTTCAAGCACTCACGGGTGGCAAGAGCTAGGGTGGTCCTGGATTCTTCGTGTGGGAGCAAAACAATCACAAGGGCCCTTAAAAGTGGAAGGGGCGGGAGAGTCAGAACCACGGTGATGCAGCGTGAGAAAGACGCAAGCGGCCAATGCAGGCTTTAAAGAGGGAGGAAGGAGCCATGGAGCCAAGCAGTGCAGGTAGCTTAAGATCCTGGAAGAGGCAAGGAAATCGATTCTCTCCCAGAGCCCCCAGGAGGAACACAGCCCTGAGACACCTTGATTTTACTCCAGTGGGACCCATTTCAGACGTCTGTGCTGCAGAACTATAAGGTAATAAGTTTGCATTGTCTTAAGCCACCCAATTTGTGGTAATTTGCTGCAGTAGCCCTGGGAAACGAATACAATATCTAAAGCATCCTCTCAATGTCAGAACTTTATGAACGTTGGATGTTGATGATACTGCAGAACCAGGTTCAAGCAACACAACAAAATACATACAATATGCAACTCTCAAAACCAACATTTATTTACATATATATTAAAACGGGCATGTGCAGCAAACCACAAATAAAGTTCCATGAAATTTAAAGTTTGTATTTTATTTTCGTTTTCTGTTTTAGTGAGGTCTAAAACACACAGAGCAATGGGCATGAAGTGTCCAGTTCAGTGAAGGGAGAGCCTCAGTGAATTTGCACAAATGTCTTCACCCATGGGACCACTACTCGGATGAAGATACAGAACATCCCTGGCACCCCGAGAAAGTTCCCCTGCCCCTCCCCCTGCCCCCAGCCCAACACAACCAATAATTGACACCAACATTGATTTCTTTGCCTGTACCACCCTTTTTTTTTAAATTAATAAGATCACACATGTGTTCTCCTTTGT
Organism: Callorhinus ursinus; assembly: GCF_003265705.2. Classification (NCBI taxonomy): domain Eukaryota; kingdom Metazoa; phylum Chordata; class Mammalia; order Carnivora; family Otariidae; genus Callorhinus; species Callorhinus ursinus. Next base: position 1,434,039 of record NW_027397168.1, read on the forward strand.
ATCTGGCTTTTCTCACTCAGTTTAATACATATATTTTTAGATTCATCCATATTATTGCATGTATCCTTTTTGTTTGTACCCTTTATTTCTGAGTAATACTCCACCATATGAATAAACTGTGGCTTACTTATCCACTCTCTTATTGATAGACACCTGGGGTGTCTGTGAATATGAACAGCTGTATTTTACAAATACAGCTGATAGCAACGTTTGAGTACAAGTGTCTGTGTGGACATGAGTTTTCCTTTCTCTTGAGTGAGTATCTAGGAGGGAAATTGCGCGTTCAGCTTTAGTAGATGTTTGTCAGATAGTTTTCCAAGTGGCTGAGCCAACATACACTCCCACCAGGACCCCTGAGTCACCGCACTTTTAAAGTCTCTTCTCCGTGAATTTTCAAAGGGAAACTTTGTTATAAATGGAAAGCCACTACCCCGCCCCCCCCTTTTTTTTAACAGTATTGAGGGTAACCATGAAAATAAGCACAGGAAAACAAACCAATATCCTTACCTTCTGTGCGGATACTTTGAGCAGGAAGCCGCTTGCTCTCTCTTTGAGAGGGGACAGAAACGGGGAGGGTGTGAAGATGTCTTGGCATCAAACGCAGACTTTTTCCTTTGTCAGTGGAACCACCTCACATCCATGAGGATGGCTACTATCGAAAAACCCAGGGGCGCCTGGGTGGCTCCGTAGGTGAAGCGTCTGCCTTCAGCTCAGATCATGGCCCCGGGGTCCCGGGATCGAGCCCTGTGTTAGGCTCCCTGCTCAGCGGGGACCCTGCTTCTCCCTCTGCCACTCCCCCTGCTTGTGCTTTCTTGCTCTGCTTTCTCTCTCTCAAATAAATAAATAAGATCTTAAAAAAAAAAAAAACCACGCAGAAAACAACAAGTGTTGTTGAGGACGTGGAGAAAAGGGAACCCTTGTGCACCGTTAGGAACGTGAATTGGTGTGGCTGCTCTGGAAAACAGTACGGAGGTTCCCGGAAAAAGCTAAAAACAGAACTGCCCTACGACCCGGCAATTCCACTGCAGGGCATATACCCCAAAGAAGTGGAAGTAAGGTCTCAAAGAGATATTTGCACACCCACTTTCACAGCAGCATTATTCACGGTGGCTACAGCATTGGATGGACAAGCAAATATGTGTTATTCGGCCTTAAGAAGGAGGGAGCCTCTGACAGGAGCTCCACCGTGGATGAACCCTGACATTATGCTGCGTGACATAGCGAGGCACCAAAGGACAAATACTGTGTGATCCCACTTACGTAGGTAGCTAGCGTAGTCAGACTCCTAGAGACAGAAAGTGGGATGGTGGTGCCCGGGGCTGGGGGCTGGGGGTGGCGTTCAATGGGGACAGAGTCGCAGGTGTGCAGGAGTTAGGAGGTTGGATGGCGGTCTTGGCTGCAGGGCGCTGTGAAAGCTTTCGTTCAATATCACTGAGCTGTACACTGGAAAATGGCTAAGATGGTGAATTTTGTGTTAGGTGTATTTTAACTCAGATTTTTAAAAGTATTTAATTAATTAACTTATTTTGAGAAAGAGCGTGTGAGTGGGGGGAGGAGCAGAGGGCGAGGGACAAGCAGACTCCCCGCTGGGTGCGGAGCCTGCCCCGGGCTGGATCCCAAGACCCTGATCACGACCTGAGCCGAAGTGAAGAGTCAGGCGCTTAACCCACTGCGCCACCCAGGCGCCCCCAACTCAATTTTTAGAAAGAAAGAAAAGAGGGTACCGAAGAGCGGGGGAGCCTTGCCTCCTTGGGGTTCATTGTTGTTTAGTCCCGGGTGTGTCTAGGATCACCTCCTGGGCTGTCCAGGAGGAGGGGAAGCGTAGGGATGGTGGTGGTGGAGGCCTTGAGGCCATGTCAGGAGACTGCCCTGCACCCCCGTGTGGAGCATTGAAAGCATCCTGACCAGAGGGGCTCTTGAGGAGCATGGACTGGGGAGTGCGGTGAGGGAAGGGGATCGGCAGAGTCAATGGCGGAGTGGGCCAGAGGGTGAAGACAGAGGGTGGAGAACAGAGCGGGGCAGCATTTTCTAAGACAAGAGCAGGTGTGCTTAGCGGTCTGCTGGATGTGGGGGTGATGAGACAAGTGGACAGTGATGTCTGTGGACACTGTTGGGGACGGTGGTGGAGTCCGTGTCAAGAGCAGGGGACCCAGGAGGCAGGCTGTGCTGGGGGCTGGGGACCGAGGGCACAGGTGTCTGGGGAAATGCATTCAGATTTGGGTTTCGAGGGTTTGGAGCCGCCCCGTCCGCAAGGAAGACCTCCGTGATGATGAGTAATGTAGAAGCAACGAGCACATTCTGCATATCCGCAGTGTATGTGTTAGTTTCTTTTTTTTTTTTTTAAGATTTTATTTATTTATTTGAGAGAGAGAACATGAGAAGGGGGAGGGTCGGAGGGCGAAGCCGACTCCCCGCTGAGCAGGGAGCCCGATGCAGGACTCGATCCCAGGACTCCAGGATCATGACCTGAGCAGAAGGCAGACGCTTAGCCAACTGAGCCACCCAGCCGCCCTATGTGTTAGTTTGTGATATGAAAGCATTTCAGAGCTACTCACAGGCACGGGGATACCCCTGAGAGCCACATCTCCCCATTTTCCAGGTTCGGAAATCATCCTTTGTTTGCTCTGACCCTCTTTTGTCTCTGTCTTTTTCCTTCACTGTGGAAGCACTTTATTTTATTTTATTTTATTTTACTTATTTTTAAAGTAGGTTCCACGCCCAATGTGGGGCTTGAACTCACACCCTCGGGACCAAGAGTCAGGTGCTCTACCCACTGAGCCCACCAGGCGCCACCGCAGAAATATTTTAGAGCAAATCTCAGCCATCATGTCGGGTGACCTTTACACACTACAGAAACCTCTAAAAAAATAAGATGGATATTTTCTTACCTGTCCATACGACCATTTCCACACCCAGCAGAAGTGATGTGAGTGCCCTGACATCATCGAATACCCAGTCCATAATCAATTCCCTTGATTGTCTTTAAAAAAAATTTTTTTTTCACACCAGGTTTCTTTGGCTCTGACTCCAAACATGTCCCCACATGCTTTTGATTGTTCAGTCGCTAATGTCTCTTTGACTCTAGACTATATGCCCTGTGGTTTCTAAATTTGATATGACAATTTTTATTTGTATAAAACTAATTAAAGAATAAGATGCTTTAAAAAGCTTTTATTTTCCCTATACCAAGAGAATTTACTCCTTTAAAAAACTTACTATTCATGAGGGCTGCCGGTAGGTTAATATAATGCAAGGTTGATAATGTGTACAGATCCGGGGGCGACTCTGTCTTCCTAAAACCTTCTGGCTGTGTGCTTTGGGCTGTGGAATGAATCTGTGTGCGAATGTGCCGCTCTCTGGCCCCCACCTCGAAACTCCTCTTCCGTTTCTTGCTTTATTTGTCTCTCGGCCACTTATCACTTGGCACGCCGTCTCTCCTTGCCCAGGGCCCGCTAGAATGCAAGCCCCACGGGAGCAGGGAGCCTGCTTCCATCACTGCTGTGTCTCTGGCACCTACAAATGGTGCCTGGCACACAGATGGCACTCTAAGTATTTGTGGAGTGACGAAATGTTTGTCAGCCCTCCAGGTTCTGAATCCTGTGCCCAGGGAACCCAACACGAGCAGGAGGAGAACGAGAGGCTTGCCTTGGAAACTCTCCGTCCCGGGAAGATGCAGAGCCTCAGGCCGGAGCAGATTCGGGGGCTACTGGAGCCCGACAGGGCCAAGACGCTGCTTCCCCGGGAGAGCAGGGCCTGGGAGAAGCGTGCCACCCTCGCCAAAGACTGGGTGGCTGTGGAGGTTGGGGCCACCAGCTGTGACGGTGACAAGAGAGGTGAGGGGCGGGCAGCCCGTGGGGGCGGTGGGGGGAAGGTTGTGGCAGAGCCTCTGCGAAGACACAACACTCATCCCTCCACTCATTCAGTAGATAGATATTTATGGAGCCCTGTGTCCACTGGCCTTTGCTGGGTAGCAGGTGGCCCCGAAACTTAGCGGCTTATAGCAACAGTCATTTCTCTGCTCAGGATTCTGCAGGTCAGCATATGACACGGCCTCAGGGGACAGCCTGCATTTGCCCGCAAAGCCACGGTGAGCTGGCCAGGGCAGCTGGTTGACCTCACTCGCGGGTCTGGCCGGTTTGAGGGTGCTGACTTTGGGCTACTTGTCTCCTGCAGGCGAGCCCAGGCGTATTCTCCTGGGGGTGGTTGCAGGGAAAGGGAGGGAAAACTTCAATTTGCAAGCATTTTTTAAGCTGTACCGGCCACCCAGTTGCTCACAGGCCGTGGGTCAAAATCAGCTGCGCGGTCAAGTTCACCATCACTGAGGGAGGGGGCTGCCCAGGGGTGTGGACACAGGGATCGGTGAACAAGTGGAAGGCCATTTGGAACAAAAATCTACCACAAGCACCTACTATGTGCCAGGTGCTCGGGATCTAGCAGCAAACAAGATGGCCCCAGTAGAGCTGATTTTAGTGGAGAAGCAGACAATAAACAAGCAACGAAATAAAAAGAAAAGTAATGTCTGATGAGGGCTCCAAAGACAGTAAAATGGGATGATTGACTGAGAGGGACCCAAGCGTGGTCAGGGAGGGCGAGAGAGGCCGGAGAAGGAGTCGTCTGTTCCAAGAGCCGGGGGGTCCCCTCGTGGGCCACTGGAGCCACACAGGCAGTGACCCCGCAGTGGCGACAAGCTCGCTGAGTTTGAGGAGGCTGTGCTGACTGAACAGAGCAGAGATACGGGGGAAGAGGGTAGAGATCAGCCGGGGCCAGCAAGTGACGGGGCGTCTTGGAGACCGCCGCACAGTGTATGTTATTCGGATATTGGGAAGGCACCAGAAGGTTTTGCAGAGGAGGAAGACAGGATCTCATTTGTGTTTCCAAAAGATTCTGCTAACTCAGTGGTTCTCGACTGGGGGCCATGTTGCACCCCACCTCCCCTCCCCAGGGGACGCTTGGCAAAGTCTGGAGTTTGGGTCATCTGAATGGGGAAGATGCTACTGCTACAAAGTGGGCCGAGGCAATGCTGCTAGGCAGAGGACACGGCCCGCCCTGTGAGGCCCGGGACCCACCCCCACCACAAGGAGTTACGCAGCTCGCAAGGCCAGTGGCGCCCACGTTGAGAAAGCCTGCATCCAGCTGTGTGTGAGGATGAGCTGTAGGATTAGGAGGTCAGAGTGGAAGCTGGGAAGCCTGATGGGAGTTCCCAGCAGCCATCTGGGAGAGAGATGCCCGAGCCACACGGGGCAGTGGTGGACGTAAGAGGTATTGGGGACACGTCTGGGAGGGAGAGTCAGAGTTCCCGCAGATGGATGCGCGGAGGGGAGGACTCTTAGAGAGACCCCGGATAACTCCTGGGGCTGGGGCTCAGACAGCTGGACCGAGGGTGGGACCCTGAAAGTCAGCCCGACAGCGGAATGGGGGCTGGAGCTTCTACTTGGGGCGGGGTCTTTCCTTCTCCCACAGAGGTTGAGCAGGCCTGGGACGGAGGTGTGGACAATATGGGTGTCAGTTCTGGCAGTGAGGAGGAGGTTGGGGGGCTCCCGGCGGAGCCTGGGTGCAGGAGGAGTGGAAAATGCCGATCTTTGGCCTGACCCCTAGTTCTGTCCAGCCAGGGGGTGGGAAGGTTGCTGAAGTTTGGATGTGGGGAGATGTCTCCACTGGCGGCTAGAAGCTGGGCAAGCCTGCTTCATCCTGGCTTAATTCCACACTTTTTCCTCTGCTCCCTCACTCAGTTTTTGCAGGAGGCACGTAGAGAAGGGACCGTTTTACCCATTCGACAGGTGAAGGAACAGAGGCTCAGGTGGCGGGTCACCTCAGGTGACGCACTTTAAGTCTTCCGGGTAGCGACAGAAACAAGGTCAGAATTCAGGTCTCGTATTCTCTCTGCACCACCTGCACCACGCGGGCCAGAATGTGTGTGCGCGCGCGAGTGTGGCAGGGAAGAGGACAGGGTAGGAAGCCAGGCGGGACGAGCAGGCAGCGCGCTCCCTCCCACCCCCGCAGCTGCCCTGGTCACTGACTCGTGGTCCTGTCTCCTGTGCTCAGGTCTGTCTTCTCAAGAGCCTGGGCTGGCCCAGGAGTGGAACGCGGTGGAGGGAGATGACGAGTCAGAGGACTCTCAGGTAAGGTGGGGGTTCCCTCCTCTTTCCCAGATACCCCGCCCCGCAGATCTCAGTGGGTTGTCCATTCCTTTCCTCAGCTTGGAACTTCCCCAACCCAGCAGTGTCCCGTGGGAAACAGGACATAGTCCTGTGGTAGTCAGACAGGGAGTGGAGGGTCTCCATGGGATGTGGAGCCCCGTCCACACAAACCCGCCAACCCTTCACTCATGAACTCAGATTAGCCATTCATTCGCCTGCACGTCACGCGTACATCCAGTTACCTGTGTACTTACCCACCCACCCACCCACCCATAGGCAGTCACTCCACTCCGTTGCCGTACATCCTTGGAGACGTTTTTCTCCTTGGAAGCGGAGACTAGTTGGGATTTTTGTACAAGGGATTCATTGAGGGTGCCGTGCTCTCAGGAGGAGCCAGTAGGTGGTGCGGGAAGCTGGAAAGAGGGAGAGGGAGTGTCCTCCTCTGAGCCAGCGGGGAGCCTGTTACGTCCCTTCACTGGTGTGGATGACCTCCCCTGTGATTCTCTAGGGGAATTTCTCGGAAGGGGGCAATCATAAATATAAGCGCTAAACCATAGTTAGCAGCCAAGAGGCACAGCAGTTGGAAGAGCGACAAAGGGGAACCAGGTGAGGCAGGGTTGGGTCGATTATTAGGGGTACGTGGGGTGTGTGTGTGTGTGTGTGTGTGTGTGTGTGTGTGTGTGTGTAAAACTTTTGTATTGCAGATGACCTGTATTTATTACGCTTTCTTAACTTTATACTCTGCTTTAAAAAATTGCCATTAATATGTCTAATGAAGTGCACAGAACAGTGAGTGTGTATATGTGTAACCAACACCCTGATGAGATATTGAGCACTGCCATTATCCTAGAAAATTCCTTCATCTTCCTTTCTAGTCTCTCTCACTCCCCCACCCGAGGCAACCACATTTCTGATTTCGGCTCATATAGATTAGTTTTGCCTATTGTTGAGCTTCGTATAAATAGAGTCCTACAATAACTCACATATATTTCTTAAAACCCAAAAAAAGAGATTATAGCAAAATTATTATCCTGCCATTTGGTGTCCTCATAATAAATATTCTGGATAGCTTTCCATATATATATATATATATTTTAATTTACTTTTTACAGCTGCCAAATATTTTGTGGTATGCTGTATCATACCCATTACCTAACTGATGAATTGTCAGATTTGGGTGTTGTGATTGCCACAGAAAAATAAATATTTGTCAAGTTGTCCTATTTTTCTATAGCATGAATTATGAGGAACTTCATAAAAATCTGTATGTTCTGGTCCTAGCCAAGATCTACTGCATTGGAAAATCCAAGGGAGGAGCCCCGATATTCGAAAAATATCCTCCAAGTTTTTCTGAGGCTTTGCCAGGTCCCAGAGCTGCTTATGTTGAACATTTCATAGTACATGCTCCACCCATTTCTCTTCTTTTTCAGGATTTTTTTTCATGTTGCCACTGCCTGGCTTTCCAGATAACTCCCTATGTCATATCCATTCCCCAAACTTTCCTGATATTTTAAGACCTGTTGCACTATACTCATCACTATTTTGGAGAAGAACTGTCACCATTAACCATTTTGTCTTCCCATCCTTCGTCATGGTATGTCTTTCCGTTCCTGAGTTCATTTGACAAAGATTTACAGACCTCATACTCTGTGCCAGGCAAGAAACAATGCTGGCCCCTCTGTTTCTAATATTTGTACTTTTTTCCCCCTCTGTTCCAGGGCTTTGTGGAGTGGTCGAAAGCTCCACAACAAACGACCATAGTCTTGGTAGTGTGTGTCCTGTTTTTGTTCCTGGTTTTAACAGGGATGCCTATGATGTTCCACATTTAACTACAATGATGACGACTGTTCTGAAATAGACGCACGGTTTCTTGTTAAGGAAATGTCTTGGTTAAAAATCAGGAATAGGTTATTAGCAAATGCCTTTTAAACATCTATCAAGAAAAAAAAATTTTTTTTTGTATTTAACCTTCTGGGGTGAGGTTTTGCATTACTGTATTTCATTGAACTTAAGACATCGTTGATTGTAAAACACATATTATTTTATATACGACTGAGAAAGGAAAATACACTGCTTCATCGTAAGATGCCACCAACCGGAAGATGCATCCCTGCTTCAGAGAGGATGAAAAAATGTGCAACTTGGGATTCGTGAAATTTGGTAGACTTTTTTTTTTTTTAAAGATTTTATTTATTTGACAGAGAGAAAGACAGCCAGAGAGTGCACACAAGCAGGGGGAGCGGGAGAGGGAGAAGCAGGCTTCCCGCGGAGCAGGGAGCCCAACGGACGCGGGGCTCCATCCCAGGACCCTGGGATCATGACCTGAGCCGAAGGCAGATGCCTAACGACTGAGCCCCCCGGGCGCCCCTGGTAGACTTCTTAATATCACATCACCTTTGTAGTCTTAGGATCATATGGTGCACCAGTCTTTCCAGACCCTGATTTGTACTTCATGATACTTTATGTATGACTCTTGCCTCTTTCTTCATATGTAAGATTGGTGCTATCTTTGTCACGTTTTGGTAACATGGCCAGGCTTGCATCACAGAAGGACGTCACTTTTATTGTTGTCTAAACCTTAGAATAGTTTCTGTAGCTTAAGAGGTATCACTTCCTTGACATTTTGAAAGAACTTACCAGTAATCAGGGCCTGGAGCGCTGGGGAGAAAGTTTCAGCTAAATTCTTGGGGGGCTTTCTCAGTTTCTTCCCATGTTATCGGTTTATGAATACTTTTTACTTCATTAATTTTGGTGATTTATAGTGGGGTTTTTTTTATGCCCTAGGAAATTCTTCATTCCATTGACCTTTTCAGATTGTTGGCTGAATTATGAATACTATTCTATAATTAAATGAAAAACTTCTCTTTATTTTGTTCTAACCCCTTTCTTCCTTTCAACTTGTTTATAGTTGACCCACTATTAGATTTATCAAAGGTTTACCTCGTCTACAATTACCTTTCCAAGAACTAGCACTGGGATTTATTTATATCCATATTTCTCTAGTTTGTAATTTGTTTTCCATGTATACATATGGGGTTTATTTTTTATTATTATTTCTATCTCTTGTCTGTTTTTACATTGAATAATTAATTCATTTATAATCTCTTCTTACAAAATTATTTGCTAAAGTAGTGTACTTAATAATAAATGCACTTCTGATTATAGCCTTGGCCACATCTTAAAGTTTGATAATTTGTATTCTTGTTTATGTTGTTGTCTAAATATTATATTGTAGTGTTTCTACAATATAAAGAGTACTTTAAACTCAGTGATCAGGTTTATTTAAAAATAGTTTTGTTTTAATGATTTACTGCACTGTGAACAAAAAAATGTGGCCTCTAATATATCTGCTTTCAACACCTTTTTAAAAGCTTTTATTGTGGCCTACAACACATCCAATGTTTGTACGTGTTTTATGGACATTTAAGGTGAATATGTATTTTCAGTCTTTAGGATTCAAAACTCTACATGTCTGTTAATTAACTCAGTCTTATCAGTTATATTGCTTAGATTCATGTGTTATTTAATTCTGGCTCGCCTTATCTGTCAAAACCCAATAAGGTTCTGTGAAAATCTGTTCGTAAGACCGTGTTTGTCAGTATATTTTTGTAACCTTTGCTTTATGTATTCAGCCACTGTGTCATCTGCTGCACGTAAGTTACAGCACTGTTTTGTCTTTGCCAATTAAAGAATACATGCAAGACGCCAAGCACAATACCAGCACACAGTAGCCACGCAATAAATGTTAGTTAAAACCCGATTCTGAATCCTTTGTGAAATAGAAAATGATTGTCTTTAAATCAATTCAATCCTTTGGATTTTATTTTACCTTGTCTGATAGAGTTTGATATTTCCATCCTGCTCTTTTTTAATTCATCTGTGTGTGTGTGTGTGTGTGTACACGTGTGTGTATTTAGACTCTTCGTATCATTTTGTTTTAATAGGACTTCCAGTGGCCTCTCCTGAGTTTGCCAAAAAATCAGGGCTGGGAGAAGTATGGGACTCTGTCTCTCCCCATCCTTCCCGCCAGCCGATTGCATCCAACGAGCAACAACAGTCCGTTAAAAGAAACACAAGCCTCAGCTTTTACATTCATTAGGATTTATTGGTTGCAAATAACAGAAGCTCAATTCAAATGAGCTTAAGCTCGTTGGTGATTAATTATTGATTCATGTTACACCACCAAAGTTCGCGATGAAATTGGCTTAATTTATAGCATCCGCACTGGCCTTCTGCTGTTTGAACAAGCCCATCACGCGCCTGCCTCCGGACCTTTGCACTGCCTCCGGAATGGACCTCTGCCCGGAATGCTCTTCCCCCAGAAGCTGACATGGCTCCCTCACCTCCTGCAGTGCTCTGCTCCAACGTCTCCTCAGAGAGGCCTCCCCCACCGTCCCCAAATGGCACCTCCCTCCGCTGGTCACTGTCTGCATAACCTGTATCACCACCTGCCCACTATGGGTTCATGAGGTTCTGGTCTGTCCTCCCCCTCTGCCGGGTCTCCTGGAGGAACTGAGTCCTGGGAAGGTTGAGCTGGGGGAGGGGAGAGTTCAGCCTGCATTTCCCAGGAACTCTCTCCACGCCAGCTGGTGGGACCCCAACCCTTTCCGACCCCCTCCCCCATGCGCTTGAAGCTGCTCTGTCCCCTCCTGGAACGGACCCAGGGTGGTATCTGTATATAGTATCTGGGGAACCCGGGGGGGGCGTCACATAAGTTGGCAAATATGGCAAATCTAAAACCCTGAGGAGGAGAGTGGTGTGAGGCTGACGGGCCGGCCGCGCTGCGGTGCTCTTTGCCGATTCCTTTTCCTCCTCACCTCATCGGGCATTTCGAAAGCTCTGAAACAGGTGTCTTCCGCAGCGCCCCTCCGGGGCTCAGCTCCTCCACTGCTGTGGACTCCGGGCACCGCTCGCGTGGGCCACTTTCTGCAGCAGGAGGGGCCCCAGACGGCCCTGTGCTCCGGGGCTGCGACCCTCGTCGCGCACACGCTCACCCCCCGGGTCTGCTGGGGGGCACAGCCGGCCAACACGCGAGATGAACACCGAGCAGCGTGGGCACCAGCGAGGCGCAAATCGACGTGGAGACCCCGCTCCCGCGGACGCGCCTGCGCACTCCGAGGGGAGCCCCCAGCGCGGGTGCACCGCCCCCGGCCCGCTCTCCTTGAGGTCTTGGCAGAAGGGCTCCAGGGCCTGACGCCGGCCCCGCCCACGGCCCCGCCCATTCTCCGCTTAGCCCAGCGACTTGCAGCCGTTCCGCCGAAGAGGGTCAGTTTCCCCTGCCCTCTGCGGTGACGGAACTCAGGCCCATGTCTATTAACAAGGGTCCCATTCCACTCATTCATCCATTCACCCAGCACTCTCTGAGCACCTACTGTGCGCAGAGCACCTGAGCTGGGCGAAGGTCAGAAGGAGGAGTCCGACTGTGTGGTCCATGACTCTGAATGGCTCTAGGGTTGGAGCTGGGGTTGTTCAACTATTCATTCACTCAGTATTTCTTGAGGACCTACTGTGTGCTGACACCTGAGTTGGGAGATGTCTGAGGCATAGGGATGAACGGGCCGTGTCCTCCCTGAACCTGAATGACTCCAGGGCTGATGCTGGTATGTACAATTATTCAATCACCTAGAGCTTCTCAAGGACCTACTGTGTGATGAGGCTTGGGCTAGAGAGTTTGGATCACAGGAAGGAACCAGGATGCATGCTCTCTGATCCAGGGCTGATGCGAAGGATATTCACTTATTCATTAATTTCCCTGCCCTATTAATTTATATCTCCTAAGGACTTACTGTGTGCTGATGCTTGGGCTGGGTGATGTCTGGGGTACAGGAAGGAACCAACTGTGTGGTCTCTGACCCTGAATGACTCCAGGGCTGATGCTGGGATGTACAACTAGTCACCCAGTACTTCATGAGGACCTACTCTGTGCTGAGGCCTGAGTGATGTCTGGAGCACAGAGAAGACTCAGACACGAGTCTTGACTCTGTAAGGCAGGTCAGGGATTTTTCACTCATTTGTCTATTCATGTGAGATTTCCTGAGGACCTACTAGGTGCCAAGGCCTGTGCAGATGATAGGTCATGAAGGGGCGCCTGGGTGGCTCAGTTGGTTAAGCGACTGCCTTCGGCTCAGGTCATGATCCTGGAGTCCCGGGATCGAGTCCCGCATCGGGTTCCCTGCTCGGCGGGGAGTCTGCTTCTCCCCCTGACCTCCTTGGCCCCTCACCAGCTTCCTTGGTAGGAGAGCCAAGGAAGCTGGTGGACAGGAAGACAGAGGACTTTGTTTGTGTCTGTGTCACTGTCTTAACTTCCCTCCTCCTTATACACATTAAAGATAATTTATGTTTATTTTCAAGGCTTGACATTATTTTCTGACAAATCACATCCCTTTTTCAAACTTTTTCAGGGGCCAAGGAAATCTGAATATGGAATAGACACTGGATGATATCAAGAAATTAATATTTTACTGGGTGTGATAATATTGTGGTTGTATAGAAGATACTTTTTTTTAAAGAGATGCAAACTAAGGTATTTAGCAGTAAAGTGATATCATATCTGCAATTTACCTTAAGATAGACCAGGAAAAAAACATAGGCATATTTTCATGACCTATTTTTTTTTAAGATTTTATTTATTTGAGAGAGAGAATGAGAGAGAGAGAGCGCACACACAACACGGGGGAGGGTCAGAGGGAGAAGCAGACTCCCTGCCGAGCAGGGAGCCCGATGCGGAACTCGATCCCGGGACTCCAGGATCATGACCTGAGCCGAAGGCAGTCGCTTAACCAACTGAGCCACCCAGGCGCCCCTTCATGACCTATTTTAAAAGCAAATATGTATCATAAAATATGGTAGATTTTGTTATGAAAACATTTTTAGGTATCGTGTTCCTGTCCTATTAAAATAGTATTTTTTAAGGCATTTAAATTGGATGGGCATATGGGCATTTATCGTACTTCACACTTTTTTGTATAATTGAAAAATCTCACAAAAATGTTTTACTGTGGGGGGTTTGTTTTTATGCAGAGGGGGGTTTACGTTGTCCCATGACACAGGACAGTTTTTTTGGTCAACCTTGTAAAAAAGACATTCCTAATTGAAAAATATTTTTCCGTGATTTTTTTTTTTTCTTTTCTGGAGCTGGACACATCACAGTGAGATCAAAACAATTGTAAGTGATTCTATACCTATGAAATCTGATGCCCAAACTTTGTGAAATGAGAACATCTTTTCTCTTCTCTAATGATAAAAAGTGCTTCCAAATATAAAATAATACGAGGTGGGAAACTGTGCCATGTGCTACTATTGTGTAGGAAGGTATGCTGTGCATCTTTTTAAACAAATATTCACGTAAATATTTGCTTCTCTATGCATAGAACATGCTGGAAAGATACCAGAAAACTCAAGAATGGTTGCTTCTAGGGAGGGGGACTTGGTGGGTACAGAGGATAGAGTAGGGTATAGGGGTAGGGTTTTTTTTTTAATTGCTAACCGTGGACCCAAGAAATGTGTTACCCATAACATAATTTTGTAGAGATCATGCTGTAGGGCCATAAATTACCTCACTGGGATAGTAGGTAACTACTCTCGTCTGTCTCCCACACCATGGGGAAGGCCCTTCCTACACTGCCCCCAGGCTTGGCTATGATGCTTGCTTTGGCTGATAGGTCCAGAAGCAAACGTGACATTATCAGAGGCTTGAAACTGTGCTTGGGTGGGTCCACTTTCCCAAACTCCTGCTACTGCTGTGAGCGCATACCCAGGTTAGATGCGAGTCTTGAGGAAGACAGTGAAGTCGGCCCAGCTGAGAAGTCCTGGGACAGCCAGCCCGCACCCGAACCTCAGCTGACCACAGGTGCATAACCGAGTCTAGCCAAGATCACCTGGGCCTGGTCCAGACGAAGAGAAACACCCACCGTGGGAAATATTGAACAGACAACTGCGCCCTGGATGACTGTTGCACAGCAAAAGCTGACACGACCATTAAAGGCAGGATTTGGGGGTGGGGGGAGAAAGCTGGAGCAGGGGAAAAGTGTGTCCTCACACTGAAAAAGGCCGGGGTCCACTCTCAAAATCTCCCATTGCAGGTCAGGGGAGAGGCAAGTGTCTTCTCGAACTCGTCCTTCTCTGCATTTCTCTGGCTCGTTCTAATTTGGGAAGCACTGTTTCAGTCCTAAGAAGCTACACTTCTCCTTGAGGCCTCGCTCCCTTAGTCAATATACCCACTTCACCAAAGGAGCCGAACCTTTTATCCGATTAAATTTATTGAACAAATACCTACTGTCATAAAACCTTCAACCATTACAAGGCTCGCTAGAGACGCACAGACACTTCTTTGGGTCTACTGTTGTGGGTCACATTTATAATTCTGCACCGGGAGGCAGGGGGTGTGCGTGGGGGGAGGGGGCGTGCAGTCTGGCAGACGTGGGGTCGAGTCCCGGCCCGGGGACCTCCTCCCCGTGGGACCCTGGGCGCGTCACCGAGCTTCTCTGAGCCGTGGGTTCTTCGCGGGCAGCACCGGGAGGCCAGGGGCTCTCCCCTCAGCGCCGCGAGGCAAGAAGTGAGGTGTGAAAGCGCTGGGCGCGCTGCCCGGCTACGGAAGACTTCCCTGTTGAACGTCAGCTCTCATCCTCCCGCAGGCCGGGGGCCAAGTCTGCAGGCTCGCGGCTGCCTACCGGTTTCTCCTCCCGGTGGGAGCCCAGGTGTCGCGTCAGGTGCTGCAGCTGCGTGAAGGTGTCGCCGCACCGGCTGCACGAGTAGGGCCTCTTGTCGGCGTGCGTTCGCTGGTGTCGGATGAGCGCGGAGGAGAAGCTGAAGGCCTTGCCACAGCCGCCGCACTCGAAGGGCTTCTCCCCGGTGTGCACGATGTGGTGCTGGATCAGGTAGGAGCGGTTGCGGAAGGCCTTGCCGCACTCGGGGCACGCGTAGGGCCGCTCGCCCGTGTGCGTGCGCTGGTGCAGCGTGAGCGAGGAGCCCTGGCTGAAGGCCTTGCCGCACTCGGGGCACGCGTAGGGCCGCTCGCCCGTGTGGATCTTCTGATGCTCGATGAGGGAGGACACGTGGCTGAAGGCCACCCCGCACTCCAGGCACTTGTAGGGCTTGGCGCCCGTGTGCACGAGGTGGTGCTGCACGAGGTGCGAGCGGTTGCTGAACGCGCGGCCGCAGTCCTGGCACGCGTAGGGCCGCTCGCCCGTGTGCACGCGCCGGTGCTGGCTCAGGTGCGACACCTGCGTGAAGGCCTTGCCGCACTGCGCGCACGCGTACGGCTTCTCGCCCGTGTGGATGCGCCGGTGCTCGGCGAGCGAGGCGCTCTGGCTGAAGGGCGCGCCGCACTCGGGGCAGGTGTAGGGCTTCTCGCCCGTGTGCACGCGCCGGTGCTGCGCCAGGTGCGCGATCTGCGTGAAGGCCTTGGCGCACTGGCCGCAGGCGTACGGCCGCTCGGCAGTGTGGGTGCGCTGGTGGCGGACGAGCGCCGAGGAGAAGCGGAAGGCCTTGTCGCACTGCGCGCACGCGTACGGCTTCTCGCCCGTGTGGATGCGCTGGTGCTCCAGCAAGGACGAGCGGTTGCGGAAGGCCTTGGCGCACTGGCCGCACGCGTACGGCCGCTCGCCCGTGTGCACGCGCCGGTGCTGCGCCAGGTGCGTGGGGCGCGCGAAGGCCTTGCCACAGTCGGCGCAGCGGTGCGGCCGCTCGCCCGTGTGCGTGCGCCAGTGCGACGCCAGGTAGGAGCCCTGGCTGAAGGCCTTGCCGCACTCGGGGCACGCGTAGGGCCGCTCGCCCGTGTGCGTGCGCCGGTGCAGCGTCAGGTGCACGCTCTGGCTGAAGGCCTTGCCGCAGTCGGCGCACGCGAACGGCTTCTCCCCGGTGTGCGTTCTTTGGTGCAGGGTGAATGCCGAGCAGTAGCTGAAGGCCTTGCCGCAGTCCCCACACGTCCACGGCTTCCTGGGGCCGCCCGCTCGCTCCTCCTCCTCACCCGGGTCGGCCGCCTTCTGCTTGGAGTTCCTTCTCGGCGCCCCGCGCCTCGGGGGCCTGCTGTCGGCTTGGGTACGGGGAGGGCTGGATCCGCTTCCCGGGGTCCCGCCGAGTCCGTCCTGCGCCCGCACGCCATCCCCGGCGGGGTCTTCCCCGGGGGCCACGGCCTCTTGCTTCACGCAGCTTACCTGGCTTTCCTGCCGGTCCCTGCCCTGACCCTCTTGTTTCCAGGTTTCTCCCGCCTCGGGGCCCCGGGGGGCGGCCTCGGGAGAGAGTCCTTCCATGCCCGCTTCCTGAGCCACTGCCTGTTGTCACATCTTCTCGACTGGCCCTGAAAGAAAAGAGAAAAACCGAACAGGTTGGTCGTTTGTCCTGGGCTGGCAAAGACTCAGTGCAGGGTCTCAGCCTCCGTACTCCGGACGGTTGAGGTCGGGTCACTCTTTGTTGTGGGCCGTCCTGTGCACCGTAGGGCGTTCAGCAGCACCCCTGGGCCTGCAGTCAGGGATTACAGGCAGCAGCCCCCACCGTGTGACCACCAAAAGTGTCTCCAGACATTTCCAAGCGTCCCCTGGGGGGCAAAATGATCCCTGGGAATCTCTGACTTAAAGAACTGAAAACAATTTTAAAAGATCCTTGCAAAAACAGGACTCTGGCAGCTTTTTTTTTTTTTTTTAAAGATTTTATTTTATTTATTTGAGAGAGTGACAGAGACAGAGAGAGAGCACGAGCGGGGAGGAGAGGGAGAAGCGGGCTCCCAGCTGAGCAAGGAGCCAGACTCCAGGCTGGATCCCAGCACCCTGGGATCATGACCCGAGCCGAAAGCAGACGCTTAACCAACTGAGCCACCCAGGTGCCCCTGACAGCTCTTAAATATAGCCTTGCAACCTGGTGCTACAGGCTAGAATGGGTCTCCTCCCCGCCCCTCCCCCCCCCCAATTCATAGGTCAAAGCCTGAAGTGATGGTGTCTGCAGGTGGGGTCTTTGGGAGATAATGAGGCCCCCCCATGATGGGATTGGTGTCCTCATAAGAGGAAGAGAGACCAGAGCTCCCTCTCTCCACAGTGAGGAGACCATCTCCAAGCCGGGAAGAGGGTCCTCACCAGAACCCCAACTACGCTGATGCCTTCATCCTGAACTTCCAGCCTCCGAAACTGTGAGTAAATTGTTGCTGTCGAAGACATGGGAGTCTGTAGTACTTTGTTATGTCAGTCTGAGCTGAGAGTTTTCTCTGCTGGAGAAAAATCATACACAGAGGAACAGGGAGCTCCCAAACTCCACGCATAATATACTGCTGGTGGGACCAGGCACTGGACAAACCACTGGCATTTTCAAGGAAAGCTAAAGACACACATCCCCTGTAGCTCAATAATTACATTTTCTGGAATGTGAGCAGGAGAAACCGCACAGGTGTACGTGGAGGCTTGTCCAAGATTGTAACAGCCAAATACTAGAAGACAATCCAGCTGTCCAGGGACATGGGAACAGTCCAATGAACAGGGGTATATTCATACAGTGGAGTATCTCACAGCATAAACACAAACACCTGTCGGCCACCGTACCAGCTCAGAACCTCAGATACACAGTGTGGGCAAACAAAGTAAGATGCAAAGAATTGATCAGGTACGATGCTATTTAGGTTAAAAACAGGCGCACTCAACCATCTATTTTTTTTTTTTTTAAGATTTTATTTATTTGAGAGAGAGAATGAGATAGAGCATGAGACAGGGGAGGGTTAGGAATTATGAACATGTGGCAAAGGTTCACTGCTCCAACCATGGGCCTCCCCTGTTCCACAAACATTCCAGGCATGCTCCTGACTCAGGGCCTTTGCACTGGCTGTTGAATTTGCCTGGAGTGTTCTTCCCCGGAGCCCAGGCCTCAGGGAGAAGACTTCTGAGTGTAGACCCAGAAGTGAAGGAGCGAGCGTTCTGGGCCATGAGTGCAGCAGAAGCAAAGGTCCTGAGCAGGACCATGGCTGGGGTGACAGAGGAAAAGCAAAGGTGCTGGGCATTGGGGGAGGGAGTAGAGCAGAACAACCGAGGCAGGTAGCAGGGGAGATCAGGTATAGTGGGGGTGAGGGTCAGAGCAAGCAGGGTCTTGGGTGCAGCAGTGAGAACGTTGCTGGTGGGAGGCAGGCTGGGCCAGGCCCAGTTCTGGTGCCGTCTCCACAGGCAGCCCTCAGGCCTGTGTCCCCAGAGAGGGCAGGGGTACCCACCTCGTGGTCTTGGGAGCATCAGGTCCTGTCCACGTCACTCAGCTTGGGGCCCCTGCTCTCGCTGCCATGTACTGGTGGGTCCAGTCATCATCTGTGAGAGAAAGAAATGGGAGCCGTAAAGGAAGATGCTGGGGCAGAGGGCGTTTCCTCTGGGTGCGTGTGGGAGGGTTTGTGGCTTCAGGGCGGAGTAGTCCTGGCACGGGCATGCAAACAAACAGGCAGCCAATGGGGAGACGCAGACACACTCACAGGCGGACACACACGGAGTCACACAGAAGCCCACATGCCGCCCTGCTCCACACAGACAGGCCGTGCACCGGGACACCACCCACAGTGACACCCAGGCACACGCAGTCACACACGTGCAGGGTCTGGCCCGTGCGGCGACCCCAGGCTTGCGCAGTGTATCCTACACCCCTGTGACCCCTGCACAGACCTCCACTTGCAGTCCTGTTTAGGCACACAGAAGGACACAGGCACACTCAGGCTGGCAGACACGCCCATTGAAAAACACTACAGACAGCAGCCCCCCCAGACACACATGGAGTCACACACTCCACACCCAGGAGAACAGGTTCCACACACGGGCACACATGGGCACGGGTCTTGCAGTGCAGACACCTGCTCACTTAGGCTCGCCGCTCCCCCTTTACCGGGCGCCTGCCGGCAGACGTGTGTGGGGGCGGACTCACATGCAGAGTTGCACCCACAGTTACACACCTGCAAGGGCACACACTGAGGTGGTCACCCTCACGCAAACACACAGGGGCGGACTCACATGCACGGCTCACACCTGCACGGGCACGCAGGCGCAAACACACGGTGACATGCGGCGACGGACTCACGCACAAAGTTCTGCAGTGATGCACGTGCAGACACGTGGAGACAGGCGGGGCGGGACTCACATGCACACCGCGCTGGAGCCACGAACGTACAGCGACACACCGACACGCACACCCGCGTGCACACCCACTCGCGCACGCGCACACCACACACCAATGCCCTCGCCTCCCAGCACCAGCTCCGAAGGCTGTGGGCGGCTACCCTCGATCTCGGTGGGCTCGGGTCAGGTTCTCCTCAGTCTCCGGCCCTAGCCGGCCCGCGCGGACCCCGGTAGCCCCTGGTCCCACGGTGGCTCGGACAAGCTGGCCGGACAGGTCGCGGCCGCGACCACCCGGGTGGGCCTCAGCGCCAGGCCGGTGCGGACTGCGCGTGCGCGGCGGGACAACGCGGGCCCCCGCGCCTCTCCCGAGAACTACAACTCCCAGAAGGCGCCGTGCCGGGAGCCCGGAAGCTCCCCGCCCTGCGCGCGGAGGGGCAGCAGCCGGCCTGGGGTTCGGAGTGGGGGGCGGGGTCAGGGGCATGGGGGCGGGACTCTTCCTCCTTAGGGGCGGGGCGCAGTCCACAGGCTTAGCGGGGAAAACCAACGGAGGATCAGAGACGCTAAGTCACTGAACACAGGCCAAACAGCGCAGCGAGGGCGGGAGCGCCGCTCGCCACCCACAGTTCACCATGAAGTGGTGGAAAGCATTTGGGGAATTTGATCTAATTCCCCTCCGAAGCCGAGAAGGTGACAGGTGCATCTAGGCGGGCCAGCGGTTGTAGCGAACGTGCACATCCACGTGTTCTCTTGGCCCGCCAGTATTTTCAAGTGCTTCCGATGAGGAAATTCTGTTAGCATTCAGAAATTGTTAACTGGGCCCTTCAGGTAACTGGGAAAGCAAAGAAACGGGTGAACAGAGAATGGGAAGACAAATGTATTTGACCCAAATCGACATGCCATTGATTGGGAGGTGCCACATTATTTTATGGGCCCCCAGGGCTGCCCATCAGACCATCACACACACTTTCTTTACACTTCATATTTTCATCTTATACGTAGACCTCAAGAGGCATTGCATGTTTTCCCTTATCCTTCTGGAAGCTTCTGGCCTTGCCATGGTAAGAACAGCCCAGTGTCCTTTCCAGCCTGCAACTCATGGAGCAGAGCCTCTCAGGTTAATACACCGACCTGTGGGTTCAAGAATAAAGGATTGTGGTTTTAAGCCACTGAGGGCTTTTTTTTTTTCTGGTTTAGTTTTATATTTGAAGATTTAAAAAATACCTCTTGCATATTCCTTATAAACCATGTTGAGAGCTCAGAAGTCTGCAGAAGTGTTTTTTTTTTCTTTTTACCACTAAAAAGCTGGCAGGAATTATTCAGATACATGTATATCATGAGGAAAAACATTTGACTATGCTCATTTCATTATTCTGTGGTTTAGAAAGTCAGGCAGGCTGATATGAGGAATTCTTAATCTCAGGAAACAAACTGAGGGTTGCTGGAGTGGTGGGGGGTGGGAGGGATGGGGTGGCTGGGTGATAGACATTGGGGAGGGTATGTGCTATGGTGAGCGCTGTGAATTGTGCAAGACTGTTGAATCACAGATCTGTACTTCTGAAACAAATAATGCAACATATTTTAAGAAAAAAGAAAAAGAAGAAGATAGCAGGAGGGGAAGAATGAAGGGGAGTAAGTCAGAGGGGGAGACGAACCATGAGAGACGATGGACTCTGAAAAACAGGGTTCTAGAGGGGAGGGGGGTGGGGGGATGGGTTAGCCTGGTGATGGGTATTAAAGAGGGCACGTTCTGCGTGGAGCACTGGGTGTTATGCACAAACAATGAATCATGGAACACTACATCAAAAACTAATGATGTAATGTATGGTGATTAACATAACAATAAAAAATTATTTAAAAAAAAAAAGAAAGTCAGGGCACAGCAGGGAGGCTTCCCCTCTGCTCCACGGTGGGACTTCATCTGAGGTGGCCCACACAGCTGGAGATGGCTGGGCTGGCTCATTTAGGGCTATCCATCTGGGGCCTGGGTTTTTGTCTGTGTGGTGTCTTTTGGGGCTGGCCAGACCTCTCCATGTGGCTAGCTTGGGCTTCCTCACCGCATAGTGGGCACAGAATAGGAGAAATTCTTAGAGGGTGGTTCAGGGCTTTAATAGGAGGAATCCAGGAACAAGCCACTGAATGGAGGGGCTATTTGTTACACAGTAGCTTAGTGGCCACTGAGGCAGGGCCAAGAGATGAGGCTGAAGATGAAGATAATTCAGTTTCTGGTGGGCCATACTAAGAACATTTCCTGAGGATAGTTGAGAATCACTGTTGTGCTTTTTCTTCTTTTAAAGCTGGAAGAGTCTGCGTTTAGGTTAATATGTGTCCCTGCCTAGTGTGAATGCCGGGTACTGTTTACTCCAATCCTTTTGGGTGGTCCTTTCCTGAGCCTCAGATCATTGCTCCGCTAAGTGCTCATGGAGGGTCCTCCATGGATATCCCGACTTCTCTCTCTCTGCTGCTCTCTTCTATTGAGTACTCTTTCCCATAAACTCTGGCCCCATGGTCCTCCTGGACACACAGCTCCATCTCTTCAACTCACAGGGTCTACAAGTCTCTGCCTGATTCCTCCCCTGCACCATGACCTGGAAACTCTCTGAAGACAGTAAGTTGGGGCAATTGTAGGGCTCACCTTGTTCATTTCCCACACATACCAGTAATCACTATCCTCCGTAGCCTGATGTCCACTGTCTTAAAAACCACTGTGTTTTGCCCCTTTTATGGCTGTTTCAGAGAGAGGAAATCTGGTCCCTATTACTCCATCTTGGCCAGAAGCAGAAGTCCCGAATTAAAGTTCGTAATTAAAATTCGCCTCATTTTTTTTTATAGAAAACAACAGCAAGTGCTATTTTACCAAAAAGCAGAAATGGTCTGAATTTATGCCAAGAGGAATGTTGTGTTTTTTTTTCTCTGATGGAAGACAGTGATGCTTTCACTACAGTGATATATTAGCTTCATGTGGAAGTGTTTGAGGACCCTTGTGCATCCTTGCTGAAATCACGAAAGGGGACATTTTCTTCAAAGAATGGACAATGGAAACAGCCCACACATTCTTTTCCTTTAAATATGATTTTTAAAGCTGTTTTCTTTAGAAAGCGATATTGAACTGTTACGGGCTGAATTGTGCCTACTCCTCCAAGAAAAGAAAGATGCATGGAAGTCCGAACCCCCAGTATCTCAGAATGTGACCTTAGTGGGACACGGGGTCTTTATCCTTAACAGAGGTAATCAAGTTCAAATGAGGTCCTTAGGGCAGGGCCTTCATCAAACATGACGGGCGTCCTTGTAAGAAGGGGACACTTGTACGCAGAGGCAGACACGCACAGAGGGTGCCGACTGCAGATGGCAGCCACCTCCACCGGGTGTCTGCACAGAAACACCTGAATTAGCGTCGGATTCGATCACGTGAACCTGAGCGCGGCAGGAGTCTCGAGGAAATGGGAAGGACAGGGGTATGCAGAGGGAAGCGACAGAGATGAATGTTAGTTCTAAGTGTAATTAGAGAAATCACCAAGAAGTCTTATTTCCAAGAAAGATAAAAAGGAAAGAGGCCAAATGTAAACGGCGGTACATAGAATTACGTTCTGCAGTTACCTCCAAGGACATGCAGTCAGATACACCTGCCCTCTTTTCTCAAACGACCGTGTTGACCACTTGGGGGCGCTGTGGCCCCACAGAAAGAAGGATAAAATCTGCTCAAACAAAGCCTTTCCCTTAAAAAATAGGGGAAAATAAGATTCCAGTGCGGGGGTGCTGAGAGCCTGGGTGGGGGGAGGCCGGGTTGGGGTCCTCAGTCCCTTCCCCCCAGGAAATGCAGTTTTAGGCCCCTGTCCCCAGGAAAACCCCTTGCACACCCGCTCCTGGAAGTGCAGGGCATGACATTTTGTGGAGCAAGAAGGAGTGTGATATGTTGCTGCCCCCTCACCTCCAGGGCCCGGCTCGGTGGGCAGGAGGGCCGGGGACATAAAGGTGTCCCCATGGCAGTCCACGAGTGTCACTGGTTCTGCGCAGCCTGGTGCGACCTTGTCTTGGACCCTAGCAGCGCTGGTGTGGCAGGCGATCAGAAAGCCCCTGGCTTTCCTGGCTTCCCGGCTTGCTCCGCGCAGGCCCAGGTTCCAGCCTTGACCTCACCGGCTTCTGCTGAGTGGCCCCCCGGGGCCAGCGATTTGGCCCCCCTGTGTCTGCCCGCTTATGGGGCGGAAAGGGTGGGGTCCTCAGGCATGAAATCCTCCATAGCAGTTCACACTGCTGTCTTTAAAAATTATATTCCAGGGCGCCTGGGTGGCTCAGATGGTTAAGCATCTGCCTTCGGCTCAGGTCATGATCCCAGGGTCCTGGGATCGAGTCCCGCATCGGGCTCCCTGCTCCTTGGGAGCCTGTTTCTCCCTCTGCTTCTCTCTCTCTCTCTCCCTCTGTCTCTCATGAATAAATAAATAAATAAAATCTTTAAAAAAAAATTATATTCCAGTCTATCCTATTTTATCTCATTAAAAACATGCTGGTCAGGATAAATGGGATTGATTACGCTACCCCTAGTATAGACCGTCCCCTTTAGAGACAGCTGAAAAACACTGCGATTAAAGGTGTCCATAGAGGAGCTAGACTTTCGTAACTTGGCCCCTGGCTAAGCCGTAACAGTTGTGTGACTCTGGTCGGACTACATCAGCTCTCGTACCTTAGTTTTTCCTACGTGTAAAATGGGGATGATCCTGGGAATGGCCCCCGCCTCTTAGGAGTGTGGTGCCGTTTAAAGTACCCAGAACAGTGTCTGACCCAGGAGAAGGGCCATATAAGAGCCACAAGGATGATGATGGTGATGATGGAGCCTAAGCAGATTCACCAGATCAGTTTTGGCCCCAGGAATACAATATTTAATGTTTGAAAACCACTGGTGCCTTAAGACTTAATTTCTTCATTGGTGAAGTACAGACAAAACAAATACTTCCTTCATAAGGCTATAGTGAGAATTATAGAGGTGATTCATTCACTCAACAAATTATCTATCCATCTATCCATCCACCCACTCATCTCTCTCCATCCATCCATCACCCATCCATCCAGCCATCCACTCGTCTGTCTGTCTATCTATCTATCTATCTATCTATCTATCTATCTATCTATATTTTTAGTATCTACTGTGTGCCAGAAACCGCTCTAGCCACTGGGGATATATCTACCAACAAAATAAAAATGCCTGTCCCCCCTGGGTCTTCCATTCCGTTGAAAGAAGACAGGCTCTTACCCAGTGAATAAATTAATTACCTAGGATGCTAGAAATTGATAAATGCCATGAATGGAAATAGAGTCCAGAGGTAGGAGGGGCTGACTTTGGGTGGATATTCTTGTTGTGAATACTTTCTTCAGAGAATGCCACACTGAGGAGGTGTTAATTAGGCAAAGATACAAGAAAGTGAAGGAGAAAAATGTTTTTGAGTGAAGGTACAGCAGGGTCAAAATAGCTGAGCTGGGACCATCCAACCCTTGGAGTATTGGCACGGAGCCCACAGTGTGCTTCAAGCAGAGTGGACAAGGTGTACTGTAGGAGGTATAATGGGGCTGGGGCCATGCAGGGCTTCCCACATCACTCTAAAACCTTGGCTTTCACTCTGAGTGTGATGTGGAGCCAATGGAGGATTTTAAGAAGAGTAGCCATAATGTGATTGACGTTTTAATAGAATGACTTTGTTGAGATGACAGTAAAGGTA
Organism: Callorhinus ursinus; assembly: GCF_003265705.2. Taxonomy (NCBI): domain Eukaryota; kingdom Metazoa; phylum Chordata; class Mammalia; order Carnivora; family Otariidae; genus Callorhinus; species Callorhinus ursinus. The sequence goes on from NW_027397168.1 coordinate 1,458,945, forward strand.
CGAGAGGAAAGTAGCAGGTGACAAACATGGGCGGGGAGAGTAACCCACGTGTGGATGATGGCGGCTTTATACAAGGGTGACAGTGATGGAGACCGTTAAAAGGTGTTTTGATTTCCGCTATTTTGGAAGAGAAAAGCCAACAGGATTGGCTTATAATTTACACGTCCAAAACGATGGCAAGCATGACATCAAAGTTTTCAACACCGAGTAACAAACCACTAAATCACTGTTAACTGAGACACCAGAAAATGTGGGAGAAGCAGGTAGGGTGGATCTCCTTAGGATCTCTTCAAGGGGTATGCGCCATTCAAGTTCTCTTTCAGGCATCAGCTGGAAGTTTCTGGAAGGTGGTTAAATGGGGGAGTCTGAGCTTCGTGGGGGAGGACTGGAACAGTTGTGACTCTGAGAATGAAGCATTCTGAAAAACAAATATTTAGGGAGGAAGCCATTAATAACCATTTAAGGCAAGGCTTCTGGGCGATTTCCCATTGGGTTCTACAGTTTGCTTAAGGCCACGCTAAGAACGCTGTTCCTAGAGTCGTGTACCAATTCTGGTTGTCTAGAAAACTTCCACTTTTTAAAAATTTGATTTTCGCCAGTTTTATTGAAATATAAATGACATGTAACATTTTTATTTATATATTTATGTATTTATTTATGGACAGTCCACAAGCCCTCATTGAGATGAGGAAACAGGCTTTTTCATTCTGAATCTTTCCTAAGATTTTTTTTATTAATGTGCTTCTTCAAAACATTCTGTGAATTTTTCTTTCTTTACAGTACATGCTCATAGTAGAGCATCTGAAACTATAGGAAATGGTAAAACGGATCCACAGGCCCTGGACATGCCTCCTATAGGATGCCTCCCCCCGACACACTGTCTCCCATTAAAACACATCACATCAGGGGCGCCGGGGTGGCTCAGTCGTTAAGCGTCTGCCTTCAGCTCAGGTTATGATCCCGGGGTCCTGGGATCGAGTTTGACGTCGGGCTCCCTGCTCCGCAGGGAGTCTGCTTCTCTCTCTCCCTCTCTCCCTCCCCTCACTCACGCTCTCTCTCTCAAATAAATAAAATCTTTAAGAAAATGTTCATTTATTTTATTTTATTTTATTTTTAAAGATTTTATTTATTTATTTATTTGAGAGAGAGAGAATGAGAGATAGAGAGCTCGAGAGGGAAGAGGGTCAGAGGGAGAAGCAGACTCCTCGCCGAGCAGGGAGCCCGATGCGGGACTCGATCCCGGGACTCCAGGATCATGACCTGAGCCGAAGGCAGTCGCTTAACCAACTGAGCCACCCAGGCGCCCAATGTTCATTTATTTTAATTTCGCTTTTTCAAAAAGGTCAAAGCTGAGATATATATATATATATATATATTTTAACATTTCACTTTAAAGACAGAAATAGGGGAGAGCAGAGAAGGAAAGGAGGCTCAGGGACATACACATTTTTAAAATGGCTCGTTTTAGGACTGTCACGCAAGGTCCCACAGACTGAGTGGCTTTTACGACAGCAACGTGTTGGCCAGAGTCTGAGACCACAGTGTGGGCGGGGCCGTGCTCCCTCTGCAGGTGCTCGGGTGGCCTCCCTCCTAGCTTCCGGTGCTCCCGGCTTGCGGCAGTGTCACTCCAGCGTTCATGCGGCTTCTCCCTGTGCCTGTCTGTGTCCAAATTTCTCCTTTTTGTGAGGACCCCGTTAGTGCTCAAAGCCCAGCCTGATGTTCTCAGCTTAATTAATCTGATAATCTGCAAGGACCCTCTACTTCTAAATAGGGTCACTACACAGGGACTGGGAGTTAGCATTTTAACACAACCCTTTTGCGGGGTGGACACGATTCAAGCCAAAGAAGGGGTTCGCCCAGCCGCCTTCAGCTGTGTGAATGAGAGGACAGAGAAGGCCGGGAGCTGTTCTCAAGTGTGGCTGGGTGGACTTCTGCAGAAGAGAAGGAAGGTCCGAGGCATAGGGCCTAGGCTGTGCGTGAGGAACTTGTTGCGTAGATGGGCTGTGGATGTACACCGATGGCAAGGGGAGGCGAGAGATGGGGACGATGAGGAACAATGGAAAAGCGGAAGGGCCGTTGCATTTTAGGCAAGGCACTATTGGGCTGAAGTTGTAGAGAGGGGAGCCCACCCCAGCGGAGGGGGTGACCTGGGAAGGAGCAGCTGGGGTAGTCTTGGAAGATCAGGGTGTTGGAGGCGTCACTCACATTATGGTGGCTTTCTTTCAATCTTGAACAATGACAGTTACCTAATAACGGCCTGTGTGGGCAGGTTGGGCACTGCACAACTTCTCCAACCTGGGAAATAGGACAATTCACTGTCATTTCCTTGACCTTGACTTTAACGCGGTGTTTACTTCTAAGTTTTTAATGGCTGCCACTGACAAGCCAGCTCGCAAAGATCTGCCGCTACGGGAAGGCATGTAGAGAGACTGAATGTTGAAAAGGTGAGCCACGGGAGTAAGCAGTTCCTGTGGCGTCAGACAGATACCGAATATTGCTGTGCGTCCCTCATGTGTAAAATATCCAAAGGGCCTTTTTTTTTTTTTGTCACTAAGTTTCCTACAACAATAATCAATGGACGGCTGATGTTTTATTTTTATTTTTATTTTTTTATTTTTTGGACATCTATTTATTTATTTTGATGTAGTGTTCCATGATTCATTGTTTGTGCATAACACCCAGTGCTCCACGCAGAACGTGCCCTCCTCAATACCCATCACCAGGCTAACCCATCCCCCCACCCCCCTCCCCTCTAGAACCCTCAGTTTGTTTTTCAGAGTCCATCGTCTCTCATGGTTCGTCTCCCCCTCCGACTTACTCCCCTTCATTCTTCCCCTCCTGCTATCTTCTTCTTTTTCTTTTTTCTTAACATATGTTGCATTATTTGTTTCAGAAGTACAGATCCGTGATTCAACAGTCTTGCACAATTCACAGCGCTCACCGTAGCACATACCCTCCCC
>NW_027397168.1:1462004-1491460 GCF_003265705.2 Callorhinus ursinus
GCTCTGTGAGTGTTAACTCGTTCAGAGACTTAATGCTGCTGCTTCTGCAATCAGCCCCCCAACCGGTTGCCATGCCTGCAGCTTCGCCTCCTGCAGAAAATCAGGACAGAGTGTCAGGAAGGGGGAGGGGGGGCCCGTTGTCATGGGGACCTGCAGTGGAAAGCCCGACGCAGTCAGAAAATGGAATTCAGGCTCCGAGGAAAGGAAGATACACGGTGATTTCTTGGGTTGAGGTAGACCCCGCCCCGCCGCCCCCTCCCCCGCCCCCCGGAGCTCACATAAGGGATTCCTAACATTCCTAATTCTCCATCAGAGGGGCTGCTGGTGGAGGCTGTGAGGTGAGCTCCCCAGCATACCTCTCCTCGCTGATTCACAGGAGAGCCGCTGCTGCCTGAGACCCCACAGACCAAGCTCTCTTTATGTCCGTAATCTCCCTGCACAGATGTGCGAGGCAGGGCTTAGAGACTGCCCGTGTCCATGGATGGGGACTTCCAGCTTCAGCGTCACCCCCACCTGGAAGGCCGCAGACCCTCTCCCCTTGTCTCCTCTCCCCCCCAGCACCCTTCAGTCCCGTTTGCATCCATCTCTGCTGGGCAGCTGGGGGAATCACCAAAGAGTGAATCAGTTAAGGCACTCCACTCCCCCAAATAAACACCCACCCCTGCCCCAGGGACCCCCTGTTCCCTCAGAATGAAACCCAAATTTTCCCTTGGTCACTAGGTTGCAGCCACACCGGCCTCTGTCTATGCCTCCAAAGAACCAACCCCAGGACCTTTGCACCTGCTGTTCCTTCTACCCCTCTCACCTGGGTGTTCATGGGGCTCCATCCTTTCTCCATTCAGAGGTCATCTCCTCAGGGAAGCCCCCCCACCCCCCCTGCCATCCTCAGAGACCCTCCACACACCTCCCCTGCGTTATTTCCATCATGGTACTGATACTTCCTTGATACCCACACTTGTTTGTTGCTTCTCCCACCACTGGAATGGGAGCCCCTTGGCATGTGGTAGAAAGAACGGAGCTAAGGGTCTGCTTGTCTGCTGGTGCCAGGGTTGTCAATGGGGAATGTAAAAGTCCAAAGAACAAAAGTAACCGTAAGTAATTTCTTGTAAAAAAAAAATCTATATTCTGTTTGTTTTGCTACTTTTGTCACGGAAGAAGGAATCATGTGGCATGGTGACTAGAGAGTTAGAGGTTTGAGAATAGGAGCGCCGGTGTGTGGCTTTTTTGTTCCTCTCTGTGAGTATTGCGATCAGCTGGAATTTGGGAGAAGTGGTCTTGCTGAGGGTGACTGCCCATGTCCAGACCTATAAGGAATAGAGGAGTTTCGTGAGGATGTATATTTCTGTATTTCTGATCCTTTTTCACCTGGGCATGGTCCCTCCCAGGGCCAGCCCAGGCCTAAAGATAGTGAACAAGAGGCAGAGAGCGTGGGTACGCACACCAGCCAATCCAGAGCCCACACCCGCCCCCTGCTCTGTCAGGCTCTCCTGGGTGGGACAGCATCCGTGGGCCCTCACCTCCCCCCAAAGCACAGTAAATACTTCTGCCCCACGTCTCCCATGCCCAGGCTCCGCCTGCTGACCCACCCAGTGCTTTCCCACCAAGGCCTGCCCCACTTCTTGGGAAAGTAACACACTTTTAATGACTGTCATTTACAGTTCTGTTTACCTGTTGTGTGTGAAACTTCGTGACTCATGCAATTATCACTTCCATTTTGTGCAAGTCTGGCAGAGCCCGGAAGCATCTCCTCATGGCGTGTGTGGCGGGTGTTGAAAGGGGAATTTGGAGATGACTCCATGACGAACCAAACTGCAGCCTCAAGCCCCCTTCCCTGCCCATCTTTACTTTAGTAGGACCCAAGCAGAGGGCAGAGAAAGAAGCCAGGCCTGGAATGCCCAGTCACCTGATGTTCAGAGACAGGATGGGGTGTGGATGTGGGACACACGGGCTCCGGGCCCGACAGGCGGGAGACCTGCCCTCTGAGCCCAGCGTTCGCATCTGTCAAATGCAGACCGTCCGAGGTCCGCGCTGACAGCCAGGGCTGCCCGGCTCAGCTGTGTGGCACTTTGCAGGTAGGCAGCGTCTGGGGAGATGAGCAGGTGTGAAAACCGGCCTGCACGACTCACACAGCTGAGTCCCACGCCAGGGCGGCAGGCATCCCGCCCCGGCCCTGCGCCACCGTGCCCAAACCCTGGCGTGTGCACCATTATTGCCCCTGAGGAAGCAGTCTTATTATAAACCACAGCAAAACCCCACACAAATATAAACACATTCGTTATAAAAGTATCCTTTATTTTCTCTGCTCTAATTTGAGGGAGTGCCTCGGAGTTCATCAAGTACCAGGTGGTCAGTAGATGGCAGTCTCGAATCACAGAAAAGTAAACAGTCGCCTTTTTAAAAAAGCTTAAAAAAAAAAGATTTTATTTATTTGAGACAAAGAGAGAGCTCGTGGGAGCAGGGGTAGGGGGGTGGAGTGTGAGCGGGGGTGGGGTGTAAGCAGGGGTGAGGGGAGCAGAGAGCACGCTGAGAGGCCGAGGGGAGTGTTGAGTTGGGGCAGGATCCCAGGACCTTGAGACCACGACCTGAGCTGAAGGCAGACGCTTAACTGACTGAGCCGCCCAGGCGCCCCTGTTTCTGGACTTTTGATTCATGGATTCATACACTAGATGTTCTTGGATATTTTGTTCAACACGTTTGTGAGATTTAATTGTGTTGTGTGTGGGCATCACTTGGTCATTTGTCCTGCCTTTTTTGGGGGGTGAATGTTTCGTGTGTTCTCATGCTAAAGGACATTTGTGCGGTTTCTGGTTTGGCGCTGCTGTAAGACCTGGTGCGCGTCGCGGTGCTCACGTCCGTGCGCGACCACTAAACATGCACGTAGGAGTGGAAGGGCTTTGTCATAGAACCTGGATACGTTACACATAGATCCTGCCAAATGCATTGCTACAGGTGACCAATTTACATTACCCCGCGGGGCTTTTGGTAATGTCTCATGAGTTTTCTCTTGCATTTTCCCGAGTGTTAACAAATATGTGGGTTTTTTCGTATATGGAATGTCCATTCAATATTCCCTTTCCGACTGGTTTCAATTTCTTCCCCCGTGTTTTCTACTCGAGTTTTTTGTCTCTCCTTGCTTTATAGGAGTCACTTCTGTGCTCAGGATATGAGCTCTTTTTCAAATGTATGTGTTGCAAATAACTTCCCATGCCATACCTTGACTTTTTTTTTAAAGATTTTTAAAATTTATTTGACAGAGAGAGACACGGCGAGAGAGGGAACACAAGCAGGGGGAGTGGGAGAGGGAGAAGCAGGCTTCCCGCGGAGCAGGGAGCCCGATGCGGGGCTCGATCCCAGGACCCTGGGATCATGACCTGAGCCGAAGGCAGACGCTTAATGACTGAGCCACCCAGGTGCCTGATACCTTGACTTTTCATTCCCCCTTTTTGGGTAGAGTACTTAGTATTAATGTAGCTAAGTTTATCAATTGCACTGGGTTAGAGGTTTACACATACCCCAGAGAATGGATCTCATCTTGTCTTCCAAGAGTTGGGGTTTTTTTGTTGTTGTTATAGTTGTTACCTTACCTTTACTTTTTCCTTTAGAGGGAACTTAAGTTTGAGACCACAATGAGGTGTCACCTCACACCTGTCAAAATGGTTGTATCAAAAGGACAAGAAACAACAGAGGTTGGCGAGGATGCGGAGAAAGGGGAACCCTCCTACACTGTTGGTGGGAATGCGAGCTGGTGCAGCCACTGTGGAAAACAGTACGGAGGTTCCTCAAAAAATTAAAAATAGAGCTGCCCCACGTTCTGGTAATTCCATTGCTGGGTATTTACATGAAGAAAATGAAAAGACTAATTCAGAAAGATGCATGCACCCCTATGTTTATTGCAGCATGATTTACAGTAGCCAAGATATGGAAGCGAGGTCATTTGATAGACGAATAAAGAAGATGTGCTGTATATACACAATGGAATATTCCTCTGCCATAAAAAAAGAATTTCTTGCCATTTGTGACAACATGCATGGACCTAGAGGGCATTATGTTAAGTGAAATAAGTCAGAAGGAGAAAGACAAATGCCATATGATTTCGCTTATATGTGGAATCTAAAAAAAACAACAACAACAAAAGAAAATGAAAAGTGAATGCACTTAAACAGAGAACAAACTGGTGGTTGCCAGAGGAAAGGTGGGTGAGGGTGAGTGAAACAGGTAAAGGGGATTAAGAAGTACAGTTATAGACGAAATAAGTCTTGGGCACCTGGGTGGCTCAGATGGTTGGGCACCTGCCTTCGGCTCAGGTCATGATCCCAGGGTCCTGGGATCGAGTCCCGCGTCGGGCTCCCTGCTCCACGGGGAGCCTGCTTCTCCCTCTGCCTCTCTCTCTCTGTCTGTCTCTCATGAATAAATAAATAAAATCTTTTTTAAAAAAGAAATAAGTCTCAAGGATTAAAAATACAGCACAGGGAATGTAGTTAATAATATAATAACGTCGTATGCTGATAGATAGTGATTACACTTACTGCGGTGAACACCGCGAGCCACATATAGAACTGTTGAATCACTGTGTTGTACAGCTGAAAGTAATATCATATTGTGTCAACTATATACTTCAACCAAAAAAACCAGAGAAGACTTGAGGGAAACATGCCAGGCTGCAAATTGGGGAGATCTCTGCACATTCGAAGTAAATGTAATTTTTACTTTCTGCTTTGTGATGGTATTTTTCTGGTTTTCTCCAAGGAGGATGTTTTTGTTTTCAGGAAGAAAAGTATTTTAGTTGGTTTACTTAAAAAAAAAAAAAAACAACTTTCATACATTAGGAAAAGGGAGTAGTGTGAGACTGAGAAAAATTATTTTTCTCCCTCTTAGTCATGAATTGGACTAGAGCCATTTATTGAAGACACTGTTCTTTCTTCATTTTTCTGCAGTGTCCTTTTTTTCCTCTAAGTTAAACAAAGGTGTATGTGTGGGTCGGTTTCGTCACTCTCTTTGCGAGTCCATTGATCAGATGTCCTTAGTGCTCGTTTCCATAGCTTTGAGATTAGCATTGCTTTCCATTTGGATTGTTCCTTTATATTCCCACGTAAACTTCAGATTCGGTCTGTCCAGTTTCTCGCACATGCATGTGCACACTCACACTCACACTCACACACTCGTGGGATGTAGACTGAGGCGGCACAAAATTTATAAACTAATATCAGTCGAAAAGAAAACCTAAAATTATTGATTACTCAAATTTATAACATGCTCCCATCTGTGTAGTTTCTCTTTCATGCTTCTTTTTCATTTAATTGTTAGTAAAAATGTATATATTTAAGGTGCACAGGGGATGATTAGATGTGCATTTACGTAGCGAAATGACTCGGACAGTCCAGCTACAGAGTTGCCGTTTTGTGTGCCTGCTGAAGGCGCCCCAAAGCTCTCTCTACAAGTTTCCGGTATTCGATACAGTATTATTAAGTGTAGTCCCGCTGTGCCGGAGATCTCCAGATTTATTTACCCTGTATAAGTGCAACTTTGTCCCCGCTGACCAGTTTCTCCCCATTCCCCACCCCTGGCCACCACCATTCTACTCTCTGCTTCTAAGTATTCAACTGTTTCAGACCCACATGCAAGTGAGATTATGCAATCTTTTTTTTTTTTTTTTTAAGATTTTTAAAATATTTGTCAGAGAGAGAGAGAGAACACGAGCAGGGTGGAGGGGCAGAGGGAGACGGAGAAGCAGGCTCCCCTGATGGAGGACTCGATCCCAGGACCCTGGGATCATGACCTGAGCGAAAGGCAGATGCTTAACCCACTGAGCCACCCAGGCTTCCAGAGATCATGTAGTCTTTTTGAGAAAGCTTTGCCGTTGTTTCTTTGGGGTCAACACACCAAACAAAAAAACCTACTTTCTATAGAAAGGGGCTTTGAAAATCACTGACCAGACTCCAATCCCCTCATTGTCTTTGGACGGACTGAAGGCCAAAGGATAACAATGTGCTGTCTCAAGGTCAGAAGCAGGCCCGACCAACCCTCCTGGTTTGCCTGGCACTGAGAAATTTGTGGGACACAGGACTTTCAGTTGTAAAATCTGGACAGTCTTGGGAACTCTGGGGGGGCGTTGGTCGCCCTACAAGTTGGAGAGGCCTTGTCTTTGGCCAGTACTCATTTTTGTCTGTGTTCATGCACGATTATGGGGTGGTCTTGTTTCTGCCTCACTGCTTGGCAGTTGCAGAGCGGCCTTGCCTGAGGTGCATACGCCGTGAAATTGCAGGTGCCCCACCGAAGAGCACAGGAGTCTGGCTCTCCCTTCCCATCTGTGAGCCCTTTCTTGGAACACAACAGCTGGGATTCCTCTGTCTCCTTCACACCCGGGGAACGTGACTCTCTGGAAGGCCCCAGAGCCAATCCACGGCGTGGCTGGGACAGCCTTCGCACACCCGGACCCTGAGTCTCCATCTGCCCGCCCTCAGCGGCCCAGATTCTGGCGGGAGGGAGCGACGCGAAACCTCTCCTCTGCCGGCTCTGAGAGGTCCGTAAGGATTGCTTTTCCAATATCCTAATCTAAGCTTTGCTAAACAAGCATCCCTAGGTGGTGCCCAGGAGCCTGCAGGGACCGCAGGGGTGTAGTTGGGTGTAGAGATTACTTAAATTGCTCACCTCTCTCTGCTTCTTCCGTTCTGCCCCTGCCTCGGCTCCACCCTTCCCCGCCAGGCTTTCCGGGGACCCTGTGGGAGGCTGAAGAAAGAGATACAGACAGAGGGAGAGGACATGTTCTTATTCTCAGGGATGCTGCTTGGGGAGGTGCTGGGGGTCAAGAGGTTGTACACAGGCTCCTTGGAATGATCTTCTTGTTCTCCCCAAAGTGTGAGAGCCGCCTGAGGCCTGTTTGTGTGTTCATGGAAGGAAGGGGCGAGGTGCCCGGGTTAGACTCTGCTGGAACCAGGTGTGTGGCTGGGTCGGGGGGAATCGTGGGAAAAGTGTGCTTAACCTGATACAGCTCCGTCTGCCCATCCATCCTTCCATCTGTCTTTCCTTCCTTCCACCCATCCGTCCGTCCTTTCCCTCTGCCTCCTGGCCATGCTACTCAGGTCCCTGTTCCTCCCAGCGCTCTCCCGTCGTTTCCGTAGGAAGCATTTTTACCCCCTCACTGGGACAGGGTCCCTTCCCCTCATGTCAGAAACTCAGATTCCTACAAGCGCTAGGCAGGTGCCGTCATGTTCCGAACTGCTCCTTTGTCCTAGTTTCAGACATGTCCTCTCTCACCGCCTTCAAACGACAGTTCAGTTTGGGTGTGTGGTCAAAGGAGGAGATAAAGGTATACAACGTATTTTCTTCCCCATTAAAAGAAAATTGGTAGCTGCTGTTCTCTCCTTCGCCGACGTGTACCCATGTGTTCCCATACAATTCCTGCCTCCACCAAACTCACTTCCACATTTTCAGTTTAACAATGTATTAGAAATCTATCTATCTATCTATCTAGATAGATAGATATCAGAATACATAGTTCCCTTATTCTTTTCACTTCTGCACAGTGTTCTCGCCATGGACGGGCCACAATTTCTTTACCCAGTCCCGTATTTCTAGACGTTGCGGTAGTTTTCTATCACCTGGAATACAACTTGGGATTCATGTTTTTAAACATGAATTTAGGGGGCGCCCGCCTAGCTCAGTTGGAAGAGACTCTTGATCTCAGGGTGGTGAGTTCAAGCCCCACGTTAGGTGTAGAGATGACTTAAGTGAATGAATAAATAAAATTTTAAAAAACGTTAAAAATCTGTTTGAAAATAATCCCATTGATCTCAGTTTGCACATGTGATCCGTTGGCAGGATAAACTCCTAGAGTTGCAGAACTTGGGGAAGAACACATGTAGGTACAGTTTTTCAGGGAAGGGAGTGTGGTGGGAACAGAGCAAGGTCTGAGCACTGAGCTCACTAGTGTTACTTTTCAAATTTTTCTTTATCAACTCCTGGGAGCTCAGGCCCTGTTTTTTTATCCCCAACTGTAATTTCATTGCCTGGGATCGAGTCTGGACTAGTTAGAAGCTGCTCAGAGGTGCCTGTTGAACAAATGAATAAATGCATGGAAGAAACAAAGGAGTGAATCCATCCGTATAAGTGGATTCATGAGTCGATGACTCAGTAATGAAGGAATGAATGAAAGAGCCCAGTACCCAATATGTAAAAGAATCAGTGAAGGAACGATCCAATCTCTTCCACGATCCACCAATCTACAAATCCACCAATCCACCAAATCCACAAATCAATGGCTGTGTAACTGGATGGGTCCGTGAGTGCTTCTGAACGGTGGAGTGTCTTAAGCAAACATTCTGCAGCAAGGGCCACAGCGATGCAGGGGTAAAGGGGTCATCACGTGAATGTTGCTGACTTGAAGGAGCCCAACTTTATTTATAAAAAGCTGCTGGTTTCTGAACAACCTCTCAAGACAATCCACATTTTCCCACCCAGCCGGAGTTTTGGAAGGGGCGCGGGCGGCCAGAACAGCACAGGGGAGATCTACTTCGTCCTGCTCTGGCTCGCCCGGTACCCGTGGGCTCAGACCGTCTTCTTCTGCTTGCTCCTCCTGTACCATGTCATCACCCTTTTCGGGAACTGCCTCATGCTGCTGCTGATCTGCTATGATCCCCGGCCTCACACGCCCATGTACTTCCTCCTCAGCAACCAGTCCTCCCTGGACGTGGGCTGCACCACATCCAGCGTGCCCCAGATCCTCATCAACTGCTTGGTGACCGTTCCTGCCATTTCGCTGGGACAGTGCTTGGCCCAGATGGCCGTGGGCTCTATCTGGGTGTCGTGGAGGGTCTCCTGCTAGCCGCCATGGCCTATGATCGCTGTGTGGCCGTTGTGGACCCCCTGCGCCACTCCGTGCATATGGGGCCCCAGCTTTGCAGCCTTCTGGCCGGGGCCTCGTGGACGGCGGCATTCCTGCTGACCGTGGTCCCTGCTGACCATGCCCTTGGAGTTCTGCGGCCGCCAGATCATCAGTCACTTCTTGTGCGAGGTCCTGGCCCTGCTCAAGCTGACCTGCTCTGGCCTGAAGTTCTATGAGTCGGCACTCTGTGGTGGGCACCAGTGCCCTGGCCCCGCTGGCTCCCTTTGCCTTCATTGTGGCCTCCTATGGAAGGATCCTGGTGGCCGTGCTGTGGATGTGCTGCACGGAGGGCCACGGCAAGGCCTTTTCCACGTGTGGGTCTCACCTCACGGCGGTGGCGCTCTTCTATGGCACGGACATCTCCATAGGCACATGATGCCTCAGGACAAGATCGTCCGTGACTGGGACAAGATGGTCTCCATGTCCCACGGCGTCCTCACCCCCATGATGAACCCCCTCACCTACAGCCTGCGGGACAAGGACATGAAAGGCGCCTTCGGGAGCCTCTTGGGGAAAAAGGCTGACTTCCAAGATGTGGGGCCGAGGGGGGGGGGAAATAAATTGATATTCTGGTTTGCCTACTCTGGGCTGTAAACTGTGGGTTACTTCTTTGCAACCGTCGTATGGAGGATGTATCTCACACACACACACACACACACGGACCCCTATTTTAAAAAAGTATTTCCTCTGAGGAAGTAAAGCAAGAGCCAATTCTCAGTGTGTGTGTGTGTGTGTGTGAGTGTGAATGAGTGTGTGTGAGGTGTGGATACAAAAGAGACTGTCCCAGACATTCCCGATGGCCGAAGGGGAGGAGGGATGGATCCACGTCGACCGACTCTCGCCGCTGGCTCGGGACCCGGTGGCCAGCCCCCAGCCAGAGCTGTGTCTAGCCACTTCTGCCTCGGGAGCCCCTCCAGGAAGCTGCACCCCGTGGGCGCACGGTAGAGGCGCGGGGCTACTGTCTCAGTGACCCCAGCCCAGCTGTACCTTCCCGCCGGGGCCGCGTCGTTCTGCCCAGCACTGCGAAAGGTCTGGGATTGTACCTACTCAGCACCTCGTGTGTTAAATAGATGCTGGAAAAGACATGGGGCTTCTGGGTCAGCGACAGAGAGCGTCAGGACTCACGGCGAAAGCTGTACTTTGTGTTCGTTTGCTTCTGTTCTCCACGTGCTCCGAGTCCCACGGGGACGCGAGCAAGGGGCTCGTGGCGGATAGCTGCCCAGGCACGGGCTGTGCTGCGGGGCAGGGACGCTGGGTTTGGAGGGTTTACTCTCGTTACAAGGTTTCTCACAGCACACACAGCCCTGACAGGTGGCCGGGTGGAGGAGGGTCGTCGGGTTGGCACTGCTGTCATGCCCAGTAGGCAATCTGCGTGGATACCTGGGACCCGGTGATGACTGCTTCCCACCCCCCACCCCCCACCCTCCGGTACGCCCCAGCCTGGGCCCGTGTGGCCAGAGGGGAGCGTGGAAGCACAGAGAGTGACCCTGAGTGGCACCAAGACCCAACACTCTGTACATACTCGAGTAAGTTCAAAGCTGCCGCCGGAGGGTCTGGCTCTCAATTTGGCTCCGTTAAAAGACTCCAAAGAAGGGGTGCCTGGGGGGCGCAGTCAGTTGAGAATCTGACTGTTGATCTCAGCTCAGTGTGGTAATTAAAAGATACGGTATTTGTCCTAGAAAAGATCTCTCTTAAAGAAGGATGCATAAGCTCTTAGCAAACACAGCCTTGATTTCTAATGTATCTATGGAATAACTTTATGGATATACCATAGGTTGTCCTCCTGTGATTCTAGTGCTCTCCTGCAATATTCATGGACTGACCTCGCGAATCGGTGCTGGTCCAAATAACTATTTTATATTCATCTCTTCAGCTCTTGCTTACTACACTTCACAGAGATAGTCAGTGGTTCCCCCCGTGAGGTATTATTATTTTTTTTTTTAGATTTTATTTATTTACTTGACAGGGGGAGAGAGAGAGAGAGAGCACAAGCAGGGGGAGCATCAGGTAGTGGGAGAGGCAGGCTTCCTGCTGAGCAGAGAGCTGGACATGGGGCTCAATCCCAGGACCCTGGGATCATGACCTGAGCTGAAGGGAGATGCTTAACCAACTGAGCCACCCAGGTGCCCCTCCATGAGGGGCCAATTAACTTGTCATTTTATTTAAACAAACAAACAAACAAACAAACAAATTTCTAACTTCAAGACCTCTGCATGCATTTATCACAATCATTTGAAGATCTTTAAAATCTCCCTTTTATTTATTTTTCCGTTTTCAAGATACGCTTTTATTTACATGCATTTTTTAAAGTTTTTATTTAAATTCTAGCTACTTAGCATGTGGTATAATACTGGTTTCAAAAATCTCCTTTTCAATCTTTTGAGGTTTCCTCTCTAACCTTGCCAAATACAGTATTAATAAATCTCTAATTAATTTTAAACAAATTTGCTTTTTAATCACTATATTGTACACCTGAAACTAATATAACACCGTGTTAACTATACTGGAATTAAAATTTTTTAAAATTGCTTTTTAAAACATACCGCTACCTCTCCCATTAGCATAAGGCTCAATGATCATGGTCTTAAGGTAACAGTAAAGATTTCTTTTAAGTAAGTAGTACCTGATATCTTTGTGAACATTTAATTTTTTCTTACTTGGAGGCAGGGCGAGGGATTGGTGACTCTGTGATCATTTATATCAGATTGATTCTGACCTGCATCCTTCCTTCAAATAAATGAATTAAACTTATCATTAAGCCTTTTTTTATTTTTTTAAGATATGGATGTTGTGTCATATATGTACACTTTAGTAAGAAACTAAATGACTGTCGGGCACTTTTTAATTAGAGATCTGGCATTCACAGGTTGAAAACTGTCAGATGTTATTTTGAGATTGTATCTTCCAATGTTAGTTTAAAACGAAAATAAAGCTGGCATTTTAGCATTTTGAAGAAACAGCTTATCAGGAATTTTGACATATAGGTAGATCTGAAAATCTATCTAGGCCATGTTGAAGATAAGTGAAGTAACTCTAAATGAAAGGAAGTATAGGGATTTGGCTCATCATTGTATCTCCAGCACCTAACGCCAAGTCCAGCCCATGACGTGTACACACGAGATATCTTTGTTGACTAAAGAGAAAAGCACACGTGACTACAGACATGCACATTGACTTTATATAATTCTTCTCTTTCTCTTTTTAAAAAGATTTTATTTTTAAGTAATCTGTACACCCAGCGTGGGGCTTGACTGGCTGAGCCAGCAAGATGCCCCATAATTCTTCTCTTCCTACAAAGCTGTAGCAAGCACCTCCAGCCGGCTTCTACATCATTTTCAGCAGATCTGGCCACACTTCTGCAGAGACTCTAAATGTCTCATTGGTCCTCACTCAGCCATTTTAGCTTTTCACACTAGAGACAGCCCAGTAGACCCGTCCCCGGTAGGGATGGGAACTCATTCTCCATCGAAACAATAATCTGCGAGTACAGTGCTGTTACAACACTGTTTACAGATTCTTCAAATCATGTGTGGGTTCGGTATAGTAATCGTCTGCATCGTACAACTGAGGAACCTGAGGCAGAGCCCACGTCCTTACTCTGCGATGGGGCCATCAACTGCAGAGACCCCCACCCTGCGATGGGGCCATCAACTGCAGAGACCCCCACCCTCAGCCGCGATCCTCCATTCTCCCAGCATGCACATCGGGCACCTCTTCAGGGCCAGGCTCTGGGGTCAGCCCTGGGATGTGGTCAGCTGGGAGCAAGGCCAGCAAGATTTGCCGGCACTGTTGGAGGCTGGGTGCCCTGCAAAGACTTCCTGGGAGTGGTCTTCCCTCTGGGAGGTCAGACTTCTCGTCTGTCCTGGGCCCACCCCACGCTTGCCCATTCCAGGACGGAGGCCGGAGGGCTGCCTCCACTGCCCACTGCCCCGGACACCAGCGCTGAACTGAGGAGGAGAAGGGGGGAAGGTTGGTGAAAGACGAGGGGAGAGGAGAACTGTGGGGAGCCAGGAGTGGTAGGGACAGAGGGAAAGACAAGGGAGAAGAGAGAAAATCAGGTGCACGAAAACCCTGCGGCTAACCGTGGTCTTCGGCCTGGGCACACGCATTCTCTCGGTGCCGTTGGCCTTCATCCTCGCACCCCACGCCTTTGTTCTGCTGGCCACGGGCTAGCTGCCTTCTGCTAAGAGCCGCCTCACGGCACTGCCCACCTGCAGCTCCCACCTGGCCGTGGCGGCTCTTTCATAGGGTGCGGTGACCACCGTGTCCCTGCGCCCCGCCCCCGGCTCCAGCACCTCCCTGCCCAGCACCACAGGCTATGTCATCCTCACTTTGGTCCTGAAGCCACTTATCGACAGCCTTCAAAACCGTGAGGTCCAAGCTGCAGCCTGCTACGCCCTCGCCCGGCTCTGGGGGGTCGGGCACTGCGCTCGGCTGACCCAGAGGGGTTGGAAACAGAGCTGGGGACACTTAGCTCTGGGATCTTGCACACCTCACTCCCTCTCTCTGACCTTCTGTGCACCTTTTGGTGCATTCTGTCTCTACCAATTTCTGTGCATAGGTCAGAGGTCCTACCACATTTTCTATAAAGGGCCAGATAGTAAATATTTTCAGCTTTGCCAGCTCCGTGCTCTCTGTTGTAACTGCTCAGCTCTGCCAACGTAGCCCAAAGGCAGCCACAGATAATCCACGGATGAGGGACAGACTGTGTCCCCCAAATCTTTTACTGAGATTTGAATTGTATATGATGCTCGTGTGTCACAAAATATTATTCTTCTTTTGATATTCTTTCCAACCATTTATTTAATAATGTAAAAACCTTCCTCCCTTCCTCCCGCCTTTCTCTCTCTGTCTCCCTCCCTCCCTCCCTTTCAGACCTATGGCTTGAGGGCTATAGGTGATGGGCAAAGAGCCATAGCCTGCCAACCTCTGATACAGGGCAAAAGGCTGACCCAGTACAATCATTGTCAAGATGGAATAAATAAGGCATGTCAGGCATGGACTTTCACGTTTTGTTTTTTGGGTTTTGTTTGTTCGTTTGTTTTTGGATTCCAGTCAAGTGTAAAACATTCATTGTCATCCAGGTACAATAGATAACACTTTCTATAGAGTTTGTTTATAAGGACTTTACACGTTGTAACTCAAGCTACAGAATAGGCTTATCAGGTAGATAGTACTGTGATCCTTACTTTACACACTTAACCATGACAAAGCGGGAGCACAAACGAGTTGGGTAACATACAGCCAGTAAGAGATGTGTGATGGTCACATGCAGTCAGTCAGGTCCCAGAGCCATTTATGACAACATGGGTGGACCCAGAAGGCTTTGTGATAAATCAAAGAAGCCAAACAAAGACACACGCTGTAGGATCTCACTTATCTGTGGAATCTAAAATTAATGCAGACATGGAGATAGAGAGAGAAATACACCAACACTGATTCCAGTACAGACATGACATAGATGTGTCTGTAGAAATAGAGATGGAAGTAGAAAGGGACATGGACGCAGATATATCTGAAACTTCGCTCATCCTTATGTCCCCAGATGCTGATATTCTCCGCTCTATCCCGTGTTTAATGCGGTCTGTGACTTATGAAGCTGACTCACCGCTGGTAAAAGTTAGGATGCAGCAAATGGCAACAGTCATCTGCTCACTCTGCAAACACATATCAGGTGCACACAATAAGACGTGCACTAATGCGGGCCCTGCAGATGCGGCGATGTGGTTAGACATGCAGTTGTACTAGCGCCAGAGAACGTCTGTCTGTTGCAGGCACAGGAAGAACCAGGTGCTGTGCTGGTCCCTTGGAAGCAGGATTTGTGTTGATCCTTGGTCATCACATGTGGCTGCAACATTGGGAGGCAGGTGCTATTTTTACACCCTGTTTCCAGAAGGGGAAACTGTGGGTCCCAGGGCTCAAACCCTTCACCCAAGCACACAAGGGTTACTATTTCCATTTCCTAAAATAAGTCCCTCCAAATGGCTATTTTTACTTCCATGATTGAAGAATGGCAGCCATGTGGGAAAAAGCACAAATCAGAAGCACAGAGCTTATCTCGGGTCCCCTGACATAACCAAGAATTATGGGGCTGTGGGAGACATGGGGCAAGGACATGGTAAGGCATGAAGATGGGGAGGTGGGCAGGGGCAGATTTCAGGGGGCCTTGGACGCTAAGATGAAGAGCATACATGGGTGGTAGGAGCAGACAGTATCCAGCCCCCCTGGAACATTCTGGAAGCAGGAGGTCAGAAGGAACACGGGATGGAGAAGCCCAGGAAGAGGGAATGTAGTGGGAACTACAGCCTTGAGAGAAGCAGGGACTCCTCGCTCCCCAACTCCCTCTGCCTTCACCTGGAGCACACAGGTGCCAATTTGGTAACGAGTAGAATTCTCTGTGGGTTAAGTCCTCAGGGCTCTCATCGTGTGGCCAGAGCCAAAGACTGAAATCTCTGGCTCCTGCAATCCCAGGCAGCCCTGGGAGCTCCTGGATCAACGGGGAGAGTCAGAGCTTTGTGCTCAGTTCCAGGCAGACCAGGAAGCAGAAGGTAAGTGGGTCCTCTGTGAAGGGAAGGGCTCCAGGCTGCAAGGGGAAGAGAGGGTTGGGGTTCCCTGTGGCCATTGTTCTTCGATGATGATGTTGATGTTGATGGTGGTGATGATGGTGATGACAGCTGGCGATGAGGGCGGTGGTAACCATGGTGGTGACGAGGCGGATGATCACTGCTCTCAGTTATTGAATGCTCACTGTGTCCTCACCGCCGTGTATGATCCCAGTGAATTCTCAAAGCAGGCTTATGGGGTAGACGCCATCAGTTTGCAGGCCAGGAAACAGAGACTCAGAGAGGTTTTGGAACGCACACACCTAGTATAAATGGCAGAGCTCAGGTTTAAGTCTCCATCTGGCTGGCTTTAAAGTCAGCTCCCACCAGGCCTTTCTCCTCCCACCAGCCCTGAGCCATAGGTTTTGTTACCTGCCTCCCCCCTTTGTAGAAGAGGGAGTGGAGACCTCATCCCAGCTAAGCCACTCGCCCAAGGTTGCACGGCTTCCTTGAGCCCTCGCTCGGGGCTGCTATCACCCCCGTATCTGGTAGGGTAGCTCAGCTCTAAGCTCGTCTCCTGTAGCAGGCATTCCACCATTAGTGCTGTTTGCACGAAACCTCTCAGTTAGGGGAATTTCTTCAAGGCAGAAGGTTCCTTTCCTGTGCAGGGGGTGAGCATCCTAGGCAATCTGGGGCTGCATGGAAGGAGGCACTGGGTCATTAACGGAGGCCGTAGTCATTCTGCCCCCTCTGCTTGGATCATCCCTGACATGGCTGGGGGGCGAGGGGGAGGGCTTTGGAGGGACATTACCAGCCATTGTCTGGGAATCGTATTGCAGGAGGAATAATCCAGAGAGGGTGTCTTCACTCACCGCCATGTGCAAGGTACTGGGTCAGGCACTGGGGTTCAAAAAGGACTGGGTCAGAGAAAGTCCCTGCCCTCAGAGAGAGTCATGAAGGGGTTTTGTGTGAACTTTGCCTATTTCGTGGGCCTCGCTGAAGAATTTGAGAGCCCTTTACCAGAGTAAAAACATTCTTACTGTTGCAAGAGACCAGTGGTCACATTCCTCTGTATGGCCTAACCGTCCCCCCAAACATTCACCAGGATTTTAATGATTTCTCTGTGTGTCTCTGTCCCTGTGTCCGTCTGTATCTCTGTGTTTAACGTGTTATGACTGGTAGCCATTGTTTGTAAGCAAGACCCCCTCTCCTGACAGAGTGTGGACACCCTCCTGGGAAGCCAGTGTGAATCATTCTGGCCAAGGTTCAGACACTGGCTGGTATGTGCTCCCTGTGAGCTGTGGGGGCACGGGCTGTTACTTCCCGGTTACACGGGGACGACAGTACCTACTTTATAAGACTGCTGTGTGGAGTCAGAGCATTACTAAAGTGCTCGCAACTTTGCCCGGTACCAAGTCCCGTGTAAGTGCTTGGCGTGTACAAGATCAGTCCCTCTCTTTCTCCCTGGGCATACCTGCTTTATCTGTGTCCTTCCTGGGAGGGCAAAGAAAATGACAGGAATTTCACAGGAAGGGAAGTGGATTTTGCTGAGGGCGGATACCGTGGATGTTGAGTGGAGAGGGGAGGTGGGAGAGCTGATGGGGAGCCTGCAGCAATGGTCCAGGAGGTAAAGATTGCACAAGGAAGAGAGTTTCCCCAGAACTGTGTGAAAATGAGACCAAAGCTGTCAGACATGATTGTATTAAAAAGAAAATCAGAAGTCCACTGGTGCAGGACGAGGAACCAATGGCATTGTTCTTCTCTTCCTGCAGGAGCTTCCCACAGTCCAGAAAAGGGACTCCCCAGACAGGAATCTGGTAAACTGACGAGTCCTTTATATAAACCGAGACGGTTATGAGCTGCCAGGGATTTTGTGCACCTGCCAGAGTTTTGTTACCTTTTGCAATGTTCTAAAGCAATGTTTCCCAGCCTTAAAAGTAGCTCAAACAAAAGGAGGTCCTAGTGTGCCTTTCTTCTTAAGTAAGAGGCCATTTTTATAGGGGTATTTCTCAAATTTCTTTTGATAATGAGCTCTAGGAAGAAATACAGTTTACTTCCTGGATAAGAATGCGTATTTGCGTGCACACACACACAACAACGGAAACTAAAGCATCGTGAAAACAACGGAAACTAAAGCGTCGTGAAACAGTCCTCACTCTTATCATAAACCACGATCTCATTTTGTAAAAAAAATTTTTATTATGTTATGTTAGTCACCATACAGTACTTCATGAGTATTTGATGTAGTGTTCCATGATTCATTGTTTGCATATAACACCATGATCTCATTTTTAAAAATCTACTGTACTTCATTCAAAGAACGCTGGTCACGTCCTACCAAACTTAGGATCCACTAGTGGATCACAGGTCCTCGTTTTGGAACACGCTGTGGCAAAGAATGACAATCTGCACTGTCTTTGAGTTTCTGGAAATTTAAGGAGCGAGAAGGCATAGCCTGAAGCACTGATGTGCCCTGAGGTGCAGCCTGTTCGTAGTGTAGTGATTATAGCTGGTAAAGCAAACGACGGTGAAAACTCGTGCTTTGCAGACCCAGCAGAGGCAGAGAGGTGCGCGTGGGTTTCAGGAACACGGGGGCTTTGTTGCTGCACACAGCTCTGGCTCCAATCCTGCAATTTCATAGAGTCGATGAAATCGGACTTCATAGTGTTCAATTTTGCAGGAACTGATGAATACATTCTCGTAATAAAACGTAGAAGGGACACCCTGGAAATTTCCCCTTGACTTTTGCCTCCAATTACAATGCTCACCCTTCCCACTGGTGAGTGTCCTTCCCTACATTTTCTGTGCATTTATATCCACGTCTGCCATACAGTGGGGCTCAGGATGGCTGTTGCATCGGTCCAGCCTCCTCACTCCGCAAGTTGCTACTTTTTGCATATGGTGCCTCCTGCATATCCTGCGTATCCAGACCCCATTCTTTTCTAAAGGATACATAATATTCCTTGTAGACCTGCCACAATTCTGCCACCTTCAAATAACTTCCTATTGCATTTGGGATAAAACAAATTAAGATCCCAAACCCTCAGCATGACCATCACTCTGAAGAAGAACATGACATGATATGATTTATTTTATAAAAGATCACTAGGGCCATCTTAGGGTTTTTAGATGAAGTGCTATGTGCTTTAGTAGGGTTATTTCTGGAGATCCTGCAAATGAGGGAAATCCTGCTCTTATCACACCACAGATAAGAAAACAGGCTTCAAGACAGTGAAACTTGCCCGAGTCTGTACATGGCAGGGCTGGGAATAACCTGAGTTTTTTCTATCCTTCAAGACCAATCTCTTAGCCAATACCCTCTCCTGCCTCCCGACATCACTGTACCCTAATTTCTCATCTACTGGTCCCACCGCTCCTGCAAGCCTGGTGTTTTCTTTCTCAAACTGCAGGTCATGACCCATTAGTGGATCCTGAAATCAATGTACATCAGGGTTTCTCAGTCTTGGTCCTACTGACATTGGGGGTAGAATCCTTCTGTTTTGGCGATGCATGAGGTCTCCTGTTCTGGGTGTTGTAGGATGTTTAACAGCACCCTTATCTTCTACCAACTAGACACCAGTAGCACCTCAATTATAACAACTCAAAATGTCACCATACACAGTCCCCCTGTAGGGGAGGGGGGGACTAAATCATCCCCAGTTGAGAACCACTGGTTTAGATGGTCAAAACCAACATTTTTAAAAAATGAGATAAAATAGACTCGAGCCAAACAGATAGAAAATATTTTGTGGGGAGAAAGTACATGCTTAAGTCTGTTGTCTACAGAATGGAGACTCAACCATATAACAGACTGAACTTTATCGAGCACCTACTATGTGCCAACCACTCTTTGACATGCCACAGACACAGCTCCGAAGCAGGCAGAAAAAAGGTCATGGATGTGACCCTCTAAGTGGGGCAGATAGATGATAGACAAGTAAGCAAATAAACCAGGATACTTCAAATGTGCTTTACGATCAAGATGGTGTCATAGAGAGTGGCTAGTGTACGTGCATGTTTCGGAGAAGATATTTGAAAGCAGGTCACTGAAGAAGGGCTGTCTGGTGAGGAGGGGCATTTTAGTTCATATTTTTAAGAAGATTAGGAAACAGTTGCATAAATATCCAAGGGAAAGGTATCTCAAACCGAGGGAATAGCAAGTGCAAAGGTCCTGAGGCAGGACCAGGCATTGTGGATGCAGCTCCACAGAGAAGAGGTCAGAGGGTGGTTGGGCCAGACCAGTTAGGGCGCTGTGGGCCTCCTAAGGCCCTGGGATCTCCTTCCATGCTCTGGGTGGGGGTGCATTCAAGGAGGACCCTGGCTGTGGCGCGAGCTGATCTGCCTTTTGATAAGATGCCTCCCCTGCTCTGCACAGCGCACGTTGGGGAGACAGAGCCCCGGCAGGCACAGCTCTGCTCCTCACGGCCTCTCCTTACCTCTTGCCCTCCCAGAGGCCCCTTCCCCCAGCCCGGGTTCATGCCGACGGCCTGGGCTCCCCCGGGCGCCCCCGAAGCCCCACCCTGCGCCAACCAGAGCTGCGCCCCCCACGACCTGGTCCTGCTGGGCTTCGCGCACGTGCCCACGCTGCGGCCGCTGCTCACTGCGCTCTTCCTGGCCATGTTCCTGCTCACGCTGCTGGGCAACGCGCTCATCGTGCTGCTGACCGCCCTGGACCCGGCCCTGCGCGCGCCCATGTACTTCTTCCTGCGCCACTTGGCCCTGCTGGAGATCTGCTTCTCGCTGGACATCGCGCCCCGGCTGCTGGGGACCCTGCTGCGGCCCGGGTGGGGCGTGTCCCCCGCGGGCTGCGCCCTGCAGCTGGTCCTGGTGCTGTCGTGCGTCACGTCCGAGTGCTTCCTCCTGACAGCCATGGCCTGGGACCGCTACGTGGCCATCTGCAGGCCCCTGCGCTATGGCGCCATCATGAGCCCCCGGCTTTGCCACCTGCTGGCCGCCACGTGCTGGCTGGCCGGAGTCCCCGTGTCGCTGGTCTTCACCATCTGGCTGTTCAGCTTCCCCTTCTGTGGGCCACGTGGCATCCGCCACTTCTTCTGTGACATCGCCCCTCTGCTGAGCCTGGTGTGCGGGGACACCAGAGTCTTCGAGGCCAATGTGTTGGCGGCCACTGTGCTGGTCGTCATGGTTCCCTTCTGTCTGATAGCCACGTCCTACACTGGGGTCTTGGCCACCGTGCTTCGGATGCCATCCGCCACGGGGCGCCACAAGGCCCTGTCCACATGCGCCTCCCACCTCATCGTGGTGGTTCTGTTTTATGGCACCACGGGGGTCATCCACTTGCGACCCAAGGCCAGCTCCTCCCCAGAGAGCAAGCAGGTGGTGTCCCTGTCCTACACGCTGGTGACCCCCATGCTCAACCCCCTCATCTACAGCCTTCGGAACAAGGAGGTGAAGGCTGCCCTGGGGCGGGTGTGTGTTCAGAGAAGACGAACCCATATTCCATAACCTCTCTGTGGTTCCACCCCCTTCATTCAGCCTTTGCTGGATGGCCCTCCCAGAGCAGTAATTAGGAACCTCAATGTGCCCCACATGGATCTCTTTCTGTTTTCCTTCTCTCATTCCCTGTTTTGGCAAGGGTGCCAATGCCTCTGTAAGGGCCGTCTTGAGTCCAGCCATCATTCAGGCACACTCTCGTGAGTATAATAGGGTTCTGTTCCTGGTAATGGAGCATGAACCTTATGTGTGTTTATGGTCATAGTATGGTTCCCATGGAAGTGGTGTGGCAAGCTTTCGCAAAATATGAAAAAGCAGGCCACCCAGTTAAATTTGAATTTCAAGTAAACGCCAAACAGTTTTGAGTATAAGTATGTCCCATGCAATGTTTTTTTGCAATTTTGTTTTAGTATGAATATGTTTTTCTTCTTCATGACTGAATAATATTCCATGGTATGTATCACATCTTCTTTATCCATTCAGCTGTTAATGGGCACTTAGGTTGTTGCCACATCTTGGCAATTGTGAATAATGCTTCAATAAACACAGGAATGCATACATCTTTTGGATATCCTGTTTTCATTTCCTTCGGTATCAGTCGAGAAGTGAAATTGCTGGATCCTCCGGTAGCTCTATTTTTAACCTCTTGCAGAACCTCCACATTGATTTCCACAGTGGCTGCAGCAACTTACATCCCCACAGACAGGGCACGAGGGCCCTGTTTCCTCCACGTCCTCACCGACATTTACCTCTTGTCTGTTTGATGATAGCCATTCCAACAGGTGTGAGGCCATTTCTGCGTTTCTTAAAGTTTTTATTTGAATTCCAGTTCGCTAACGTACAGTGTTCTATTAGTTTCAGGTGTACAATAGAGTGATTCAACACTTCTATACCCTTAGTGTGGTTTTTATTTGCATGATTAGTGTTGCCAAGTGCCTTTTCATGCACCTCTTGGCCATCTGGGTCTTCACTGGAAGAATGCTCAGTTACAATTTTATTTTATTTTATTTTTATTATTTTTTATTATGTTAATCACCATACATTACATCATTAGTTTTTCATGTAGTGTTCCATGATTCATTGTTTGCATATAATACCCAGTGCTCCATGCAGAACGTGCCCTCTTTAATACCCATCACCCGGCTAACCCATCAGTTACAATTTTAATTGTATGTGTGTGATGACTTGGTTAATGTCTGTAGCTCTCCACTAAAGTATAAGTTGGCCCTGTCTGATTGTACTCATTATTTTAAGCTCAGCACCTAGCTCTGTGTGGTACTTAGCAGTCACTCAGTGAATGTTTGCCTAAAGAATGAGTGAATATCCAGATGTGCTTCTCTGGACTTTCCCTCCTCGAGAGGCCTGGGGTCTCCTTCCATAGATGGCTGGGGTCAAAGACATCTGTAGGGATGTAAGCCCATAGCCCACTTCCCCTCCTCCTGGCCAAGAGCCAGTACTTCTCACTCTGTGCTGTTTCAGTTGGCATTGATCTCTCCATGGAGCCACTACTGTATGTTTTTTAAAGACTTTATTTATTTGATAGACAGAGAGAGAGAGAGAGAGGGAGGGAATAAGCAGTGGCGGGGGGGAGCAGAGGAAGAGGGAGAAGCAGATTCCCAGCTCAGCAGGGATCCCGATGCGGAGCTTGATCCCAGAACCCCCAGATCATGGCCCGAGCCGGAGGCAGATGCTTAACTGACTGAGCCACCCAGGTGCCCCGCCACTACAGTATTTTCTCTCTGAGCACAACTTTTGTTTCTCAGATTAGCGTAATACTCCTATCAGTTCACTCAGAAGAAGTGTCATTTGTGCTTGTCCCGTGCGACCAAGACTGGCTCTCTTTCCGCTGTACTTGAGGCTGGTGGTATCAGGTCTGGACCTGCCAGGAGACACCCGGGCAGAGCATATTTGGAGTAAAACCCGTTGAAAAGCAAGAAGATTCATATGATGAAGAAACTGAATCCTGATGTCATTGTTACAGTATCTGGATTTCTCTGTGCCATATTGCCCTGCATGTTCAGCTCACGAGTCAATAAATTCTAATTTTTTCTCTTAATAATTTTGAATCTGATTTTTTTTTTTTTTTGGCTCACAATGAAAAGAGGCCTTCCAAGACATCAGAGAAGTTATCCAGGTCCCAAATTCAGCCTATGCCTGACTCATCCACCTCCCTGCCTCTTATAATAGCCCCAACTCCTGGCCCTTCCTCAGTTTGGAGCTGGTGTTCATCCTTCAAATCCATTTCCTGCTACTAAAAGCCATGCTCACCCCACTGCAAATTTCTCTCAGAATAACTTGCTCCTTCCTTCTTTCCTTTCTGCAAGTATTTGTGTAGTAGTCCCGGTGCTGCGTGTTAAGGATGAACGATGAATAAGACCATATCCTGTCTTCAAGGGTCTTATGGTATAGCACTAACAACTTTATCTGATGGTGCTCTAATAAATATTTTTTATTATTACGTTCAATTAGCCACTGTATAGCACATCATTAGTTTCAGATGTAGTGTTCAATGATTCATTAGTTACATATGACCCAGTGCTCATCACAACACGTGCCCCTGTCAATACCCATCACCTGGCTACCCCCTCCCCCACCCCCGCCCCCACCCCCGCCCCCGCCCCCTCCCCCACCCCCTCCCCTCTGTAACCCTCAGTTTTTTTCCGGCGTCCATAGTCTCTCATGGTTCTTCTCCCTCTCTGATTTCTCCCCCTTCAGATTTCCCTCCCTTCCCTTATGGTCCTCTGTGCTATTGCTTATGTTCCACATATGAGTGAAACCATATGATAATTGTCTTTCTTTGACTGACTTATTTCACTTAGCGTAATCCCCTCCAGTTCCATCCATGTCAATGCAAATGGTGGGTATTCATCCTTTCTGATGGCTGAGTAATAGTCCATTGTATATATGGACCACATCTTCTTTATCCATTCATCTGTTGAAGGGCATCTCAGCTCCTTCCACAGTTTGGCTATTGTGGACCTTGCTGCTATGAACATTGGGGCGCATGTGCCCCTTCTTTTCACTACATCTGTATCTTTGGGGTAAATACCCAGGAGTGCAAGTGCTGGGTCATAGGGTAGCTGTATTTTTAACTTTTTGAGGAACCTCCATACTCTTTTCCAGAGTGGCTGCACCAGCTTGCATTCCCACCAACAGAATAAGAGAGTTTCCCTTTCTCCACATCCTCACCAATATTTGTTGTTTCCTGTTTTGTTAATTTTTGCCATTCTAACTGGTATAAGGTGGTATCTGATTGTGGTTTTGATTTGTATTTCCCTGATGGCTAACAGACACTTCTCCAAAGAAGACATACAAATGGCTAACAGACACATGAAGAAATGTTCAACATACAGATTTTTTTTTAAAGATTTTATTTATTTATTTGACAGAGAAAGACACAGCAAGAGAGGGAACACAAATGGGGGAGTGGCAGAGGAGAAGCAGGCTTCCCACAGAGCAGGGAGCCCAAAACTATCATATTTTAAAAGACAGTATAAGACATCTGTATGTTGGGGCGCCTGGGTGACTCAGTCGGTTAAGCGTCTGCCTTCGGCTCAGGTCGTGATCCCAGGGTCCTGGGATCAAGCCCCGCGTCGGGCTCCCTGCTCAGGGGGAAGCCTGCTTCTCCCTCTCCCACTCCCCCTGCTTGTGTTTCTGCTCTTGCTATCTCTTGCTCTGTGTCAAAGAAATTTAAAAAAATCTTAAAATAAAATATAATAGTTTTGCTTTTCACACAGAAGTATTCATCCACTTGTTATTGCTTTTCTCCAGGATAGGGAGAAGGAATCTATTTTTTTTTCAATTTGCACTGAAAAACTACTAGCTCCATTTAGTAAATAGTTTGCCTTCCCCACAGCACAGCAATCTGTTATGAAGCAACTTTTTATATTGATTGCCTTTCCTTCTAGGCTCTTTTTTCCTTTGATTCATTTGTCCCTCCATGTACCAATAAGTCTTAATTACTATAGCTTTTATTTTTTTATTCTTCATTTAAATTCAATTTAGTTAACATATACTGTCTTATTAGTTTCAAGGGTAGAATTTAGTGATTCATCATTTGCATATAACACCCAGTGCTCATTCCATTAAGTGTCCTCCTTAATGCCCCAGGCACCCCATCCCCCACCCACCTCCTCTCCAGCAACCCTCAGTTTGTTTCCTAGAGTTCAGCATCTCTTATGTTTTGCCTCCCACAGATGAATGAATAAAGATGTGGTGTATATATACAATGGAATTTTACTCAGTCATCAAAAAGAATGAAATCTTGTCATTTTCAATGATGTAGGGGATGGAGCTAGAGAGTATTATGCTAAGCAAAATAAGTCAGTCAGAGGAAGACAAATACCATATGATTTCACTCATGTAGAATTTAAGAAACAAAACAGATGAATGTAGGGGAAGGGAAGGAAAAATACTATAGCTTTTAAATGAGATCTTTGTAACGTAGGTCCAATTCAATCAACATCCTCTCCCCACACTGTATTGTGCTGTGGGAGTAGCTTGGTTTACACTAACTGCCTCTGTTTCCTGCATACACTTTAGGATTATATTTTGAAATAAAAATTTTTGTTGGGGTTTTATTAACAACGTACTGAATGTAGAGATCTATATGGAGAGTATGGACATCTTTATAATAATGATCATTCCTATACAAGAACTTAACATAATTCTTCATTTCTTATATTTTTATATATGTATCAATAAAAATTCATACTTGGTCCAGTAAGGCTTATAATCTTTTATTAGATTTATTTCTAGTTACTTTATATTTTTCTTGCCATTTTGCATAGGACATCCTTTCTTAATTTTCAATTATTATTTTCTAAATTCAAGTATAATTAAATACAGTGTTACGTTAGTTTCGGGTGTACAATATAGTGATTCAACAGCTCTATACATTACTCAGTGCTCATTGTGATAAGTGTGTTCTTATCCCCTTCACTTCTTTTTTATTTTTAAAGATTTTATTTATTTAATTGACAGAGAGAGAGAGAGAGAGGGAACACAAGCAGGGGGAGTGGGAGAGGGAGAGGCAGGCTTCCCACCAAGCAGGGAGCCCGATGTGGGGCTCGATCCCAGGACCCTGGGACCATGACCTGAGCTGAAGGCAAGTTGCTCAACTGACTGAGCCACCCAGGTGCCCCCCTTCACCTCTTTTACCCATTTCCCCCACCCACCTCCCCTCTGGCAACCATTAGTTCTCCATGTTTCAGAGTCTGGTGTTTTGTTTTTGGTTTGTCTCTTTTTTTGCTTTGTTCATTTATTTTGTTTCTTAAATTCCACATATGAGTGAAATCACATGGTATTTGCCTTTCTCTGACTTATTTTACTTAGCATTATACCCTCTAGATCCATCTATGTTGTTGCAAATAGCAAGATCTCATCCTTTGTTTATGGCCAAGTAGTATTCCACGGTGTGTGTGTGTGTGTGTGTGTGTGTGTGTGTTCGTGTGTGTACACCACATCTTCTTTACCCATTCATCTATCAGCGGACACTTGGGTTGCTTCCATATCTTGGCTATTACAACAACTACAACAATAATAATGCAATAAACATAGGGGTGCTCATATCTTTTCAAATTGGTGTTTTTGTTTTCTTTGGGTAAATACCCAAAGAATGGAATTACTGGATCATATGGTAATTCTATTTCTAATTTTTTGAGGAACCTCCATACTGTTTTCCACAGTGACTACACCAGCTTGCAGTCCCACTAACAGTGCACAAAGATTTCTTTTTCTCCACATCCTTGCCACACTTATTATTTCTTGTCTTTTTGATTCTAGCCATTCTGACTGATGTGAGGTGATACCTCATTTTGGTTTTGATTTGCATTTCCCTGATGATTAGTGATGTTGAGCGTTTTTCATATGTGTCTATTACCACCTGTATATCTTCTTTGGAAAAATGTTTATTCATGTCTTCTGTCCATTTTAATCAGATTATTTGGGGGGGGTTTGGTGTTGAGTTGTATAAGTTCTTTATATATTTTGGATATTAACCTCTTATTAGATACATCATTTGCAAATATCTTCTTCCACTGAGTAGGTTGTCTTTTTGTTTTGTTGAGGGTGTCCTGTGCTATGCAAAACCTTTTTATTTTGATGTAGTCCTAGTGGTTTAATTTTGTTTTTATTTCCCTTGCCTCAGGAGACACATCTAGAAAAATGTTTCTGTGGCTGATGTGAAAAAATTACTGCCTATGTTTTCTTCTAGGAATTTTATGGTTTTAGGTATCACATTTAGGTCTTCAATCCATTTTTTTTTTCAATTTATTTTTGTGTATGGTGTGAGAAAGTGGTCCAATTTCATTCTTTTGCTTGTAGCCGTCTAATTTTCCCAGCACCATTTGTTAAAGAAACTATCTTTTTCACATTGCATATTTTTTGCTTCCTTTGTTGAAGATTAATTCACGAGACAGTCATGAGTTTATTTCTGGCCTCTCTATTCTGTCCCATTGATCTATGTGTCTATTTTTGTGCCAGTACCATACCATTTTAATTATTATAGCTTTGTAGTATACCTGGAGATTGTGATACCTCTCATTTTGTTCATTTTTTTCCCCAAGATTTCTTTGGTTATTGGGGGCCTTTTCTCATTCCTTACAAATTTTAGTATTATTTGTTCTAGTTTTGTGAAAAATGCTGTTGGTGTTTTGGTAGGGATTGCACTGAATCTGTAGATTGCTTTCAGTAGTAGGGACATTTTCACAATATTTGTTCTTTTAATCCATGAGCATGGACTATCTTTCCATTTGTGTCATCTTTAATTTCTTTCATTTATGTTTTATGGTTTTCAGAATACAGGTCTTTCACATCCTTGGGTAAGTTTATGCATAGGTATTTTATTCTTTTTGGTGCAGTTGTAAATGGGATTGTTTTCTTAATTTCTCTTTCTGCTATTTTGTTAGCAGTGTATAGAAATGCAACAGATTTTCGTATATTGATTTTGTATCCCTCAACTTTACTGAATTCATTTATCAGTTTCACTAGGTTTTGGTGGAGTCTTGAGGATTTTCTACATATGGTATCACATCAACTGCAAATAGTGAAAGTTTTACTTCTTTCTTACCAGTTTGGATGCCTTTTATTGCATATGACATCCTTTTAAATTTCAAATTCTAACTGGATCTATTTACAGAAATACACATGGATTTTTATATTCATCAAATTACCTTTTAAAAACTTGGGAACATTTTTTCCCAGCTTTATTGAGATATAACTGACATAAGACATGTAAGTTTAAAGGCACAGGGTGTTGATGATACACTAATATTTTGCAGAACAATTTCCATCACAAGATTAGCTCACACCTACATTACATCTCATAAATACTGTGTGTGTGTGTGTGTGTGTGTGTGTTTGGTGAGAGCAGTTAAAATCTACTCTCTTAGCAACTTTCAAGTGTACTATATAGTATTAATCCTAATTGTTTTTGCCATAGATTTGGGGGGAGGGAGTTTGCAAGATATATCAAATTATTTCATATAATTTCAAACTTGCCTCTTCAAATCCTTTCTCTTGTTCCCCTGAATTGGCTGTCGTTTCAGGACTACACTGAAATATGATTGGTGGCAGAAGGCATGTTTGTCTTGTATCCTAAAAGGTTTTCTGTCATCATTTTTCCATGATGAGGTTTTGACTGTCTTTTCAGAATGCTCTTTTGGAATGGGTTAAGGAAATTCCTTTCTTTCCTAATTTACAAAGATACATCTAAGAGCATGAATAGACATGGAGTCTTCTAGATTTACCCTTTTTGCATCTATGAAGAGATATTTTTTTCTTCTGTAAGCTGTGAAATATGAAGGGTTACATTTACCAATCATACCCAGAGCACACTCCCTGATGATGAAAGCAAGGTCCTGCAGGTGGGAGGAGGTCACCCGCGTGAGAGATGTCAGGTGATTCCAGCTGAGCAGCAAATCTGGGGACCTCAGGGTTTAGGACCTAGGAATGCCTCCATGAACCCTATCACCTGGCAAAAGCACCCATGATCGCATCATTCCACAATCACTTATATTGGAAAGGCCTCTTGCCAGATCCCGATGTAGATTGCATGGAGTGTTTACCTTACATAGCTCATGGTACATATTATTATCTGAAGATTATCAGGGGAGAAGTTCTTTTCCTTTGGCACTGCCCCCAATCAATTGTTTTGGGGGTTCTTCACCAGATACCCCAAGAGCCCCAACATCACAAGTTGGGTCAGGACAATTTTATAATCAGCAGACCCTAGAAGAAAGGTCTACGTGGAGAAAAACAGTTGAGGCACAAAAGCCCAGGTGAAACAATGTTTCCCTTCTATTGTAAACGCGGTCATCCACAACCTACCTTAATCAATAAAAAGGGAGGCCCTTTTTTTTAAAAACGGACCCTCTGGGGTGGGTATAGACTTTCCTTCCCGCTTCCTGGTTTGCTTGCTTTAGGAACTGGCCCAGGAGACTTGGAGACTTCGTATCAGGGTTGGTGAGTTACCATTCTTGGCAACTTGCTTCTTTTCATTTTAAAATCCTGTTGTTTATGTTGTTACTGAAATTCTCCTATTTTCTTAATTTTTTTCATGCTGTCTTTTTTTTTTTAAAGGG
>NW_027397168.1:1491560-1505234 GCF_003265705.2 Callorhinus ursinus
TTTTTTTTTTTTAAGATTTTATTTATTTGACAGAGACAGCGAGAGGGAACACAAGCGGGCGGAGTGGGAGAGGGAGAAGCAGTCTTCCCGCTGAGCGGGACCCTGGGATCATGACCTGAGCCAAAGGCAGACGCTTAACGGCTGAGCCACCAAGGCGCCCCGATGAGATGTTTTAAGGGTGAGCTACAGCTTCTCTACTTCTAGGGATGCTCAACAGTGTTATAAGGCACTGGCTCTCAATTTTGGCTGCATGTTGAAGTCATTTGGGGGAATTGTAAGAAAACATGGATTCCTGGGTCCAACTTCCAGAGTTTCTTGTTTAACAAATATGGATATTTCTGGGCATTGGGACTGTAAAAACAAAACAACCCAGAAGTGGCAAAACTAAAACCACCAGATCAGTAAAATAGTACTTAATAAGAGCTTATTGTGCACTTAAGAGTGGTTTGTGAACTAATACGAAGCTCAGGGGCATGACATTACAGGATGGCTTATAGAGTGAAAACGAGGTTGTGTATCTTCACAATGGTTGGTTATTACAGAGGAGGTTTGCAGACGGCAGGAGATTGTTTCAAAGTGATTATCTTACACATTTTTAGGAAGATGGCTGAAGTTTCTTAACTTGCATTTTTTACTGATATATAATTAACATACAATGTTATTAGTTTCAGGTGTACAATATTGATTCAACAATTCTGTATGTAACTACGTGTAGTCAGCATCTGTGTTTCTTTTATGGTTATCAGAGGTATTTATACGAAATAACAAGTTTCACTTATGTTCATGAAATACGGTAGATTTAGTTTTGCTAATGTGGTTTAAATGGTTTGTTCAGGGAATTTCTTTTTAAAAAACATTTTATGATGAGCCCTGGGTATTATATGCAACCGATAATTTATTTAACACTACACCTGAAACTAATGATGTACTATAAGTTGGCTAACTGAATTTAAATTTAAAAGTTTTTTTAAAAATTTTATTGTGTTATGGTAGTCACCATACAATACATCATTAGGTTTTGATGTAGTGATCCACAATCCATTGTTTTCATATAACACCCAGTGCTCCGTGCAGTACGTGCCCTTCTTAATACCCATCATCAGGCTAACCAATCCCCCCAACCCCTTCCCTCTAGAACCCTCAGTTTGTTTCCCAGAGTCCATAGTCTCTCATGGTTCATCTCTCCCTCCGATTCCCCCCTTCATTTTTCCCTTCCTTCTCCTAATGTCCTCCTTGCTATTCCTGATGTTCCACAAATAAGTGAAACCATGTGATCATTGACTTTCTCTGCTTGACTTACTTCACTTAGCATCATCTCCTCCAGTCCCATCCATGTTGATGCAAAAGTTGGGTATTCATCCTTTCTGATGGCTGAGTAATATTCCATTGTATATATGGACCACATCTCCTTTATCCATTCGTCTGTTGAAGGGCATCTCGGCTCTTTCCACAGTTTGGCTATTGCGGACATTGCTGCTATGAACATTGGGGTGCACAGGGCCCTTCTTTTCACTACATCTGTGTCTTTGGGGTAAATACCCAGGAGTGCAATTGCTGCGTCATAGGGTAGCTCTATTTTTAATCTTTTGAGGCACCGCCACACTGTCTTCCAAAGCGGATGAACCAACTTGCATTCCCACCAACAGTGTAAGAGGGTTCCCCCTTCTCTACAACCTCTCCAACACTTGTTCTTTCCCTGTTTTTAATTCCAGTTAACACACAGTATAATATCAGTTTCAGGTGTGCAACATAGTCCTTTAACACTTCCATACATCACTCTGTGCCCGTCAGGACACGTGCACTCCTTCATCCCCATCAGCTACTGCACCCATCCCTCTACCCCCTCCCCTCTGGTAACCATCAGTTCTCTATCGTTAAAAGTTTGTTTCTTGGTTTGCCTCTCTATTTTTTTTTTGCCCCTTGGCTCATTTGTTTTGTTTCTTAATTCCACATAGGAGTGAGAGCATATGGTATTTGGTCTTTCTCTGACTGGCTTATTTCATCTAGCATTATACTCTCTAGCTCCATCCACATCCTTGGAAATGGCAAGATTTCATTCTTATAGCTGAGTAATATTCCATTGTATATATATACACCCCACCTTCTCTATTGATTCATCAGTAGATGGACATTTGGGCTCTTTCCATAGTTTGGCTATTGCAGGTAATGCTGCTATAAACATCGGGGTGCATGTGCCCCCTTTGAATCTGTAGTTTTGTATTCTTTGGGTAAATACCTAGTCGTGCAATTGCTGTATCCATTTTTAACTCTCTGAGGAACCTCCGTACGGTTTTCCAGAGTGGCTGCACCAGCTTGCATTCCCACCAACAATGCACAAGTGTTCCTTTTTCTCCACATCCTCACCAACACCTGTTTCTTGTGTTGCTGAATTTGCTCAGGGAATTTTCAAGTGTGGTCTCTGTTTTGTATTCAACTTGAACAGGATTTTTAAGGACTCTGGGTAGCAGTGCTTGAGAAGGTCTGATCAGAACTCCTCAGAGCATCCAACCGGCTGGTCCTTGGTTATCCAGCCACATGACTCAGTCAGGATACTTCTGCATTGACTTTCCTTCTTGAAACCTTGTGCGGGCATTGGACCCCATCTCAACTCTTAAGATGAGTCTGAGCCCCAAGGAGGAAGCTCAAAGGGGATGGTGCAAAATAGAAGCCAAAGGACGGAAATAACTTGGGATTTAGGGGAAAGAATAGATTTCATTGGACTTAACTTTCCTCACTGCATAATACACTTACATTCACTGTAAAACACCTTGAAACCAAGATTTAAAAGCACTTATCTGTGCTTTACAAACAGCAGTTGAAGAGATTTACTTTTTAGTGATATGTTTGTCTAAGAAAGTGGAGAGACTTTATAAACACTAGTCTTTTACACTACTTCAGTTTTCCTAAGACTTGCCATAGGAGCTCTTAAGTGTTCTTAGAAAGACTAAACTCAAGTGGGTTTCTAAAATGCAGCATCAATAAACTAGATACATTTAATCATGCTCTGCTCTCAGTCTTCAGTTTCTGATTCTATACTAGTGCATAGGACAACTTAATACTGTATTAGACAAGTTTTACACCTAGTGGTTCTGCTTCATAGGCTCTTAAAAGAGGAAATGGAATTAAAGTATTTAAATGTGTTAAAAGCTTTGAACACTGTCTACTTTCCCAAAAGGATATCACTGTTTTACACCAATAGTCTATATGCCCATCTGACCACACGGCAGTGCTTCTTTACAGATGACTTGAAAAATTGTCTTTTCTGAACTATAAGGTACACTGCTCTGAATATTTTAGCCAATATTTTGCATATTTTAACCATTTTAAATTTCTTGTCTCTATTTCAAATTTCTGTATTTAATTGGAAGTATTTTCCCAGTGATTCATGGAGCTCCTGAATCAAGGCTAATTTGTCTTTGGTTCTTTGGTATTGCATCTTAGCTTATTGCTTCTATGTGTACATTTTCCCCCTCTAAGTACATATAACATGAAACAGGGCACGTAGGAGAAATAACAGAGGAGATGTGTATACTCTGTGTGGGACCTTGACTGTAACTCTCCCAATAATTTTGCCTTCTGCAGGTTGACCTATCTCCCAGTTGATACCAAATTTAAGGTGTATTCAAGGCTGTTGTTCTTAACTAGAATCACATTTCTGAACCTGAATTGGATGCCCATTTCCCTAAGTATGTGGTCACTTCTGCATGAGGTCTTGGGCAATCCAACATACAGCATCTGAGGTGAGTTCTGAGCTGAATGTTGACTGTATATGAGGGGAATGGCTGGGTATAGGTGTGCAGATGTGTTCTCCACGTAATAGCACCTGCAACTTCTCCAAGATGAAACTTACTCCTTGAAGATTTTTAGCACATGGCTTGTTTCTCTCCCACCAACATTTTCCCTGTCATTTTGAATGACTTCACTTCCGATGTGGATGATCTTTTCTAGAATTTGGCTTCTCATTTTGACCCATATTTCTCTAATCATTTTGTCCCTATGCCCATTCTTGGGCATAGACCATCCTGATCAAACCTTATAGCCTGCCTAAGAGAGCCACAAGGTAATTTTAAACCTTTGAGAAGCCACATTAAAAAGGTTAAAAAACAGGCAAAATTAATTTCAATAATATATCTTAACATATCAAATTACATCAATACATAATTGGCATCAAAAAGCAGAAACAGACCCATAATTGCAGAGAACAAACTGGTGTGGTTGCCAGAGGGGGTGGGTGGGTGGGGAGATGAGCAAAAAGGGGTGAAGGGGACTGGGAGATACAGGCTCCCAGTTAGGGAATAATAAGTCACAGAGATGAAAGAGAATATGGCCGGTGATACTGGAATAGCATTGTATGGTAACCGATGGTAGCTGTACTTTTAGTAAGCACAGCGTGATGTGTAGACGTCTTGAATCACCATATTGTATGCCTGAAACATAACATTGTATGTCAACTATACTTCAATAAAAAGTAATGGTAAAAACTTGAATGGTATTTTACCTTCCTTTGAGGGACTATTAAGTCTTCACGATCCAGAATGTATTTTACATTTATAGAACATCTCTACTATGGGGCGCCTGCGTGGCTCGGTCGGTTAAGCATCTGTCTTTGGCTCAGGTCATGATCCTAGGGTCCTGGGATCGAGTCCCACGTCGGGCTCTTTGTTTAGGTAGCCTGCTTCTCCCTCGCCCACTGCCTGCTGCTCCCCCTGCTTGTGTACTTTGTCTCTGTCTCTCTGACAAATAAACAAATAAAATCTTAAAAAAAGCAACATCTCTACTCTGGTACGAAATTTTTTTTTTTTTTAAGATTTTGTCAGAGCACAGGCAGAGAGAGAAGTGGGCTCCCCTCTGAGCGGGGAGCCTGATGCGGGACTCGATCCCAGGGTCCTGCGATCATGACCTGAGCCAAAGACTCTAAACCAACTGAGCCATCCAGGCGTCACTTTCTTTCTCTCTTCTTTCTCTCTTCTCTCTTCTTTCTCAAGATTTGTCAGAAAGTGGTAGTAAAT
Organism: Callorhinus ursinus; assembly: GCF_003265705.2. Classification (NCBI taxonomy): domain Eukaryota; kingdom Metazoa; phylum Chordata; class Mammalia; order Carnivora; family Otariidae; genus Callorhinus; species Callorhinus ursinus. The sequence goes on from NW_027397168.1 coordinate 1,496,570, forward strand.
TTTCATCATAAACACTTGATTTTGACTTTATAAAAATCTACAATTAAAAAACTTGTATGGATTCCTGGGTGCCTCAGTTGGTTGTATCTGCCTTCAGCTCAGCTCATGATCGCAGGGTCCTGGGATCAAGCCCCACATTGGGCTCCCTGCTCAACGGGGGGAGCCTGCTTCTCGCTCTGCCTGTCACTCCCTCTGCTTGTGCTTTCTCTCTGTCTCCCTCTCTAATAAATAAATCTTTTAAAAAGTTGATTTACATACCTCATTAAGATGTCTCAAGGTCCTCCTAAACTTCTTTGTCCACTCATTGTGTGAGTGTTCATCCGTTTCCATGGCATTAAGTAGCTTTATATGCTAAAGACTCCCAGATGTAGGTTTACAACCATATATTTCTCCTGGTTTGAGACTCCTACCAAACAAACTTTTCAATGTCTCTATTTTGATATAGGCATTCCAAATGTGTCTTGGTTTAGACAAATTATTTAGGGCTGCAATCATGATGGATCCACTGGACTACTTCCTGCTCCCTTTGCTGCTATGCATGGTAGACCAAGTCCCTATCATTGCTCATCTGAACTATTCCAGTACCCTCCTACATGTTCTCCCTGTCCCCACCTTTGCCTGCTACATGCAAGAGAGTAGAAGGGCAACTTTAGTTTTCACTTTAAGCCCCATCTTGCCACTCTTCTGCTCTCTGACCTCCAACCTTCAATGGCTTCCAGTCTCACTCAAAATAAAATGCATCATTTCACCATGGGTGACCCTGGTTAATCCTGTCACCTGTCTTCCACTCCTCCATTTACTTATTGTGCTTGTTTCAGGTCTTTGAACCACCAAGCCTACTCCTGCTGCAGAGCCTTTGCAGTTAGTTCCTTTACCACAAATTCTCTTCCCCTAGAGGTTGAACGTGCCATCTCTTAGATTGCTACTAAATGCCACCTTTTTGACACTTAACCCGCTGACCACTCCATGTGGAACTAGAATATCTCCTTCCCTTTCTCTATAGTTCACCCTGATTTACTTTTTAAAAAAATTTCAATATTTCAATATTTGTTTTTATGGTCGATTTTTTTTTTTTAGTGTTTGTATAGAACTGACCATCTAGTAGAAACATCACACATTTGATCATTTCTTTCTCTTTATTTTTTATCTTTTAATTTATTATGTTCACTTAGCCAGCATATAGTACATCATTAATTTTTCATGTAGTGTTTAACGATTCATTAGTTGTGTATAACACCTGGTACTTCTCACATCACCTGCCCTCCTTAATGCCCATCAGCCAGTTACCCCATTCCCCACCCACCTCCCCTTCAGCAATCCTCCGTGTGTTGCCCAGAGTCAAGAGCCTCATGGTTTCTCTCCCTGTCTGATTTCTTCCCCTTCAGTTCTCCATCCCTGTCGCTATGGTCCTCTGCAGTGTTTCTTATATTTCACATATGAGTGAAACCATATAATTGTCTGTCTCTGACTGACTTATTTTGCTCAACATAATACCCTCCAGTTCCAACCAGATTGATGCAAATGGTAAGTATTCTTTCTGATGGCTGAGTAATAGTCCATTGTGTGTGTGTGTGTGTGTGTGTGTGTGTGTGTGTGTATACACATATATACCATATATTTATCCATTCGTCTGTCAATGGACATCGTGGCTTTTTCCACAGTTTGGCTATTGTGGATATTGCTGCTATAAACATTGGGGTGCAGGCGCCCCTTTGCTTCACTACATCTGTATCTTTCAGGTAAATACCTAGTAGTGCAATTGCTGTGTCAGAGGATAGCTCTATTTTTAGCTTCTTGAGGAACCTCCATACTGTTTTCCAGAGTGGTTGCACCAGCTTGCATTCCCACCAACAGTGTAGGAGGGTTCCCCTTTCTCTGCATCCTCACAACATCTGTCGTTTCCTGACTTGTTAATTTTAGCCATTCTGACTGGTGTGAGGTGGTATCTCATTGTGGTTTTGATTTGTATTTCCCTGATGCCAAGTGTTGTGGAGCATTTTTTCATGTGTTTGTTGGCCATTTGTAAGTCATCTTTGGAGAAGTGTCTGTTCATGTCTTCTGCCCATTTTTTGACTGGATTGTTTTTTTGGGTGTTGAATTTGAGAAGTTCTTTATAGATCTTGGATACCAGCCCTTTTTTTTTAAAGTCTTTAAATTTTTTATTGTTGTGTTAATCACCATACATTACATCATTATTTTTTGATGTAGTGTTCCATGATTCATTGTTTGTGCATAACACCCAGTGCTCCACACACAACGTGCCCTCTTTAATACCCATCACCAGGCTAACCCATCCCCCCACCCCCCCACCCCCCTCCCCTCTAGAACCCTCAGTTTGTTTTTCAGAGTCCATCTCTCATGGTTCGTCTCTCCCTCTGATTTACCCCCTTCATTCTGCCCCTCCTATCTTTTTTTTTCTTAACATATATTGCATTATTTGTTTCAGAGGTACAGATCTGTGATTCAATAGGCTTGCACAATTCACAGCGCTCACCATAGCACATACCCTCCGCAATGTCTATCACCCAGCCACCCCCTCCCTCCCACCCCCCACCACTCCAGCAACCCTCAGTTTGTTCCTGAGATTAAGAATTCCTCATATCCGTGAGGTCATATGATACATGTCTTTCTCTGATTGACTTATTTCACTCAGCATAACACCCTCCAGGTCCATCCATGTCATTGCAAATGGCAAGATCTCATTCCTTTTGATGGCTGCATAATATTCCATTGTGTGTATATACCACATCTTCTTTATCCATTCATCTGTCGGTGGACATCTTGGCTCTTTCCACAGTTTGGCTATTGTGGACATTGCTGCTATAAACGTACCCCTTTGGATCCCTACATTTGTATCTTTGTGGTAAATACCCAGTAGTGCAATTGCTGGATTGTACGGTAGCTCTATTTTCAACTTTTTGAGGAACCTCCATACTGTTTTCCAGAGTGGTTGCCAGCTCTTTGTCTGTAGTGTCATTTGTAAATATCTTCTCCCATTCCACAGGTTGCCTTTTAGTTTTGTTGACTGTTTCCTTTGCTGTGTAGAAGCTTTTTATCTGATGAAGTCCCAAAAGTTCATTTTGCTTTTGTTTCCCTTGCCTTTGGAGGCATGTCTTGCAAGAAGTTGCTGTAGCCGAGGTCAAAGAGGTTACTGCCTGTGTTCTCCTCCATGCTTTTGATGGATTCCTATCTCACGTTGAGGTCTTTCATCCATTTTGATTCTATTTTTGTGTGTGGTATAAGAAAATGGTCCAGTTCATTCTTCTGCATGTGGCTGTCCAATTTCCCAACACCCATTTGTTGAAGAGACTGTCTTTTTTCCATTGGCTATTCTTTCCAGCTTCGACGAAGATTAGTTGACCATAGAGTTGAGGGCCCATTTCCAGGTTGTCTGTTCTGTTCCATTGATCTATGTGTCTGTTTTTGTGCCAGTACCATATTGTCTTGATGGTTACAGCTTTGTAATAGAGATTGAATCCCGGAATTGTGATGCCACCAGCTTTGTTTTTCTTTTTTAACATTCCTCTGGCTATTCGGGGTCTTTTTCTGGTTCCATACAAATTTTAGGATTGTTAGTTCCAGCTCTGTGAAAAATGTCAATGGTATTTTGATAGGGATTGCTTTGAATGTGTAGATTGTTCTGGGCAGCATAGACATTTTAACAATATTCTTCCAATCCATGAGCATGGGCTGTTTTTCCATTTCTTTGTGTCTTCCTCCACTTCCTTCATAAGTGTTCTGTAGTTTTTAGAGTACAGATATTTTACCTCTTCGGTTAGGTTTATTCCTAGGTATCTTATGGTTTTGGGTGCAATTGTAAATGAGATCGACTCCTTAATTTCTCTTTCTTCTGTTTCATTATTAGTGTACAGGAATGCAACTGATTTCTGTGCATTGATTTTATATCCTTTTATTTTATTTATGTTAATCACCATACATTACATCATTAGTTTTGGATGTAGTGTTCCATGATTCATTGTGCATAACACCCAGTGCTCCACGCAGAATGTGCCCTCTTTAATACCCATCACCAGGCTAACCCATCCCCCCACCCTCCTCCCCTCTAGAACCCTCAGTTTGTTTCTCAGAGTCCACAGTCTCTCATGGTTAGTCTCCCCCTCCGATTTCCTCCCCTTCATTTTTCCCTTCTTGCTATCACGTGGCTGAATTCCTGTATGAATTCTAGCCATTTTGGGGTGGGTCTTTTGGGTTTTCCCCATAAAGTATCATGTCAGCTGCAAGGAGTGAGAGTGACTTCTTTGCCTATTCAGATGGCTTTTATTTCTTTTTGTCGTCTGATTGCGAGGCTGGGACGTCTAGTACTATGTTGAACAGCAGAGGTGAGAGTGGGCCTCCCTGCCGCGTTCCTTGTTCGTTTATTTCTACCCACGAGAATTCCATCCCATTTCTTGTTTTCTGCTGTATCCTAGGAACCTAGCACAATGCCTGAAGTACAGTAGACAGTACTTGGTAGTTGAATGTACAGAGGTCAGCAAAGTCCTCATTAAAGAAGTGAACTTTAAGAGACAGGCTGATGAAGTGAGATAGCTAACTACGCAGATACCTGGGGAAAACGTGTTAAGCAGAGATGAGGGCAAGAGCAGAGGTGCTAAAGCAGGAATGTGCTTGGAGGATTTGAGGAAGAATGAAGAGATGAGGGAGGATGGTATAGAGTGAGCCACGAGTAGCAAGTTGGACAAAGTCAGGAAGTGAAGAGCCAGATCATGTGGGGCATCAGAGGCTGTAGGAAAAAGAAGTCATTGCAAATGTGATGGCAAGCTCGGTTATCTTGATCAGGTGGGTTGCTTGATGCCTGACTTAGATCTGTGACACACAGTAATGAGTGCTGTGTGAAGGTGGATCCACTTACAACCCTTCTTGAATCTTCACATGGACCCACATGTGAACTTTGAGAACTGGAGTAGGGCAAGATCAGAAGCATGGAGATCCATTTATTGCCTGTTTTAAGTAGTTGTCCTCTGACTTGGTTGGGTCTAGTTTTACCTAAAGGAGGGATGGCTTGAAAACCTGGGCATCCTCAATTTGTATGAATTCCTCTTACACTTTGAGATGTAAGTTGCAGGCTAGTGCCTGTGAAGAAATTGCCTCACTCCTCCTCAGCAGCAAGAAACTGAAAAAAGTGACCTTATATAATAACCTACTGAGTAATGATGTGATGAAAATACTGTGTGATGCTTTGCTCCATCCAGATTTTTTTCTTGAGTCACGGGTGCAAGTCGGTTTAGACAAGCCTATCATATAGAAGTTTTGACCTGAGTATGTTGTCAAAACACACCTGAAGGGGAAAGTACAGCAAAGCATAATAGCTGAAGGCATGGTATTTAGAGTCAGATACATCTGGGTTATTATTCTGGATGGACAACTTTTGCCCCACAATGGTGGCCCAATTCTCTAGATTTTTTTCAACTTGTATTTCACAGTCTGGGGAATGAGGTCATAACACTCTCAACCTTATGGTTTTGAGTTAAATATGGAAGTTCCAGACTCATCTGGGCCATAGCGACTGACTCAATAAGAGAAAGGAACTTCTAATTATTTTAACAATAAGCAGCTATGCTAGGTGTCATGTCAGATGTGATGTTCTTGAGAACACAAGAAAAAAATCTCAGAAAAGGAGGTTTGCTACTTATGTTTTCCAGTCTACTTCTTTCAAGATGGCAGACGATGAGTTCTTCTTGTGTCTCTATTTCTCATTTGTTCCAATGATATAAGATCTTTTTCTCCATTCTGGAGAAGTTACTAGAAAAACAGAGTATTTCAGATGGTTGAGATATGGCAAAAGATGGGGATATATATCAAAAGTAGGGCATAAAACTACAAAAAGGTGGAGATTGGCAGGAATAGTCAGAAAAAACAGAATAAGTAGCTCAATATACGATTGAAGACTGTAGTTTTTATTTTTTTAGAACTCAATAAATTTCAACACATGACAACTAGAACTAAAACAACTCTTTATAGTCTCTATTCATATATTTTTCTGTAGAAATATTCATTGTAATACTAACCCCTCTTAGTATTACATAAAAGTCTATTCTAGAATTGTCTGTAAAATCTCAAGTTGTTCTGGGATATATCTGGCCCCAGAGGAATCCAGTAAGCGATTGCCAGCATGAACAAAGTTTATATTCTAGAAGAAGGAGTCATGAAAAAAGGGGTAGGGAGGAACATCCATACTATTTTCCAGAGTGGCTATACCGGTTTGCATACCCACCCAACAGTGTAAGAGGGTTCCCCTTTCTCCGCATCCTCACCAACACCTGTTGTTTCCTGTGGTGTTAATTCTAGCCATTCTGACTGGTGGGAGGTGACATCTCATTGTAGTTTTGATTTGTATTTTTTCCCTGATAATCAGTGATGTTGAGCATCTTGTCTTGTGTCTGGAACCATCTGTATGTCTTCTTTGGAAAATGTGTGTTCATGTCTTCTGCCCATTTGTTAACTGGAATGTTTGTTTTGGGGGTGTTAAGTTTTAGAAGTTCTTTATATATTTTGGATATTAACCCTTTATCAGGTAGGTCATTTGCAAATATCTTCTCCCATTCTGTAGGTTGCCTTTTGGTTTTGTTGATTGTTTCCTTCATGGTGCAGAAGCTTTTCATTTACATATATATGATGGAATATTATTTAGCCACAAAAAGGAATGAAGCTTGCCATTTGCAATGACATGGATAGAGCTATAAAGTATTGTGCTAAGTGAGATAAGTCAGAGAAAGACGAATACCATATGATTTTACTCATATGTGGAATTTAAGAAACAAAACAAATGAACATGGTGGGGGGGAGAGGCAAACGAAGAACTCTTTCATTTGCCCAAGATTGCACAGCTGGAGTGGCAGAGCCAGCATCCAAGGACAGAAGGGTCTGGTAGCAACTAGTAAACGTAGAAGGAATGATGGAATTAGAATATCATCAATTGTCAACCACCATAGAAAAAAATGATTTCATAGTGGTTTTTTTTTTTTCTAATTCTCTGACATTTTCATGTGGCCAGATCTAGAAGGATCCATTTTACTTCAGCCCCAAAGTAGTTTTTGGTGGGAGTTCATTTCAGCCCTCACATCTGGCCATCCAATGGCCATGACAGTTTCTGCCCTGACTTCCACCCCCTCCCATATCCCACACTTTCCAATCCACAGAACACACAGCTTTGAACCATCCGAGGACAGGTCTTGGGCTCAGCATTTTCATGTGGCTGTGACGGGCAGGGTCTCTCTTGGTTCCACACACAATTTTACTGGAACAAGAGGTCTTAACTCCAGATTCTTCTAGTTTTGGCACTTGAGAGAACCTCCAAGTTCAAACACCTGTGAGCCCTCTAGGGGAAGTGTACATGGAGATCACCAAATCTTTGGCACGAGTAAATGATTGGATAATAAGTCTCTGCAACTGACACCAAATCCTATCTCCGTAAGTAATTGGCTCTGTAGAAGGAAAATGTGACGAGCGTAGCTCTCTGGAAAGCAAGCGAAGGGAACTAAGGGAGATGGTGGGTCTGACACATCAAATGTTACCACAGTCAAAAGGACATCTGCAGAACCGAAATCATTGCTATTGACCCAGATAAGCACAGGTCCACAGTTATTGGGGAAATTGTTCTTGTTATAGCGACTGTAACAGATTACCCATATGTTTCTCCTTTTTATTAAAGCATACAAATTTACCTCTGGGCTATGAGATCTTACGTTCCTGACAGTAAAATACACAATCCGTTAGGTCATTCAACATTTTATGAATCAGAGCAGAGATCCAACCACATCAACCACGGTGCCATTTTTTAACATTTCTGCTTTATTCATGCTATCAAATGATCGTTATCTTCTTTATAATGCTTGTACTTGATGCTTAATTAGTTTACCTGCACAATTGGAGTGAGGAGGTTTGAAGTGGTCGACTGGGACATTCCAAAAGGCAACATAGAAGCGATGATGTGACACTCCTATGGTGAGCTCTCCCCACTTGTTCATTCCTCTTTGAATGCATTAACTGATAAAGGTTTTCATCCCCATGAATGCATCATCATAGCGATGGCTGTTAACAGGAACAGCCAAGAGAGTATAATCATTCTCCAGGGGAAGGAAATATAAGGGAGATACAGATGAAACTAGATCTGCTCAGTGTAAATGATGGTTCAGTAGACAAGGTGTTCCTGAAGTGTGTGTGTAGGGGGGGGAGGTTGTGATACTATTGTCTACAGTTTTGTGTGCTTGAAAACGTCCATTAAAATTTGTATTTTATTTTTTTAAATTTTTTATTGTTATGTTAATCACCATATATTACATCATTTGTTTTGGTGTAGTGATCCATGATTCATTGTTTGTTCATAACACCCAGTGCTCCATGCAGTACGTGCCCTCTTTAATACCCATCACCAGGCTAACCCATCCCCCTACCCTCCTCCCCTCTAGAACCCTCAGTTTGTTTTTCAGAGTCCATCGTCTCTCCTGGTTCGTCTCCCCCTCTGACTTACTCCCCTTCATTCTTCCTCTCCTGCTATCTTCTTTTTTTTTTTTCTTAAAAAATGTTGCGTTATTTGTTTCAGAAGTACAGATCTGTGATTCAACAGTCTTGCACAATTCACAGCGCTCACCGTAGCACATACCCTCCCCAATGTCTATCACCCAGCCACCCCATCCCTCCCACCCCC
>NW_027397168.1:1505334-1522046 GCF_003265705.2 Callorhinus ursinus
GATGGCTGCATAATATTCCATTGTGTATATATACCACATCTTCTTTAGCCATTCATCTGTCGATGGACATCTTGGCACTTTCCACAGTTTGGCTATTGTGGACATTGCTGCTATAAACATTGGGGTGCACGTACCCCTTCGGGTCCCTACATTTGTATCTTTGTGGTAAATACCCAGTAGTGCAATTGCTGGATCGAACGGTAGCTCTAATTTGAACTGTTTGAGGAATCTCCATACTGTTTTCCAGAGTGGTTGCACCAGCTTGCATTCCCACCAACAGTGTAGGAGGGTTCCCCTTTCTCCACATCCCCGCCAACATCTGTCATTCCCTGACTTGTTAATTTTAGCCATTCTGACTGGTGTGAGGTGGTATCTCATGGAGGTTTTGATTTGGATTTCCCTGATGCCGAGCGATGTTGAGCACTTTTTCATGTGCCTGTTGGCCATTTGGATGTCTTCTTTGGAAAAATGTCTGTTCATGTTTTCTGCCCATTTCTTGATTGGATTATTTGTTCTTTGGGTGTTGAGTTTGATAAGTTCTTTATAGATTTTGTATACTAGCCCTTTATCTGATATGTCATTTGCAAATATTTTCTCCCATTCTGTCGGTTGTCTTTTGGTTTTGTGGACTGTTTCTTTTGCTGTGCTAAAACTTTTTATCTTGATGAAATCCCAATAGTTCATTTTTGCCTTGGCTTCCCGTGCCTTTGGTGATGTTTCTAGGAAGAAGTTGCTGCGGCTGAGGTCGAAGAGGTTGCTACCTGTGTTCTCCTTTAGGATTTTGAAGGACTCCTGTCTCACGTTTAGGTCTTTCAACCATTTGTAGTCTATTTTTGTGTGTGGTGTAAGGAAATGGTCCAGTTTCATTCTTCTGCATGTGGCTGTCCAATTTTCACAACACCATTTGTTGAAGAGACTGTCTTTTTCCCATTGGACATTCTTTCCTGCTTTGTCAAAGATAAGTTGACCATAGAGTTGAGGGTCCATTTCTGGGCTCTCGATTCTGTTCCATTGATCTATGTGTGTGTTTTTGTGCCAGTACCATACTGTCTTGATGATGACAGCTTTGTAATAGAGCTGGAAGTCCGGAATTGTGATGTCGCCAGCTTTGCTTTTCTTTTTCAATATTCCTCTGGCTATTCGGGGTCTCTTCTGGTTCCATACAGATTTTAGGATTCTTTGTTCCATTTCTTTGAAAAAAGTGGATGGTATTTTGATGGGGATTGCATTGAATGTGTAGATTGTTCTAGGTAGCATTGACATCTTCACAATGTTGGTTCTCCCAATCCATGAGCATGGAACGTTTTTCCATTTCTTTGTGTCTTCTTCAATTTCTCTCCTGAGTATTTTATAGTTTTCTGAGTACAGATCCTTTGCCTCTTTGGTTAAATTTATTCCTAGGTATCTTATGGTTTTGGGTGCAATTGTGAATGGGATCAACTCCTTGATTTGTCTCTCTTCTGTCTTGTTGTTGGTGTATAGGAATGCCGCTGATTTCTGTGCATTGATTTTATAGCCTGCTACTTGACTGAATTCCTGTATGAGTTCTAGCAGTTTTGGGGTGGAGTCTTTTGGGTTTTCCACATAAAGTATCATATCATCTGCAAAGAGTGAGAGTTTGACTTCCTCTTTGCCGATTTGGATGCCTTTGATTTCTTTTTGTTGTCTGATTGCTGTGGCTAGGACTTCTAATACTATGTTGAATAGCAGTGGTGAGAGTGGACATCCCTGCCGCGTTCCTGACCTTAGGGGACAAGCTCTCAGCTTTTCCCCATTGAGAATGATATCCGCTGTAGGTTTTTCATAGATGGCTTTTATGATATTGAGGTATGTACCCTCTATCCCTATACTCTGAAGAGTTTTGATCAAGAAAGGATGCTGTACTTTGTCAAATGCTTTTTCTGCATCTATTGAGAGGATCATATGATTCTTGTTCTTTCTTTTGTTAATGTATTGTATCACGTTGATTGATTTGCGGATGTTGAACCAGCCTTGCAGCCCAGGGATAAATCCTACTTGGTCGTGGTGAATAATCCTTTTAATGTACTGTTGGATCCTATTGGCTAGTATTTTGGTGAGAATTTTTGCATCCATGTTCATCAAGGATATTGGTCTGTAATTCTTTTTGATGGGGTCTTTGTCTCATTTTGGGATCAAGGTAATGGTGGCCTCATAAAATGAATTTGGAAGTTTTCCTTCCATTTCTATTTTTTGGAACAGTTTCAGGAGAATAGGTATTAATTCTTCTTTAAATGTCTGATAGAATTCCCCTGGGAAGCCGTCTGGCCCTGGGCTTTTGTTTCTTGGGAGATTTTTGATGACTGCTTCAATTTCCTTAGTGGTTATAGGTCTGTTCAGGTTTTCTATTTCTTCCTGGTTCAGTTTTGGTAGTTGATACATCTCTAGGAATGCACCCATTTCTTCCAGGTTATCTAATTTGCTGGCATAGAGTTGCTTATAATATGTTCTTATAATTGTTTGTATTTCTTTGGTGTTGGTTGTGATCTCTCCTCTTTCATTCATGATTTTGTTGATTTGGGTCATTTCTCTTTTCTTTTTGATCAGTCTGGCCAGGGGTTTATCAATCTTGTTAATTCTTTCAAAGAACCAGCTCCTAGTTTCGTTGATCTGTTCTACTGTTCTTTTGGTTTCTATTTCATTGATTTCTGCTCTGATCTTTATGATTTCTCTTCTCCTGCTGGGTTTAGGCTTTATTTGTTGTTCTTTCTCCAGCTCCTTTAGGTGTAGGGTTAGGTTGTTGAGTTTCTTGTTTCTTGTTTCTTGAGAAAGGCTTGTATTGCTATATACTTTCCTCTCAGGACTGCCTTTGCTGTATCCGAAAGATTTTGGACAGTTTTGTTTTCATTTTCATTGGTTTCCATGAATTTTTTTAATTCTTCTTTAATTTCCTGGTTGACCCATTCATTCTTTTATTTATTTATTTATTTATTTAAAGATTTTATTTATTTATTCGAGAGAGAGAGAATGAGAGATAGAGAGCACGAGAGGGAAGAGGGTCAGAGGGAGAAGCAGACTCCCTGCTGAGCAGGGAGCCTGATGCGGGACTCGATCCCGGAACTCCGGGATCATGACCTGAGCCGAAGGCAGTCGCTTAACCAACTGAGCCACCCAGGCGCCCCGACCCATTCATTCTTTAGTAGGATGCTCTTTAGCCTCCATGTATTTGAGTTCTTTCCGACTTTCCTCTTGTGATTGAGTTCTAGTTTCAAAGCATTGTGGTCTGAAAATATGCAGGGAATGATCCCAATCTTTTGGTACCGGTTGAGACCTGATTTGTGACCTAGGATGTGATCAATTCTGGAGAATGTTCCATGGGCACTAGAGAAGAATGTGTATTCCGTTGCTTTGGGATGGAATGTTCTGAATATGTCTGTGAAGTCCATTTGGTCCGGTGTGTCATTTAAAGTCTTTATTTCCTTGTTGATCTTTTGCTTAGATGATCTGTCCATTTCAGTCAGGGGGGTGTTAAAGTCCCCCACTATTATTGTATTGTTGTCAATGTGTTTCTTTGCTTTTGTTATTAATTGCCTTATATAATTGGCTGCTCCCATGTTCGGGGCATAGATATTTACAATTGTTAGATCTTCTTGTTGGATAGACCCTTTAAGTAGGATATAGTGTCCTTCCTCATCTCTTATTACAGTCTTTGTTTTAAAATCTAGTTTGTCTGATATAAGGATTGCCACCCCAGCTTTCTTTTGGTGTCCATTAGCATGGTAAATGGTTTTCCACCCCCTCACTTTCAATCTGGGGGTGTCTTTGGGTCTAAAATGAGTCTCTTGCAGACAGCATATTGATGGGTCTTGTTTTTTAATCCAATATGATAGCCTCTGTCTTTTGATTGGGGCATTTAGCCCATTACATTCAGGGTAACTAGTGAAAGGTATGAATTTAGTGCCATTGTATTGCCTGTAAGGTGACTGTTACTGTATGTTGTCTGTGTTCCTTTCTGATCTTTGCTGCTTTTAGGCTCTCTCTTTGCTTAGAGGACCCCTTTCAATATTTCTTGGAGGGCTGGTTTCGTGTTTGCAAATTCCTTTAGTTTTTGTTTGTTCTGGAAGCTTTTTATCTCTCCTTCTATTTTCAATGACAGCCTAGCTGGATATAGTATTCTTGGCTGCATCTTTTTCTCGTTTAGTGCTCTGAAGATATCTTGCCAGTCCTTTCTGGCCTGCCAGGTCTCTGTGGATAGGTCTCTTGCCAATCTAATATTTTTACCATTGTAGGTTACATATCTCTTCTCCCGAGCTGCTTTCAGGATTTTCTCTTTGTCTCTGAGACTCGTAAGTTTTACTATTAGATGTTGGGGTGTTGACCTATTATTATTGATTTTGAGAGGGGTTCTCTGTGCCTCCTGGATTTTGATGCCTGTTTCCTTCCTCACCTTAGGGAAGTTCTCTGCTATTATTTGCTCCAATATACCTTCTGCCCCTCTCTCTCTTTCTTCTTCTTCTGGGATCCCAATTATTCTAATGTTGTTTCGTCTTATCGTATCACTTATCTCTCGAATTCTGCCCTCGTGATCCTGTAGTTGTTTCTCCCTCTTTTTCTCAGCCTCTCTATTTTCCATCATTCGGTCTTCTATATCACTGATTCTCTCTTCTGCCTCATTTATCCTAGCAGTTAGTGCCCCCATTTTTGATTGCACCTCATCAATAGCCTTTTTGATTTCAACTTGGTTAGATTTTAGTTCTTTTATTTCTCCAGAAAGGGTTTCTCTAATAACTTCCACGCTTTTTTCAAGCCCAGCTAGTATCTTTAAAGTCATGATTCTGAACTCTAGGTCCGACATCGTACTAATGTCCGTATTGAGTAGGTCCTTGTCTGATGGTACTACCTCTTGTTCTTTTTGCTGAGGTGATTTTTTTCGTCTTGTCATTTTGTCCAGAGGAGAATAGATGAATGAGAGAACAAAATGCTAACAGGTTAACAACGTCCCCAAGAAATATACTGTATACAAATCAGAAAAGACCTGAAACCAGGGGAAGAGAAAGGGAAAGAAAGAAAAAAGAAAGAGAAAAAAAAAAGAAAAGAAAAAAATAAAAACAAAATCAGAACAATACAAAAAAAGCAGAATGTGATGAAATATGATCAGGCTAGTGCATAGATCAGTGCCACACACTAGATTTTGGGCGTATTTTGGTCTGTTAGAAAAAAGTGCCTCCTAAAATTTTAAAGGAAGAAAGACATATATGTACAAAATAAGGGTTGATACAATGAAGGGATGGAAGATGACTGTAAAGATGAAAATTATAAAAGATTTTATAAAAGGACTTGATAAGACAAGTTGTTTGAAAAAAGAATGATTTAAAAAAAAAAAAAGGGAGAGAATGTGATCAGGCAGGAGACTAGAACAGAGCCATACACTAGTGATTTAGGGTATATTTTGATCTGTTAGAAGAAACTGTATCTCAAAATTTTAAAGAGAGAACAACTTATATATATATGCCAAAAATAAGGGTAAGTACTATGAAGGGATAAAATATGACTCTAAAAATGAAAAATAAAATTTTTTTTTAAAAAGAGATTGATAAGATGTTGGTTGAAAAAGGTTATCAGTAAAATTATAAAAAAAAAAAATATTTTTTGTTTTTATAGTTGAACTAATGAATCATGGTAAAAAAAAAACCATGAATTCTATGTGCAGTATTCTCCTAGCGCTGGAGTTCTCCCGTTCTCCTTGATCGGTAAACTTGGTCTTGGCTTGCTGGCTGTTTGTGCTGATCTTCTGGGGGAGGGGCCTGTTGCTGTGGTTTCCAAATGTCTTTGCCGGAGGCTGAATTGCCCCGCCCTTGTCGGTCCGGGCTAAGCAAGCTGCTCGGGTTTGATCTCAGGAGCTTTTGTTCCCTGCAAGGTCTGGTACAGCTTTGGAGGACCAGGGCAAACATGGTGGCCTCCCAATCTCCACCCAGAGGAGCCGAGAACTCGGGGCCCCGCTCCTCAGTGCGCCCCAGAGAAAAGCAGTCACTCCCTTGTCCCCGGGCTCCGGCCGCTCTCCGTGCTCACCCGGCCTGTGACCGAGCGTTGCTATCTCTGGCACCCGACCCCGTGTGGAGTCTCCAAACCCAGCAGATCCCTGCGGTGTGCTCCCGCGCCGCTCCTCCCCGGGAAGGAACGGGAGTCACCCTTTTTTTTTTTTTTTTTTTTTTTTTTTTTTTGGAGCAGTGGCCCGACTGGGCCGCGGATCACAGTTTATGGCCACCCCGAGCTGAGAGCCCGCGCCTCGGCTCCGTCTCTGCAGCCGGCTTCCCCGCTCCGATCCCTGGGAGCTCTGCTGCACTCAGGCACCCCGGTCTTTCTGTGACCCCGAGGGTCCTGAGACCACACTGTCCCAGCGAGGGTTCCACCCCCCGCTTAGCCACTGGAGCGACGTCCCTCAGCGGAGCTGACTTCTAAAAGGTCCGATTTTGTGCTCCGCGGCTCTAGCACTTGCCAGAAGCGGCCGGCGGAGGCCCCTCCCCCGCCGTCTATTCTCCCGAATATCGCCTCGGATTCACTTCTCCGCACGTCCTACCTTCCAGTAAGTGGTCGCTTCTCTGTTCAGAGAGTTGTTGCTACTCTCCTCTTTGATCTCCTGTTGAGTTTTAGGTGTTCAGAATGGTTTGATCCCTATTCAGCTGAATTCCTGAGACCAGACGAAATCTAGGTCTCCTACTCCTCCGCCATCTTTGTATTTTATTTTTTAAAATGTATTAATTTTGTCTTGTCCATTTTTGCCATTCTAACTGGTGTAAGGTGGTATCTCAATGGGGTTTTGATTTGAATTTCCCTGATGGCTAATGATGATGAACATTTTTTCCTGTGTCTGTTAGGCATTTGTATGTCTTCTTTTGAGACGTGTCTGGTCGTGTCTTCTGTTGGAGAGGTTGTGGAGAAAGGGGAACCCTCTTACATTGTTGGTGGGAATGCAACTTGGTACAGCCACTTTGGAAAACTGTGGAGGTTCCTCAAAAAAGTCAATTATCATATGGTTTCACTTCTTTGTGGAACATAAGGAATAGCAAGGAGGACATTAGGAGAAGGAAGGGAAAAATGAAGGGGGGGAAATCGGAGGGGGAGACGAACCATGAGAGACTATGGACTCTGAGAAACTGTGGACTCTGAGAAAGAAACTGAGGATTTTAGAGGGGAGGGTGGTGGGGAGATGGGTGATCCTGGTGATGGGTATTAAGGAGGGCACGTACTGCATGGAGCACTGGGTGTTATAAGAAAACAATCATGGATCACTACATCAAAAACTAATGATGTACTTGCTGTATGGTGACTAACATAATAAAATTAAGTTTAAAAAAAGATAATTCTTTTTAGAAGACAAAAAACAGTGTTTTAATTTTTAAAAATTATTTAAGTAGGCGCCTGGGTGGCTCAGTTGTGTCTGCTTCAGCTCAGGTCATGGTCCCTGGGTCCTGGGATCGAGCCCTGCATCGGGCTCCCTGCTCCGCGGGAAGCCTGCTTCTCCCTCTCCCACTCCCCCTGCTTGTGTTCCCTCTCTCACTGTGTCTCTCACTGTCAAATAAATAAATAAAATGTTAAAAAAATATATTTAATCTCTACACCCAACGTGGGGCTTGAACTCCCGACCCCAAGATCAAGAGTTGCACATTCCTCCGACTGAGCCACCCAGGTTCCCCTAAAATTTATATTTTAATGGACAAATGTTAGTGTTTGAAATTATAAATGTTCAAACTGATATAAAATATTGTGGGTGAAATATAGTATTAAAGAATTAGCCCTAAAAGTAGAATGAAAACATGAGGTCATCGTCAATAGTAAAGAAAAGACAGGAAAGGGACGCCTGGGTGGCTCAGTCGTTAAGCGTCTGCCTTCGGCTCAGGTCATGATCCCAGGGTCCTGGGATCGAGCCCCGCATCGGGCTCCCTGCTCGGCGGGGAGCCTGCTTCTCCCTCTCCCACTCGCCCTGCTTGTGTTCCCTCTCTGGCTGTGTCTCTCTCTGTCAAATAAATAAAATCTTAAAAAAAAAAAAAAAAGAAAAGACAGGAAAAATCAATTTCTTGGTGAAAAGACTGTTGGAAACCCATGGGGAGTGTATGGTTGTCCCAGGGATTGGGGGCACTATGGGCTTTCGGATATAGGATGGGTGGCGGGCACTAGAAGTCTGAATTCCTTTGTTACAACGTTATGTCTCCTATATGGCTTTGCACTTAGCCCAATGTACAGGGTCAGGAATGTTTCATCCCCATGGAAATGATCCAGAATAAAGAGGGGAGTCTGGTTACACAATGAGAGGCACAGGAGGGAGCCTGAATGGGGACTTGGAAGGGAAATTATCTTGTTTGGAGTCATGTGGGCATTAGGGATACCTGTATTTTGAGGTGGGAAAGATGCTTTCAAAATGGGGTATTTTCCAGACTAAAAAGACCTAGGGCCATAAACAGCAAGAAGCATCGAATTTAAAGTCATGTTAAGACCAGAGTCCTGACCCGGTGAGGATGGTCAATATTTTGGAAAGATGAAAAAGCACTGAGGAACATACCCCATTGGAAATACAGTAAAGGGAGCCCTCTAGGGAGCTTTCCTGGTGTAACTGGAAGCTGGCCCCCCGCACACAGGGGGCAGGAAGGGACCGAAGAAGGAGGCAGGCCACTCCAGGTTGGTAGATGGCAACTTCAATAAGCAAAGGGAACTTACATACGAGGCTTGTCTCGGCAGCAGCAAGATGAATGGATCCCTGAATCTGCCCAGCAAACCTAAGTTTATAAAGAGGTGCCACCTGGGCTCGGGCAGGTCTTTTCATCACATCACTATCTCAAGGCTATGCCCTTGGAGCAGCCTCTGGGAGTGGGAAAGGCAAGCAAATCCACATTCCAAGGCCAGGAGAGACGATGAGGAGCCTCTGAGTGCCCAGGTGCAGCTCATGGGTAAGTGGGCGGCCACACCTCAGAGAGCATGAGCAAGAGCAGAGGGGGAGGGGAAGAGGGAGGGGGCGAGAGAGAGAGAGAGAGAGAGAGAGAGAGAGAGAGAGAGAATCTTAAGCAGACTCCCTGCTGAGCACAGAGCCCAACACAGGGGAAGGGGGCTCGATCCCACGACTCTGAAATCATGACCTGAGCCTAAATCAAGAGTTGGAAGCTTAACCGACTGAACCACCCAGGCACCCTGGTGGTCCTATCTTTTTTTTTTTTTTAAGATTTTATTTATTTGAGAGAGACAGAAAGCACAAGCAGGGGGAGGGGCAGAGGCAGAGGGAGAAGCAGACTCCCTGCTAAGCAGGGAGCCTGATGGGGGACTTGATCCCAGGACCCCAGAATCACAATCTGAGCCAAAGGCAGACGCTTAATCTAGAGTCATCCAGGCACACCCCCTTCTCCTTTTAAAAAATATTTCATTTATTGATTTGAGAGACAGAGAGCAAGAGCTAGAGAGCATGAGCAGGGGGAGTGGTCACATCTTGTTCCCCGAGTCCTTGAGGTGCCTTTCCGTGTCCCTTTAACTCCTGATTACAACTTTGGTTCTGAATATGGTTTTCCACAAGGAGCTAGAAAACTTTTTTTTTTTAAGATTTTTATTTATTTATTGAGAGAGAGGGCGATAGAGAGAGACCATGAGAGGGGGAGAGTCAGAGGGAGCAGCAGACTCCCTGCCGAGCAGGGAGCCCGAGGTGGGACTCGATCCCGGGACTCCAGGATCATGACCTGAGCCGAAGGCAGTCGCTTAACCAACTGAGCCACCCAGGTGCCCTAGAAAACTTTTTTATGCCAGCTCTTTGGCTACCCCCACCCCAATCTTCTTGTTAACTGCCAACAACTGTCCTTAATCATCTGAAGAGAATGATGGTGATTTGCACTGGGGATTAAATTAGCTCCTCACTGGAGATGCCCCAGGCTCTCCATGCAGAGGGTCACCAAGTCTACAGCTGACATGGTAAGGGCATCTCTGTGGGGAGATCGGGTCCAGGAACCCTGTCCCTGTAACTGGCTCGTTGTGATTGACACTTCCCTGCACAGAGCTCTGGAGCAAAGACCAGCCAGGTGAGTGGTTCCTTCTGTTCAGGGCAAAACCCAGGAGAGCAGGAACTTGGGGATGTGGTTGGGCACCAACATGGATTGGGCAGGACGCACGCCAACCCTGCCTCACGCTGAGCAGCTGCATCTATGCCACAGCTGGGTGGAGGTGTGAATTAGGGAGCACAGCGTGGGGTTTCTAGAGGGGTCATAGGAGGCCTTACTGCATGAGACTCAAGTCAGATCTTTTGCCAGTAAGGAAGGTTCCATGGGATCCGTTGAGGCTACAGTAAAACCCAGCACCCTGGAGTGCCAGGGAATTTGCAGGTCATTATAATTCAAAGGACAGACCAGCATAACCTTGCTGTATTTCCTCCTGCTGTGGTTGGAGGTGATACGGAACAGTAGGAGGTGCTGTTTGCTCCCTGTGTCCAGACACTGTGGCTGAAGTATCTACCAGTGGATCCGGAGACGACTCCTCACCCAGCTCAGTGTAGGGGGAAGAGAAAAGCTATAGGAGTAAAGAAACAAACAGGGATATGATGATGGAGAATGGCGGTCAGGCGTCTGTGAGCAGGTGCAGCTGGGTGGGCTGGAGCTTGAGAAGGTGTGAGACGTGGGAGGTGATGGGAGGAGGGGCTTCCAGGAGGAGAATGAACGTGGGTTGTGTGATGAAGTGAAAACACGTCTCTGGTTCTTTGTAGGGAAGTGAATTCAGCTGACTACAGGAATGAAAGGGAGCGAGGATGGGAGAGGAGCGGGAAACGCAGTTGGCTGCCTGCCCGTGGATGTCCCGCCTCACGCTCCTGCCAGCGGTGAGTAGAGAAATGAGGATCTCTTCCAAAAGCCAGCTCTGGGTTGCACCAACCGTTTCTGTTTTTCTGGTTTGTTTCATTATTTCTGCCCTGACATTTGTTACTTCCCTCTAAGTACTGTGGGCTGAGTTCTTTTTTTATTCCTTGAGGTATAAACTGAGGTGGTTTATTGAGATCATTGTTTCTTCTCCCCTTCCTCCTCCTCCTCTTTTTTTTTTTTTTTTTTTGTAAAGATTTTAAGTAATCAATACACCCAACACAGGGCTCGAACTTACACACCGGAGACCAAGTGTTGTGTGCTCCACCGTCTGAGCCAGCCAGGTGCAGATATCTTTCTTTCTTAAGGTAGGTGTTTATCGCTATAAACATGCCTCTTAGAATGGTTTTTGCTGAATCCCCTACGTTTAGTGTGTTGTGTTTCCCCTTAAGCTTGTCTCAAAGTATTTCGTGGTTTCCCTTTGATTTCTTCTTTGCCCCATGGGTTGTTCAGGAGTGTGTTGTTGAATCTGTGCATGTTTGTGAATCTTCCTGTTTTCCTGCTGTTACCGATCACTAGTTTCATGCCATTGTGGTCAGAAAAGATACTCGATATGATGTCAGTCTTCATAAATCTGTTAAGACGTGTTTTGGGACCTAACCTATGATCTTTCCTGTCCTGTGTGTGCGTGGAAGCAGGTGTACTCTGCCACTGTTGGACGTATGGTCAGGATGTCTGTAGGTCGAGGGGGTCTCTTGTGCGTTTTGGGGGCAATGCTTCCTTACTGAAACTCTGTCTGATGATCTGTCCAGTGTTGAAAGTTGGGGTATTGCTCATACTTTAAATAAGTAGAAAAGGGCCCTTCTATTTTTGTTTAACTTCATGCAGCAAGTGGAGAGAGAAAATTTTAGTAAGATGAATTCTGGTTCATTTTCAAGGCACACAAAATAGTGTGAGTGTTGGAATGCAGCTAGCCTGTTCTTCCCATTTTACGTGTCATCATTCTTCCCTTTAATCCCTGGTAGTGGCAGGTAATCAAAACAAGGGAACAACCCCTATCATAAAAATAATTCTTCCCACCACTTAATGAGAACTTTGTTCTAGCCATTGTGATCAGTAATCGACATGAAATCCACCGTGCATATCCACATGAGGTTTGAGTGGTGTCCATATTAAAGCAAACTTTACTTTTCAATGAGAAAACAGATGCACAGAGTGGTGACTGACGCTCCCCAGGTGGGACTAAGCTTGTAAGTGGATGATTGTAACCCACGGTAAGAGCTTTCAGGATGCAGAGGATGGAATCTTCGTCTGCTCAAGGATTAAGCCTCTGAGCCACGGTTCCACTGTCATTCCCATGTCACAAATGAGAGAACAGGTTCTCAGAGCTCAAGGATGTGTCCTAATGTCCCAGCACCATTAATTATCATTGGGGGAATATAAAACAAAACCCGTACTGGGTGAGTCCAGAGCCGATGGTCAGAAGGTACTCACTAAGCTGTTTCCTGTCTTGTCTACACAACAGTCCCCTAACATGGACCCAGTTTTCCCAAAGAGCAAGAAACTCGGAGATGTTTTGCTCAATATCATTTATTTTTCCTTTCTCACTGTGGCTTCTGAATCCTACAGTAACAATTAGGATGATTGCCTTTGGAAGACTTCACACCTTTTACCAGAATAGGTCCGTCTTTCTCTTGTATGTCACAGAACCTTCTTTTTCACTCATAAGGGCTCAGAGCAGTCTTTATTTTAATGGACCACCCAAATGTGCTATGGTTGCTTTTTTTTAAGGTATCTAGTTTAATTGGTTCTGGATTCTATAAATGAGAATCAAAGAGTCAGACAAAATGTAGAAACTCAAAAGCTCAAAGAGATGTAACTCAGTCTGTGCAGTGGTTTGATAGAACAGTTTTACTAGCTTTATTGAGGTGTAATTGACTAGTAAAATTGTTTATAGTGAAGGTGTACAACTTGATAGGTTTTTTAAAAAAATTGTTACTTCACATACAGTGTAATACTGGTTTCAGGAGTAGAATTCAGTCATCACTTACATACAACACCCAGTGCTCATCACAAGAAGTGCTCTTTTTTTTTCTTTTTTTTTTTTGAGGCAGTTCAGTAGGTTATATTTTTTCTCATGGAAATAGAAGTTGACATTTTTTCTTTTTAAAATTATCTTATGTTAGTCACCATACAGTACCTCATTAGTTTTTGATGTAGTGTTCCATGATTCATTGTTTGTGCATAACACCCAGTGCTCCATGCAGAACGTGCCCTCTTTAGTACCCATCACCAGGCTAACCCATCCCCCCACCCCCCTCCCCTCCAGAACCCTCAGTTTGTTTCTCAGAGTCCATAGTCTCTCATGGTTCATCTCCCCCTCCGATTTCCCCCCTTCATTCTTCCCTTCCTGCTATCTTTTTTTTTCGACATATAATGTTTGTTTCAGAGGTACAAGTCTGTGATTCAACAGTGTTACACAATTCAGTGCTCACCATAGCACATACCTCCCCAATATCTATCACCCAGCCACCCCATCCCTCCCACCGCCCCCAACTCCAGAAACCCTCAGTTTGTTTCCTGAGATTAAGAATTCCTCATATCTGTGAGGTCATATAATACATGTCTTTCTCCGATTGACTTATTTCGCTCAGCATAATACCCTCCAGTTTCATCCACGTCGTTGCAAATGGCAAGATTTCATTCCTTTTGATGGCTGCATAATATTCCATTGTGTGTATATATATACACACCACATCTTCTTTATCCATTCATCTGTCGATGGACATCTTGGCTCTTTCCATAGTTTGGCTATTGTGGACATTGCTGCTATAAACATCAGGGTGCACGTACCCTTCGGATCCCTACATTTGTATCTTTGGGGTAAATACCCAGGAGTGCAATTGCTGGGTCATATGGTAGCTCTATTTTCAACTTTTTGAGGAACCTCCATACTGTTTGTTGGATGGAGTGATCCATGATTCATTGTTTGCACATAACACCCGGTGCTCCATGCAGTACGTGCCCTCCTTAATACCCATCACAGGGCTCACATCCCGCCAGCCCCCTCCCCTCTAAAACCCTCAGTTGGTTTCTCAGAGTCCATAGTCTCTCATGGTTCGTCTCCCCCTCCAATTTCCCCCCCTTCATTTTCCCTTCCTTCTCCTAATGTCCTCCTTGCTATTCCTTATGTTCCACAAATAAGTGAAACCATATGATAATTGACTTTCTCTGATTGACTTATTTCACTTAGCATATTCTCCTCCAGTCCCATCCATGTTGATGCAAAAGTTGGGAATTCATCCTTTCTGACGGCTGAGTAATATTCCATTGTATATATGGACCCCATCTTCTTTATCCATTTGTCTGTTGAAGGGCATCTCTGCTCTTTCCACAGTTTGGATGTTGCGGACATTGCTGCTATGAACACTGGGGAGCGTATCGCCCTTCTTTTCACTACATTTGTGTCTTTGGGGTAAATACCCAGGAGTGCAATTGCTGGGTCATAGGGTAGCTCTATTTTTAACTTTTTGAGGACCCTCCACACTGTTTTCCAAAGTAAGAAGTGCCCTCTTTAGTACCTGTCTTGATTGGTTGTTCTGAGTAGTGCTTACTTTTTTGTGTGGACTGAGGTGGGTGGGAGACCACTTTGAAAAACCTCTCTAGGAACTGACTTCTCAACAAGTTACAATCTGGAATTATTAATAAATAGAATTCTTTGGCCAGTAGGGATATTTTCTATACTGAATGGAATATCTGAACACATTGGAGGGGCTTGTTGTGTATTCAAATGGCTACTGATTTTTTGAAAAGCGTTTTGTGTCCTGTCACTCTAATATATAATATCGAGTCCTCAGGAGCAGAGAGATTAGAGGCAAGGTAGTTAAGAGGTATTGCAATAATGAAAGCAAATTGACTTAAAAATAGCAATCAAATGGAGATGTGAGAGATAATGGAAAAGGATGAATCAAGGATAATTATCTGGCTTAAATAAATGAGTAGATGGTGACACCATTTACAGGACAGATTCAAATGGAAGATCAGATTTGGGGATGTAGTACAAGTCCAGTAGGAGGACGATAATACAAGGTGCATTCAATTCAGGTATATTGGGTTTAAAACGCCTGTGGGATGTAAGGAAGTAAAGATGTATGCAGTTGAATATATAGGTCTAGAACTTAGAGCTATAGGTAGGGCTTTGGGAATTATCAGTCTTTGCTTGTGACCTAGCAATAGGATATGCACTTCCAGTCGATGTGCTAAGTATAAATAAAGAGGAATATCCATAATTCAAAAGTTGAATATGTATTCCTTGCAATATTAGTTAATCTTATAACATGTGTGTTGTTTTTTGCATTTCCATATAACTTTATTAATGCGTTATAATGGCAGACAGGATGGCAATGAATTATAAAGAGGGTACACGGTATTCTTGTTGTCTCCTTCCACATACTCATTTATAAAATACATATTCATTTTATACCCATTATGTGTCAACTGTATTTTTGACCAAGACAGGCGTGCTTCCTAACTTCATGGACTTCATATTCTGATGGGGAGACAGAACATAAAAGTAAATAGAAATACAAAGTAATAATATGAAATTTGTGTCCATGACGTGCTCTCCGAGTCGAGTCTCCTGTGGAATGTGACTGTTTCTCCCTTTTCAGAAGAAAAGGTCCTAGAACTAAGAAGAGTCTTTATGCTGGGACTAACAGCCTACTCTTCACTCCAGGCCACTCTGAAGCCCTTTTCAGAACAACGCCCTAAGAACCACAGGGGAAGAGGCTCTGAAAACGGTCTTGTTCGTACAGATTGGGGTTGGGTCTTTGCCAGTGTCCTCTTCTCCCGTAAGGTCCCTCCAGTCTGGCATGGACACAAGCAGAGGCTCTTCATCATGATTCTCACCCACATGGCTGTAGCCAATCTCTTGGTTCTTCTCTCCACTGAGATTCCATTCCACTCACAGTGGCGGCTTTTGTCTTTAGGCGACCCCTGTCCACTCTTGGGTGTACACTTGTCCATTACATCCACCAAATGGCTTGCAGCACCACCTTGTGCTCCACCGGTGTCCTGAGCACCTTTCAGTATGTCGTTGTCTTCCCCAGGACAGTGGGAGGGATGAACCCCCAAGGTCATTGGTCCTTCCTGATCATCTGCTGGATCTCCAGTGTCTTGATTAATATCTATGTTCCTGTGAAAGTTACTGGTCTACAGGACACATACAACCATACCCAAGGCAAATGGTTTTGCTCATCCTTAGGTCCTAATACAAGTCTTGTCTTCTTGTGGTGCATCTCTGATGCCATGTTTATTGGCCTCATGGTCTGATCCAGTGGTCCCACGGTGCTGCTCCTGCACAGGCACCACCAGAGAGCGCCAGGTATTTACATCCCCAATGGTTACTGCAAATTCCCCCGGAGACCAGAGCTGCCCATACCGTCCTGATGCTGGTGACCACATGTGTTGTCTTCTACATGCTGAATTCCATTTTTGCTTTTTATGTCATTACTTTAATAGGCTCTTATTTATGGTTGATGCATACTTCTTATATTTTAGCTTCATGTTTTCCTACTGTTGGTCTCTACTGCTGATCCTTAGGGATTCTATAGCTCCTAATTTCTGCTTTTGAAATTTTTAAAAAAATTTTATTATGTTAGTTACCATAAAACTCATCATTACTTTTTCAGGTGGTGATCCATGATACACTGTTTTCGTATAACACCCAGTGCTCCATGCAGTACGTGCCCTCCTTAATACCCATCACCGGGCTAACCCATCCCCCTACCCCCTCCCCTCTAGAACCCACAGTTTGTTCCTCAGAGTCCATAGTCTCTCATGGTTCATTTCTCCCTCCACTTTCCCCCCAACTTTTCCCTTCCTTCTCCTAATGTCCTCCCTGCTATTCCTGATGTTCCACAAATAAGTGAAACCATA
>NW_027397169.1:0-31555 GCF_003265705.2 Callorhinus ursinus
GAAAAGCAAAGCTGGCGGCATCACAATTCCGGACTTCCAGCTCTATTACAAAGCTGTCATCATCAAGACAGTATGGTACTGGCACAAAAACAGACACATAGATCAATGGAACAGAATCGAGAGCCCAGAAATGGACCCTCAACTCTATGGTCAACTCATCTTTGACAAAGCAGGAAAGAATGTCCAATGGAAAAAAGACTGTCTCTTCAACAAATGGTGTTGGGAAAATTGGACAGCCACATGCAGAAGAATGAAACTGGACCATTTCCTTACACCACACACAAAAATAGACTCCAAATGGTTGAAAGACGTAAACGTGAGACAGGAGTCCATCAAAATCCTAAAGGAGAACACAGGTAGCAACCTGTTCGACCTCAGCCACAGCAACTTCTTCCTAGACACATCGCCAAAGCCAGGGCAAAAATGAACTATTGGGATTTCATCAAGATAAAAAGCTTTTGCACAGCAAAAGAAACAGTCCACAAAACCAAAAGACAACCGACAGAATGGGAGAAAATATTTGCAAATGACATATCAGATAAAGGGCTAGTATCCAAAATCTATAAAGAACTTATCAAACTCAACACCCAAAGAACAAATAATCCAATCAAGAAATGGGCAGAAGACATGAACAGACATTTCTCCAAAGAAGACATCCAAATGGCCAACAGGCACATGAAAAAGTGCTCAGCATCGCTCGGCATCAGGGAAATCCAAATCAAAACCTCAATGAGATACCACCTCACACCCGTCAGAATGGCTAAAATTAACAAGTCAGGGAACAACAGATGTTGGCGGGGATGTGGAGAAAGGGGAACCCTCCTTCACTGTTGGTGGGAATGCAAGCTGGTGCAACCCCTCTGGAAAACAGTATGGAGGTTCCTCAAACAGTTGAAATTAGAGCTACCATTCGATCCAGCAATTGCACTACTGGGTATTTACCCCAAAGATACAAATGTAGGGACCCGAAGGGGTACGTGCACCCCAATGTTTATAGCAGCAATGTCCACAATAGCCAAACTGTGGAAAGAGCCAAGATGTCCATCGACAGATGAATGGATAAAGAAGAAGTGGTATATATACACAATGGAATATTAGGCAGCCATCAAAAGGAATGAGATCTTGCCATTTGCAACGACGTGGATGGAACTGGAGGGTGTTATGCTGAGTGAAATAAGTCAATCTGTCATTGACTCTGTCAATGTCAATGTCAATCTCTGTCCCAGAGAAAGACATGTATCATATGACCTCACTGATATGAGGAATTCTTAATCTCAGGAACAAACTGAGGGTTGCTGGAGTGGTCGGGGGTGGGAGGGATGGGGTGGCTGGGTGATAGACATTGGGGAGGGTATGTGCTACGGTGAGCGCTGTGAATTGTGTAAGACTGTTGAATCACAGATCTGTACTTCTGAAACAAATAACGCAACATATTTTAAGAAAAAAGAAAAAGAAGATAGCAGGAGAGGAAGAATGAAGGGGAGTAAGTCAGAGGGGGAGACAAACCAGGAGAGATGATGGACTCTGAAAAACAAACTGAGGGTTCGAAAGGGGAGGAGGGTAGGGGGATGGGTTAGCCTGGTGATGGGTATTAAAGAGGGCACATTCTGCATGGAGCACTGGGTGTTATGAACAAACAATGAATCATGGAACACTACACCAAAACAAATGATGTAATATATGGTGATTAACATAACAATAAAAAATTAAATTAAAAAAAACCTCAATGAGATACCACCTCACACCAGTCAGAATGGCTAAAATTAACAAGTCAGGGAACGATAGATGTTGGCGGGGATGTGGAGAAAGGGGAACCCTCCTACACTGTTGGTGGGAATGCAAGCTGGTGCAACCCCTCTGGAAAACAGTATGGAGGTTCCTCAAACAGTTGAAATTAGAGCTACCTTTCGATCCAGCAATTGCACTACTGGGTATTTACCCCAAAGATACAAATGTAGGGACCCGAAGGGGTACGTGCTCCCCAATGTTTATAGCAGCAATGTCCACAATAGCCAAACTGTGGAAAGAGCCAAGATGTCCATCAACAGATGAATGGATAAAGAAGAAGTGGTATATATACACTATGGAATATTAGGCAGCCATCCAACGTGGATGGAACTGGAGGGTATTATGCTTAGTGAAATAAGTCAATCAGAGAAAGACATGTATCATATGACCTCACTGATATGAGGAATTCTTAATCTCAGGAACAAACTGAGTGTTACTGGAGTGGTTGGGGATGGGAGGGATGGGGTGGCTGGGTGATAGACATTGGGGAGGGTATGTGCTACGGTGAGCACTGTGAATTGTGCAAGATTGTTGAATCACAGATCTGTACTTCTGAAACAAATAACGCAACATATTTTAAGAAAAAAGAAAAAGAAGAAGATAGCAGGAGAGGAAGAATGAAGGGGAGTAAGTCAGAGGGGGAGACGAACCATGAGAGATGATGGACTCTGAAAAACAAACTGAGGGTTTAGAGGGTAGGGGGGTGGGGGGATGGGTTAGCCTGGTGATGGGTATTGAGGAGGGCACGTTCTGCATGGAGCACTGGGTGTTATGAACAAACAATGAATCATGGAACACTGCATCAAAAACTAATGATGTAATATATGGTGATTAACATAACAATAAAAAAATTAAAAAAAACAAATGATGTAATATATGGTGATTAACATAACAATAAAAAATTTTAAAAAAAAGAATGTCATACTCAGCATCTGATTTTCCTTCCTCATCCAAATTCACCAGGTCACCCGCAGGATTGTTAAATTGGATGTTCCAGGGGGGTGGGGGAGGTACAGAGAAAAGAGATGCATCACCTTGTGAGGAAGCGTGCCCCAGTGTTAAACAAGGAAAACCCGAATGGAGGAAAGCCCTTAACCATCTGTAACCCCTGCTGCCTAACACAACTTTATTACAAGCATCCAATGAAGTAAACCAAATGAAGCATCTAGAGAACTAAAATAGCATAATATTTCTAAAATATCAGTTGGTTCCAAGCAAAAACACCCAAAGACAAGCATACCAAGACTAGGACTTCAGCAGCATGAGTAACCCTAGTCTGTGGATCACTGAACAGCTGGGAATGATTCAGTCCTCTCCCCTGGCTCACACATGGATCATCCCCCTGCAACACTCTCCAGTACTGACCCAGTGGGTTTCTCTACGTCCAGCCAATGTTAATCATGCTGCATAAAGCAAACGGTTTTCCTTAAAGATAAAAACAAAACCACTAAAGAAATGACCATTCCCGGGGCACCTGGGTGGCTCAGTCAGTTAAGGATCTGCCCTCTGCTTTCGGCTTAGGTTGTGATCCTAGGGGTCCTGGGATCCAGCCCAGCGGGGAGTCTGCTTCTCCCTCTCCTGCCCTTCCCCTCTGCTCATGTTCTCTCTCTCAAGTGAATAAATTTTTAAAATCTTAAAAAAAAAAAAGGTATGGCCATTCCCTTCTCAACTTCAGATACACTGATTTGTGCTTTATGAGAGACTCTGGACTCTGGGAAACAAACCAAGGGTTTCAGAGGGGAGGGGCATGAGGGGATGGGTTAGCCCGGTGATGGGTATTAAGGAGGGCACATATTGCAATGAGCGCTGGATGTTATACACAATGAATCATGGAACACTACATCAAAAACTAATGAAGTACTGTATGGTGACTAACATAACATAAAAAATATATATATAAATATAAAAAAAATAATAGTGCCTAAGGCAAAAATGAAACTCCTTTTTCTCACATGCACAGTCTGGTTGGCTTTGTCAGCTTCACCACGCAGCATTGGGAAGTAGTTCCTCGCAGGGCCATCCCAAGATTTAAGGGGGTGTGTCTTTAACCAGGAAGGAGAGAGTTGAGGAGAGACTTCCTTCCTTCCTCTCTCCTATCTCAGGCAGCTAAAGGGGGGGCACAGGGAAGGCTGCCCCGTGAGACACTCCTCGGTTTGACCGAGACTCAGTGGGGTAAAGCATGGGGGTGGGAGTCCTTAGACAATATCTGTGCTGGTTCAGATAATAATCTAGAGAACTCAGCATCGTGGCAGTGAGTACCCGGGGTCAGTGGGTGTGGCCAGCGGCGACATCACTAGAGAGCCCCAGAAGCCGCCGATCCAGGGGTTTTTCTTGGTGCTCCTTTTGCGCCTCTCTTCCAGAGGGAGAACATCTCCTGTGCCCAGCTCTCATGGCACTTACTTCCTGATCGCTGAGCCTGTTATCCAAAATTCCTCTTCCTTCCAAAAGCTGCCCCAAAGCCTGGATGTATGTCCTCTCACACTTAGGTAAAACAGTCTGTTGCTGTTGCAGACCAGTAGCCCCCAGAGGAAGTGCAAGAATCCAGATTTATCATCTGGCATCACCTGATTTGAATTGTGATTAACATCAGATAATATATTTCAATCACTCTCAGCTTGGATGTACATTGGAATCACCTGGACAATTTACAACCACTGATGGCTGTGTCTGGTCCTAGCCCTTCTCGTCTGCTGATGTGGGATGCAGCCTGATCTACAGCAATTTTACAAATAAATCCCCAATGGTCTAAAGGACAGCCAAGGATGAGAAACTACTCTAGCTGTTTTAGGAGCTGTGGTCCTGGCCCTTGACTTGTGTGAAACACACCTGGGATGTTTTTAACGCTGTGGGTGTCTGGACATGTTCCAGCTTATCACAATGGCTGTGGGAGGGACCAGGACAGCAGAATGTATTTTGTAAGAACTCCAAATTTTTTGACGGTAAGATGAAGGACCCTTTTTCTCATTTCAGAGTTTTTCAGGTTTTGCAGCACATTAGAATTACCTGGTAAAATTGGAAAGGACTGGATCCCAGGCAGGATCATTTGTATCTGTACATTAAGCAAAGGGGATAGGGAGTATTTCCAAACAGTACTTTGAAATTTACCTAGGTGACTTAAATATGCAGCTAATTGTGCCAGCCACAGCATGAAGGTTGGAGAAAAGTGAATTCATGGTAATCAGCAAAAAAAAGAACTAATTAAATTACTCTCTGCATCTCCTGGTTTGGGTAGCTACTTGAGATCAGTGACTTTAGGGATGAAGGGCAAACTAGCATTTAATGGTATAAAGGGCATGAGGAATTCAAGAATGTGGAACAAGGTGATTGGTTTTTAGAGAACAAGACAGCTTAAGGGAGAGACTAAAAATTCTGGTTGGAGGTTATCTCCTCCATGCACTGAGAGGGGGAAAAACAGGGATCAGAAACAAATGCTCTGAAGGACTTATTTATATCTGTGATGTTTGATACTTTAAACATTGTGATGTGAACAGTGAACCAAGCTGCAATCCTTGCTCTCACAAGGGTGCCCACAGTTCCAAGACCACCTCAGATTAATTTTGCCAATATATCCATTTATTTACAGGGAAGCCCATAGTGTCGACTCTCTAGTGCGTGATTCAACATTAGATTTGTTGTAAGATCCATCCCTACTCTTCTGTCAGTTAATTTTTGTGGATTCCTATTGCTGTGTGGAGGCACATTGGCTGCAGACAGCACCGGATCTACTCATTCTCACACTGATGACCATATGGTTAGTGGAAAATGCTGTTATAAACTCCTGGTGCCAGAACCCAACTACATCATGTCTGTTGTGGACTTTTGTGGACAGGGTAAAGGGTAATCACATGTACAACATCAGGAGACCTTGCCACTCAGTTCCACCCCCTAGCTGTTCACGCCATGATCTGATTGCTTCACAGCCTTAAAAGCATGTGCTATTGCTTTTTCATTTTGGCTAATCTGATGTGTGTATTATAGTATCTCCTGATTTCATTAGCATTTCCCTCAAGCTAAGATGCTAAACATTTTTTTCATGTTTTCTGGTTTGCTTTTTTCTAGCATTATTGAGGTATGATTGACAAATTAAAATTGCATATAATTAAGGCATACAATATAATTTGATATACACATACATTGTGAAATGGTTATCCCAGTAAAGTTAATTAATATATCCATCACCTCACTTAGCTATCATTTTCTGGTGTGGGGATAACACACTTGAGATCTACTCTCTAAGCAAATTTTAAGTACACAATACACAATTAT
Source organism: Callorhinus ursinus (assembly GCF_003265705.2). Taxonomy (NCBI): domain Eukaryota; kingdom Metazoa; phylum Chordata; class Mammalia; order Carnivora; family Otariidae; genus Callorhinus; species Callorhinus ursinus. The sequence goes on from NW_027397169.1 coordinate 6,055, forward strand.
TAACTATAATTGCCATGGTGTACATTAGGTCTCCACAATTTGTTCATCTTATGACTGAAAGATTGTACCTTTTGATCAAATCTTCCCTTTCCCCCACAACCCAGCCTCTGATAAATTCAACTGTATTCTGTGTTATTGTATGTTTCACATTTTTTTAGATTCCATGTAAAAGTGAGATCATGCAGTATTTGTGTCTCTGTCAGTTTATTTCACTTAGTATGATGTCCTCCAACTTTATCAATGTTGTTGCAAATAGCAGACTTATTTCTTTCTCATGGGTGAATAATATACATACGTATATATACATACACATAGATTATATAATAATCACATTTTCTTTATTCATCTGTCAATGGACACTTCTGTTGTTTGCATACCTTGGCTCCTGGGAATAATGCTGCCGTGAATATGGGAGTGCAGATATCACTTCAAGACAGTGATTTTAACAATGAATCGTGGATCACTACATCAAAAACTAATGATGTAGGGCGCCTGGGTGGCTCAGTTGGTTGAGCGACTGCCTTCGGCTCAGGTCATGATCCTGGAGTCCCGGGATTGAGTCCCGCATCGGGCTCCCTGCTCAGCAGGGAGTCTGCTTCTTCCCTCTCATGCTCCCTCTCATGCTCTCTCTCATGCTCTCTCTCTCAAATAAATAAATAAAATCTTTAAAAAAAAAACTAATGATGTATTGTATGGTGACTAACATAAAATAATAAAATAAAATAAAATTTCCAAAAAAGACAGTGACTTTATTTCCCCTGGATAAATATCAAGCAGTGGGATTGCTGGATCATATGGTTGTACTAGTTACATTCCTGCTGATGAGGTATAATCATTCTCTGTTCTCTACACCCTCACCAGTACTCTTTTCACTTTTGTAGAATAACCATCCTAACAGGTGTGAGATGGTATCTTCTTGTGGTTTTCATTTACATTCCTCTGACAATTAGTGATGCTGAGCACCCTTTCATGGACCTCATGGGTGTTTGTGTCTCTTCTTTGGAAGAATGTCTACTCAGCTCCTGTGCCCATTTATTAACTGAGCTATTTGGCATTTAGGGGTGATTTTTTGTTTGGCTGGGTTTGGGGGCAGGGGTTTTGGTTTTTGTGGGGGTTTTGGTATTTGCGTTGAATGAGTTCCTTACATATTTTGGATATTAACCCTTTATCAGATATATTCTACTTGCAAATATTTTATCCCATTTCACAGGTTCCCTCTTCATTGCATTGGTTAAATAACTTGCATGCAGTAACTTTTTTGTTTGATGTAGTCCCACTTATTCAGCTTTGCTCTTGTTGCCTGTGCTTTTGGTGTCAGATATAAAAATCATTGCCAAGATCAATGTCAAGAAGTTTTCTTCTATATTTTCCTCTAGGGTTTTTACAGTTTCAGCTCTTATGTTAAGTGCTTAGTCCATTTAAAGTTGATTTTTGTGTGTAATGTAAGAGTCCAATTTCAAACTTTCACATGTAGATATCTGGTTTTCCCAAGTCATTCACTGAAAAGGCTATCCTTTCCCCACTGTACATTCTTAGTGATTTTGTTGCAAATTAGTTGACCTTATATGTGTGGGTTTATTTGGGGATCCTCTATTCTGTTCTATTGGTGTGTCTGTCTGTTTTTATGCCAGTACCATACTGCCTTGAACACTATAGTTTTGTAATATAATTTAAAATCAGAAATTGTGATGCCTCCAGCTTTTTTCTTTTTGTTCAGAATTGCTTTAGCTATTTGGGGTATTTTATAGTTCCATGAGATTTTTTTTTTTTTTTTTTTTAGTTTAAGAGGTAAAGTTTAGTGACTCATCAGTTGCATATAATACCCAATCCTCATTACATCAAGTGCCCTCCTAATGCCCAGTTACCCCATTCCCCCACCCATCTCCCCTCCAGCAACCCTCTGTTTCCTAGAGTTGAGTATCTTATGGTTTGTCTCCCTCTCTGATTTCATCTTATTTTATTTTTCCCTTCCTTTCCCTATGATCCTCTGTTTTGTTTCTTAAATTCTACATGAGTTAAATCATATGATAATTGTCTTTCTCTGATTGACTTATTTTGCCTAGCATAATATGCTCTAGTTCCACCCACATCATTGTAAATGACAAGATTTCATTTTTTGATGGCTGGGTAATATTCCATTGTAGAATTTTTTTTTCTATCTGTGAAAAATGCCGATGGAATTTTGGTAGGAATTCCATTGAATCTGTAGATGGCTTGGGGTAGAATAGGTATTTTAATAACATTAATTCTTACAATCTGTGAACACAGGATATCTTTCCATTTATTAATGTCTTCTTCAATTTCCTTCTGTGCTTTATACTTTTCAGTGTATAGATCTTTCATCTTCTTGAAATAAGAAAAAATAAAATGCAACAAACCAAACTGGTATGAGTCAAGCCTGTGGCGAGGCAGAGAGAAACAGACAGGGCTGAACAGAAGCAGTAAAAATCAGAGAAACTGTAGCCATCCAGAGAGAGCCCAAAGAACCAACTAGGTCCGGAAGTGACAGGGAGGGAAAGAGGGAGCTGAGGTCAGGGAGGTGAGAGCCAAGAATGGAGGAAAGAAGCCTAGCCTAGCCAAAAAAAGAAGTGGCAGGTAGCACACTGCACTCAGCATGGATTTAGGGTGGGCCATAAATGCAATGACTGGAGTTCTTCTAGGAAGAGAAGACATGTAGAGATGTGGAGGGAAGCAGGCTGTGTGAAAGATTCAGGCAGAGATTGGGGTAATGCTGCCACAAGCAGCAGGAATGCAGGCACCACCAGGAGCTGGAAGAGGCAAGGGAGGACACTCTGCTGTTGATAAACCATGAATTGACCACAGGACTCCCCATTTATTCTCACTCAAACCATCAAAAGCTAATAGTACATTGTCTTTAAAATTCTATTTAATGCATAGCCTATCATACAGATGTCCTGGAGGTCACTTACTATGCAGGATGTCATCATGTAAACTTCCCAGGTCCCTAGTTATCACACCTGTACACCTTCTTCCTCTTCCTCTTCTTTTTCTTCTTCTCCTTCTTTCTTCTTCTTCTCTTCCTCCTCCTTCTTCTCCTTCTTGCAGTTTTATACCTTTATTTGACAACCAGCAATTAGTTCTCATCCACATTAACTGTCTATAGATTTTTGAAAGTGGTAACAGGTACATAGATAATGTATAGAGCTTGTTTGGTGAATCTTCATCTTCATTACGTTTTCTGGACAACTGCACATGGATACAGTCTAGAACATTCCTTATCCCTTCGGCCCAAACAGCTTTGTTGAGCCTGGCATCAATGTGCATATCTGGAGTTCCCATCTCCTTCATGGCATATTTCCGGATCTCTCTGAGTGCTCAAGGGGCATGCTTCTTGAAACCCACTCCATGGATGTGCTTGTGAATGTTGATGGTGTACTCTGGTCACTACCTCGCTGATGGCAGAACAGCCCTTCTTACCACCCTTCTTTATGAAAGCCATTCTGCTGGGCCCAGGTTGGAAAGGAACACCTTCATTTGTCAGTGTAACTCCCTGAAGTCCTAGCCTACATCTGGGAACCAGTCAGGAATAATTTAAATGCATGGGAGAGAAAAACCCAACTGAAATTAACTTAAGATGAGCAGTGGGTGTTATACTCAACTGATAAATTATTGAACACTGCATCTGAAACTAATGATGTACTATATGTTGGCTAATTGAATTTAAATAAAAAATAAATAAAAGAATTTACTCCCCCAAAAATAAATAAAATTAAGATAAAACAATTTAACAAAAAACAAAAATAGGAAAGATTCAATGAGGGTAGAAATCAGCTATGTTAATGGAACTTGAGTAGATTATGTCCAGACATAGATACTTGCAGAATACAAATGAGGGGAACAGGTCTTGTCCTGTCCACACCCACCCCTACTATGCTGTCCTCCCAGATGACCTCAAACCCAGGCAACCGCTCCTACACTGTGACCTCACTCAACTCCGCCTTCCAGAATGCCAGCTCTGGCAGGTAAGAGCCCTGTGTACTGGACTCTACCTTGTGTTCCATAAAGGGCTCTGTGCCTGGATCTGACTGGACCAGAGAGGGCCATGGGATGTCCTGCCCCAGGACACTGAGAGTTTGGAATATACAGACTAGCTCACACTGAAGGGTCAGGCCTGCCCCCGTTCTGGGATGGAATCAGCTTCCACCAAATCTGCTGGTTCTGGGAGAGAGCTTTCACTAAGTTAAATCCAGAGCCTGTTGTAAGAGGAATGAGGTACAGCTGTCTGAAGCATAGCTGTCTACCTCCACTCACTCTCTACCTTTTTGTTTTTCAGGCTTTGACCCTCTGAAATCAAGCTTCCTTCCCCACCTCTGCTGAAACTACTCTACCAAAAGTTTAAGAAGTTCAGAAAATACCAGGTCCTTCCAGAACAACATCACTTCTTTTCCTTCCTGAACCTAGTGAGACAGTCTCCCCCTCTGACTTCTACAGAAGTGACAACTTCTGTCCATCAATCATTTGTTCACCATAAATGATTACAATGTTTACTGAATAAATTGTTTATAAACAAAATGAATTGTTTATTGAATAATTCCAATGTGTCCTATGCTGTGAGGTGGACAAGTTTCATTCAGGGTGAAGGCAGTGAGCCTGCTGGCAAGGATTCTCTTTTTTCTTTTTTCTTTAAATTCAATTAGCCAAGGTATAGTAAGTACATCATTGGTTTTTGATATAATGTTCAGTGATTCATCAGTTTAGTATAACACCCAGTGCTCATCACATCAAGTGGCCTCCTTAATACCCATCACCTGGTTACCCTATCCCCCCACCCCCCTCCCCCTCCACAACCCTCAGTCTGTTTCCCGGAGTCAAGAGTCTCATATGGTTTGTCTCCCTCTCTGATTTCTTCCCATTCAGTTTCCCCCCCCCCACCCCTATTGTCCTCTGCATTATTCCTTATGTTTTACATATGAGTGAAACCATGATAATTGTTTCTCTGATTGACTTATTTCAAATGAAATCCAATCTCTTACCCACAAAACCACCACTCTATACTCTTTCACACCTTTGTCTCTCAAAAGAGTTTAATGAAATACAATTTTGGTATAACAAAGCGCAGTGGTATAGAGCAAGAAACAGATTGACATCTCGAAAGGAAGTGAAACTGGGGGCTGTCTCATGGTGAAGCACCCCACTGGATCCTTCCACACAACCTTTTCCTACTTTTCCTCTAGTTGTCAGAATGTCCCTCTTGGCTTCTGGCTCTCTCCACCTCTGTGGCAATCCTGTCTGCCCTTAAGGCCTCAGCCAGTCTCTCTCTTGCTTTTTTCACTTTCCGAGTCTGTCTCCGGATATCTCCAGGTGTTACTAGCTGTCTGCAGATGGGTGGTGGGAGATAGAGACCCACTCCTGGGAACATCCCTGCCCAGACTGAAGATGGTACTGTGCTGGGCCCAGGGCCACTAGGTAGAGACCCTGCACCCGCACTGCCTGGTGCAATCACTTGTGAGGTATTTATGAAGTCCAAAGTACTTAAAATTTCTCCTTCCCTGCTGCAGGCCTGGAGTCCCTGCAGTCTCCTGTACACAGAAATTTGCTGGGGCTTCTCCAAGGCCCTGTCTCGTTGACTGTACCTGACCTCATCGCCAGGATGGGAAGTTATGCTCGTGACTGGCCTCTTAAAAATGCAACTGGTCAGCCTTATAGGAGGTGCAGCTCTTTTATGATATCTTTTCTTGGCCTTGGCTAAATGGACTTGTCTTTTCTTCTCTATGGTCTGGGACATCATGTTTCTTTTGAGCTTGCCCTTTGAAAACAAAATGAAATGTGATATTTTAATAAAATGGGGGATGAGGACCACCAGCCACAAAGAATGTTCTCAGCTCATATGAATATTCCATCCTCCTCTCTCCATGGAGAAATGTGTCTTGAATTACACGGTGCATCACAATCATCCAGAGGGTTGTTAAAACTCAGATTTCTGGGCCTCAAGCCAAGTAGGTCTGGGGTGGGGCCAAGAATCTGCCTTTCTAAGGGTTCTTAGGTGATGCTGATGCTGCTGGTGCAGGCACCGCACACTGAGAATTAGTTCTGGGACACCATCAAGCAGATATAAGTCAAGGACAGAAAGCTTGAGGTCATTACCCAGTGCCAACTCCAGACCCTTTCCCCTCCACCATCTTCCCTGGAGGATGTTTCCCTCCTCCCACCCTTGTCAATGTCAACCACACACATGCTGGTACTCCCTGACCCACCATCATTTAGACACAAGGATCATAGGTTTCTTTGTATCCCAAGACTTCAGGTTTTCATTATCTCTTTACTATGCTTTAGGACACACTACCTCCTGGTTTTCCTAGCTTTCATGCCTCATCTTCAGTGAGATCATGTCCCTCCCAACCCTGAGATACTTACTAGCTTTCACTTGCACACCCAAATCCCATCTTCACTCAACTATCTTCCTGTTCGTAAATAAATAACTCAGAAACACCATATTCCCATAACACAGATCCCCTTTATTTTTTTGCACAAAGACCTCCATTGTAAACCATTTTTCAAAGTTCTGGTACAGAACATTCTCCCTGATACTCTTCATTCTCTTCTCCCTGCTAATGTCAGCTCCTCTTTCTGACTTAACACAACAAGTAGATGCTTCTTAGAAATCAATCCTGCTCGCACATTTGTTCATCCACACCCCTGTCTAGGCCATCCTTCCATTTCCTTGGCTTCAAATACCATTAGCCCATAGAGCTAGAAATGCCCATAGAATCAGCACAGATCTGACTCCAATCCTGATACCCAATGCCATCCTCCCACTCACCTCTTCAGTGATAATATTGATGACTCCACTCACAGTAACCAGATCCCAAGTTGAACCAACCGATTCCCCAAATAATTCACTGCTATCAAAGTGTCCCCAAACCCACTTGCTAGTACTAATGTCTTGTTTAAACCTGAATGGCAATTGAGATACCACCTTACACCAGTTAGAATGGCAAAAATTGATAAGGCAAGAAACAACAAATGTTGGAGAGGTTGTAGAGAAAGGGGAACCCTCTTACACTGTTGGTGGGAATGTAAGTTGGTACAGCCACTTTGGAAAACAGTGTGGAGGTGCCTCAGAAAATTTAAAATAGAGCTACCCTATGACCCAGCAATTGCACTCCTGGGTATTTACCCCGAAGACACAGATGTAGTGAAAAGAAGGGACACATGCACCCCAATGTTCATAGCAGCAATGTCCACAGTTTGGCTACTGGAGCCAAGATGCCCTTCAACAGACCAACGGATAAAGATGTGGTCCATGTATACAATGGAATATTACTCAGCCATCAGAAAGGATGAATACCCAACTTTTGCATCAACGTGGATGGTACTGGAGGAGATGATGCTAAGTGAAATAAGTCAAGCAGAGAAAGTCAATTATCATATGGTTTCACTTATTTGTGGAACATAAGGAATAGCAGGGAGGACATTAGGAGAAGGAAGGGAAAAATGAAGGGGGGGGAATCAGAGGGAGAGATGAACCATGAGAGACTATAGACTCCAAGAAACAAACAGGGTTTTAAAGGGGAGGGGGCTGGAGTGATGGGTTAACCTGGTGATGGGTATTAAGGAGGGCATGTATTGCATGGAGCACTGGGTGTTATATGCAAACAATGAATCATGGATCACTACATTAAAAACTAATGATGTACTGTATGGTGACTAACATAACATAATAAAATAAAAAATGTTTAAAAATAAAATAAATAAAATAAACCTGAGTGGCATCTGGCCACCCTGCCACCTCACACTCTTATAACAATGAATCCTGAATCCATCTAATAAACTCAACACCAAAAAACAAAAAAAATCCAGTCAAGAAATGGGCAGAAGACATAAACAGACATTTCTCCAAAGAAGACATACAAATGGCCAAGAGACACATGGAAAAATGCTCAACATCATTCAGCATCAGGGAAATATAAATCAAAACCACAATGAGATACCACCACACACTAAGAATAGCTAAAATTAACAAATCAGGAAACAGATGGTGAGGATGTGGAGAAAGGGGAACCCTCTTACACTGTTGGTGGGAATGCAAACTGGTGCAGCCTCTATGGAAAACAGTATGGAGGTTCGTCAAAAAGTTAAAAATAGAACTACCCTATGACCCAGCAATTGCACTACTAGGCATTTATCCAAAAGATATAAACATAGTAATTCAAAGGGGCACACGCACCCCGTTGTTTATAGCAGCAATGTCCACAGTAGCCAAAATATGGAAAGAGTTCAGATATCCATCAACAGATGAAAGGATAAAGATGATATAATGGAATATTACTCAGTCATCAAAAAGAATGAAATCTTGTCATTTGCAACAACGTGGATAGAACTAGAGGGCATTATGCTAAGAAAATAAGTCAGCCAGAGAAAGACAAATACCATATGATTTCACTCATATGTGGAATTTAAGAAACAAAACAGATGAACATGGAGGAAGGGAAGGAAAAATAAGATAAAAACAGAGAGGGTGGCAAACCATAAGAAACTCTTAGCTCTAGGAAACAAACTGAGGGTTGCTGGAGGGATGGTGGGTGGGGGGATGGGGTTACTGGGTGATGGGCATTAAGGAGGGCACTGGATGTAATGAGCACTGGGTGTTATATGCAACTGATGAACCACTGAATTCTACCCCTGAAACTAATAATATACTATATATTAACTAAATTGAATTTAAATAAAAATTTTTAAAATCAAATAAATAAGACTCTCAACTTCTGAATAATTAATTCTTGAGCACCTTTCAGTTTCCCTACAAAATACCATTTCTCCAGTGACCTTTCCTGATCCAGCCATCAGAACTACATTTTTTGTAATTTTAACTTTTTCAATGTTCACGACTACATGTATTTCTTTCATATTGTTTTTCTTTTTTTAAGATTTTATTTATTTATCTGAGAGAGAGAGAAGGAGCAGGGGAAGGGGGAGGGAGAAGCAGGCTCCCTGCTGAGCAGGGAGCCCAATGCAAGGCTTGATCCCAGGACCCTGAGGTCATGACCTGAGCAGAAGGCAGATGCTCAACCGAGCCACCCAGGTGCCTCTCATATTGTTTTTCTATAAATCGGATATTCAGTGAAGACATAACTAATGTGAACTTTAATGTTTTACACACAGTATCCACTTGTTTTGCCTTAGAAGGTGCTCAGTTATATTTATTGAAGGAAATTATTCAAACTCAAAAAAATACTTTCTAGATTTTTCAAATAAATTCACTTAACCACAATTATACAATGACATAATCTCTACGGTGGCAGACTGCACTTAATTATCACTGCCTGAGGTTTTTTGTTTTTTTTTATCCTTTCTCCCTGGAATTCATTATAGCATTCCCTTTATTCAGTTTCAGGTAACCAAGGTCAACTGTGGTCTGAGGTCCAGACGGAATGGTTAGGGATGTAGCCTAACCCTACATCACAGTGCTTCTGTCATTCACTCCACTCCACCTCATCATGTAGGCATTTTGTCATCTTACATCATCAAAAGAAGAAGGAGGAGTACAGCACAGTAGGATATTTTGAGAGACTACATTCACATAACCTTATTATATTGTTATAATTATTCTACTTTATTATTGTTGTTATTAATTTCTTGCTGTACCCAATTGATAAACTGTATCATAAGTATGTATGTACAGGAAAAAAACATATATAGGATATATATAGGGTTCAATACTATCCATGGTTTCAGGTATCTACTGAGGGTCTTGGAACATGTTCCTCGGGGATATGGGAGGAGTACTATAGAAGACTCTAATCACAATAAGCTGTCTAAAATGCAAACCTAATGTGCCTTTCTTTTTAAACCAATCATTTCTTTTTTTAATTTTACTTTATTATGTTATGTTAGTCACCATACATCATTAGTTTTTGATGTAGTGATCCACGATTCATTGTTTTTGTATAACACTCAGGGCTCCATGCAGAACGTACCCTCCTTAATACCCATCACTGGGCTAACCCACCCCTCACCCCCCACCCCCCTCCCCTCTAGAACCCTCAGTTTGTTTCTCAGAGTCCATAGTCTCTCATGGTTCATCTCTCCCTCCAATCATTTCTATCTTTTTTTAGAAGGAAGCCATAAACCTCATATCATTCCTGTAGTCCTGCCATAATTATCTTTTAGAGCTTTATTCATTTATTTTGGAGAGAGAGGGAGAGAGAGGCAGACTCCCTGCTGAACACGCAGGGAGCCTGACACGGGGCTTGATCCCAGGACCCTGGGATCATGACCTGAGTCAAAGGCAGACACCTAACCAACTGAGCCACCCAGGCGCCCCTCCTGCCATAGTTATTAATACCAACACTTTCAATACTCAAGAGGTCCCAGCGTGGAGGGAAAATTATTTGATCCTCCCATTTATAGAGCACCTATTTTAGGCCAAGTTGTGCACTAAAACCCATGATCCAGAATTTAACTTAACAGAGTCACTGCCCCTTTTTATTTTAATCTTGGTGAGAGGACAGAGTTAACACAAAGAGTAATGAATGTCTACTATCATGTCAGGTATAATTAACAGCTGCGATAAATAGTAAGGTTGATACAGAGAGAAAGAGGGAGGGATGGAGGAAGATAGTAGGGAGGGATCAGAGAACAAAGAAATTAACTACAATTATTGTTGATGAAGAGATTAGGGAAGGACTAACTGAGGACATATTTGAGCAAAGAATTAATTAAAAAAAAAAAAAGACCAAGCACATTGCGGGTAAAGAATTTTCCAGAGAGGGGAAGGATTTAAACAGTGCAGGGCCAAAGGCTACATCCACTTCCTAGTGATATTGTTGGTTGAAACAAAACAACAAAACAAAAACATCTATCCTATTAGCCCAAGAAAATTTCCATATGTAAAATAGTACAACACCTTGAACGTTACTTAAAAAACATTAACACCTAAGAAACAGCTTTCAGTAAGATATCTCCTCATTTTTAAAGCTCCTGTCTGCTCATTTAGAAGCTTCACAGAAGGGTAAGTATATTAATGGGCACTGGTGCCCATCATTATGCACCCCACACTCACCGGAGTAGGCTGGTTTGGAGAACAGGTGGATGCAGGTCCTTCCATGGCTGCAAAGTTGTGCTTCCCCTAGTCATGATGAGAGAGCCCGTGGCTTGCTAGAAAATGTGAGATTTCTGCTTCCGATTCCCCTTTTATGGAGGAAGGGAGTGGATAACCCAATCAGCCAATAATCCAGAAGATCCTGTCTTTATATCAATGGGATTTGAGCAATTCCTAAATCTTTATACAAAGACACAAAAATTGGGGCACGTGGCTGGCTCAGTCAGAGGAGCCTGTGACTCGATCTTGAGGTTGTGAATTTGAACCCTACGTTGGGTGTAGAGATTACTTAAATAAATAAATAAATAAATAAATAAAACACAAAAATGTGGGGCTTTTGACATGGTTAGATATTGTTGTAGATGAAATCGTTGAATACATTTGTATGTAAGATACATTTGGGGTTTTTTTAAAGATTTTATTTGTTATTTATTTGGCAGAGAGAGAGAGCACAAGCAGGGGTGTTGGCAAGCAGAGGAAGAGGGAGAAGCAGGCTCTGCTGAACAGGGAGCCAGATGCCGGGCTCTATCCCAGGACCCTGGGATCATGACCTGAGCCAAAGGCAAGACGCTTAATCGACTGAGTCACCCAGGCCCCCTGTGAGGTACATTTGTATCTGCAGTTTCTATCCACATTTTAATGTTTCCTGTTTCTCACACTATGGATAAATTTCATAAAAATAGAAATGGAAGTTTCTATATAAAAATTTTCATGCATCTTATGTTTTATTAGGAAAAAATTAGAAACTAACTGTTTCTTACTAATGGAATGTCAAAAATATTTATTAACAATTCTATGGAATGTATCACAAAAACATTAAAAGTAAATTGATATTTTGTGCATTTATATTTCATTTAATTGCCAATAAATTTGAGAGTACTTCAGCCATCTTATGCTTTCTCTACCCTTGGACCTAAATAGTTAATGTTCCTTTACTCTCTTCATTTTACTGACTTTAACTCTTTTATTTTTTTTTGGATTTTTTTTTTTTTTTGAGACAGAGAGAGAGTGTGTGTGTGTGTGTGTGTGTGCGTGCATACACAAGAAGGGGGGAGGGGCAGAGGGAGAAGTAGGTTCCCCTTTGAGCAGGGAGCCTGATGCGGGACCCCTGGGATTATGACCTGAGTTGAAGATGCTTAACAACTGAGCCACCCAGGCACCCCTAACTCTTTTATTATTCTATTGTTCCCTCAATAGACTTATCAGTTACAATCATATACAAATCTTCAAGTAGTTAATGAGGGACACCTGGGTGGCTCAGTTGTTAAGGGTCTGACTCTTAATTTCAGCTCAGTCTTGTTATCAGGGTGGGGAGTTCGAGCCCCGCCTTGCACTCCACACTTGTTGTGGGGCCTACCTAATGAGTTCTTTACTTAATGTAGTCTAATACAACTACTTTTTCCACCTTCCCCAAATGCTAATACCTTCAAACACTTGCAACTACATTTTTAACCTTTCTGACTCTGCTTTGCTGTTCTCATGCATTTCAATTCTACATATATTTTAATCTCCAAGAGAGATTTCTAGAAATGCCTCATAAGACAAAATTCATTTGTAATTGTAAATTTTCCTTTCCTTCTCTTCATTCCTTCCTGCATTCTTGATTTTCAACCTGGGAGTCTATTCCTTTGGATTGAAGAAATTACTCTAGTATTTGCTTGCTAGATCAAGTCAGCTAACAATGAAATGTTTCTGCTAACAATGAAATGTTTCATTTTAAGTTGTTCTAAAGATATCTTTATTGTGGGCAATAGCGCTGCTGGGTATAGAATTCTGGTTTTGATACATTTCTTCTAGCACTTTTTTTTCAGTACAAACAGGTGGGTTTTTTTTTTTTAATTTTATTATGTTATGTTAGTCACCATACCATAGATCATTAGTTTTTGATGTGGTGATACACGATCCATTGTTTTCATATAACACCCAGTGCTCCATGCAGTATGTGCCCTCCTTAATACCCATCACTGGGCTAACCCATCCCCCCTCCCCTCTAAAACCCTCAGTCTGTTTCTCAGAGTCCATAGTCTCTCATGGTTCATCTCCCCCTCTGATTCCCCCCCTTCATTTTTCCCTTCCTTCTCCAAATGTCCTCCCTGCTATTCCTTATGTTCCACAAATAAGTGAAACCATATGATAATTGACTTTCTCTGCTTGACTTATTTCACTTAGCATAATCTCCTCCGGTCCCATCCATGCTGATGTAAAAGTTGGGTATTCATCCTTTCTGATGCCTGAGTAATATTCCATTGTATATATGGACCACATCTTCTTTATCCATTCATCTGTTGAAGGGCATCTCGGCTCTTTCCACAGTTTGGCTATTGCAGACATTGCTGTTATGAACACTGGGGTGCATGTGCCCCTTCTTTTCACTACATCTGTGTCTTTGGGGTAAATACCCAGTAGTGCAATTGCTGGGTCATAGGGTAGCTCTATTTTTAATTTTTTGAGGAACCTCCACACTGTTTTCCAAAGTGGCTAAACCAACTTGCATTCCCACCAATAGTGTAAGAGGGTTCCCCTTTCTCCACAACCTCTCCAACATTTGTTGTTTCTTTCCCTGTCCATTTTTGCCATTCTAACTGGTGTAAGGTGGTATCTCAATGTGCTTTTGATTTGAATTTCCCTGATAGCTAATGATAATGAACATTTTTTCATGTGTCTGTTAGCCATTTGTATGTCTTCTTTGGAGAAGTATCTGTTTGTGTCTTCTGCCCATTTTTTGACTTGATTATTTGTTTTTTGGGTGTTGAGTTTGAGAAGTTCTTTATAGATCTTGGATACCAGCCTTTTATCTGTAGTGTCATTTGCAAATATCTTCTCCCATTCTGTGGGTTGCCTCTGTTTTGTTGACTGTTTCCTTTGCTGTGCAGAAGCTTTTTGTCTTGATGAAGTCCCAAAAGTTCATTTTTGCTTTTGTTTCACTAGCTTTTGGACTATATCTTGAAAGAAGTTGCTGTGGCTGATGTCAAAGAGGTTACTGCCTATGTTCTCCTCCAGGATTTTGATGGATTCCTGTCTCACATTGAGGTCTTTCATCCATTTTGAGTTTATCTTTGTGTATGATGTTAGAGAATGGTCGAGTTTCATTCTTCTGTATATAGCTATCCAGTTTTCCCAGCACCATTTATTGAAGAGACTTTTTTCCATTGCACATTTTTTCCTGCTTTGTCGAAGATTATTTGACCATAGAGTTGAGGGTCCATATCTGGGTTCCCTATTCTGTTCCATTGGTCTATATGTCTGTTTTTGTGCCAGTACCATGCTGTCTTGGTGATCACTGCTTTGTAATATAGCTTGAAATCGGGCAACGTGATGCCCCCAGCTTTGTTTTTCTTTTTCAACATTTCCTTGGTGATTTGGGGTCTTTTCTGATTCCAAACAAATTTTAGGATTGTTTGTTCCAGCACTTTGAAAAATGTCATTGGAATTTTGATTGGGATGGCATTGAAGGTATAGATTGCTCTGATATCAACAGAACACTAGCATTTTAAAAGTAGTGTTCTGTTGATATCAAACTTATTTAATTTTTGTTTCAATGCCACTAGTTAACCTTTTCTTATTTATCTGGCCTCTGCGTTCTCCAAAATCTGTTACCCTAACTTTGTTTTTTTAGACAATGACGTATTTCCCTGTTGTCTCCTGTGTACTGACTTTGCTAAGGGGGTGGTGATTTAATTACATCTGTGGGTTGGTGTCTTTCATCAGTGTGGAACATACTGTATATCTTCACTTCTGACGTCATTCTTCCCCATGATCTCTCAACTCTTCTTCTTTTTTAATTTTTTATTCAGGATTTTTTTTATTTTATTCATTTATTCATTTTTTTAATTTTTATTTCCCTGGATATTTTTAGGTTTGTAAATCCAGCTGTGATATTTCCTCCCAGACAGTTCATCCTAATTTCAAGGGAAGAACTTGAGGAGAAATCAAGTATCTAGGGTATGGGACCCCCAGGCCTTAGCATGTGAAGTAATGTATCACCTGCATAGCAGACCTCTGGAGCCCAGTGGAGCATCGTGGTGATCACCCAGCAGGATGTCAGCATAAGAAGTGCAGGCTGTCTTGGTTGAGCTGTTCGATTCCATATGTGTTTAATATGTGTGGAAGTATCTCCTGTGTTTAAATCGTAATAAAGTTGAGTTTTACCAGTATAAAAAATTTATTCAAATTCAATTTAATTAACATATACTGTAGTATTCTTTTCAAAGGTAGAATTTAGTGATTCATCAGTTGCATATAACACCCAGAGCTCATTACATCAAGTGACCTCCTTAATGCCCATCACCCAATTACCCCATCCCCCCACCCACCACTCCTCCAGCAACCCTGTTTTTTTCCTAGAATTAAGAGTCTCTTGTGGTTTGCCTCTCTCTGTTTTTATCTTATTTTATTTTTCCTTCCCTTTCCCTATGTTCATCTGTTTTGTTTGTTAAATTCCACATATGGGTGAAATCATATGGTATTTGTCTTTCTCGGAGTGCCTTATTTCATCTCAGCTCTTCTTTTGATCTCAATTTTCTTTTAACTCTGTCTTGAGTTTACTAAGTGTTCACCCTAGAGTTTTGTTAGGATATGTGCTCTTGAACTGTCTTCTGGTTCAGTAACCCAGCCTTTGCTGGAATCAATCCCTTCTTAATTACTTAAATTTTTATTTCAGTTCTAACATAAATGTAATACATAACTTTGAAAAGATAGCAGAGGCAGGGCACCTGCGTGGCTCAGTTGGTTAAGCATCTGCTTTCAGCTCAGGTCATGATCCCAGGGTCCTGGGATGGAGCCCCACTTCAGGCTCCCTGCTTAGCAGGGAGTCTTCTTCCTCTACCCCTGGCTCCCCCTGTGTTCTCTCTCTCTCAAATGATTAAATAAAATCTTTTTTTAAATAATAAAATAAAAAGATAGTAGAGGAGTTTCACAATGAGGAGAAGTGTTTTACTTTTGATACAAGAAAACTCAAACTGATAGGAAAAAATTATAACTTGGATCATAATAAGCTCATGAGAAGCCACTGTTCATTAAAATTCACCAGTAAGGGGCACCTGGGTGGCTCAGTCAGTTAAGTGTCTGCCTTGGACTCGGGTCATGATCTCGGGGTCCTGGAATCCAGTAGGCTCCCTGCTCAGTGGGGAGCCTGCTTCTCCCTCTGCCTCTGCCCCTCCCCTCTGCTTGTGCTCTCTCTCTCTCTCTCTCTCTCTCTCTCTCTCTCAAATAAATAAATAAATAAAATCTTTAAGTAAAATAAAATAAAATTCACCAGTAAGACAGAGGGGGTGGACAACCTGGGTGAGAGAAGAAACTGACATCACATCACACATATCTAATAAAGTACACCAAGCCAAATTATGTAAAGAATTCTGTCAAATAAAAAATAAAACTGAAAACCCACTAGAAAAGTGACTCAAATTTCTAAAATAGGCACACCATAAAAAAGGATAAACAAATACTCAGTTAACATGTTAAAAAAAAATGTTTAACCTCTTTTGTTTCCGGGAAATGCTAGTAAAAGTCACAATGAGATACTATAAAAGAGACAGTAGCTGAAATGAAAGGAAAGCAGGAGTCCCGCTCGTTGCCCAAGCTATGGAGCAGTCAGATCATTTCTGCATGGCCAGTGAGAATCTAAATTGGTAGAACCAGCATCTGGTAGAACTATAGGCAAACATCCCCAGCACTGTAAACCTGGGTGCGCAACTGACAAGTTTTAGTCTGGTCTCAAGAACTCGAGTCTAAACAGCTCCTTGCTAGAAATGAATCAAATGTGCAGCCTCAGGGAATGGATGGGTATACGCTGTGGCGTCTGTACCCAATGGAACTCAACTTGGCGATAAGAGTTCACAAATAACTACAGAGAAGATTAAGAATGGATCTCCCAAATGTGCTGTGGAGCCACACACCCATGGGAACAGCCCCAGGACAGCGAGCTGCCGGTGGTGATTGACAGCTGATCCAGGACTACACAGAAAAGCCCCTGGGTTCTTACAGAGTGATGGGTGGGACATTGGAGCCCGACATCCAGACCCCAGGGACTTCCAGGAGCTGTCATTCCAGGTGGTTGTCAGAGTAACTGCAGCACGCTGGTGGTCGCTCCCAGGGTTGGTTGGGGAGGGTGACTTGACTGGCAGCTCCCCCACGTCCTCGACTCCCCTTTGAGCCTCCCCTGGAGGCCGAGGACTCAGCTTTTCTCCCCCTGGAGGCTGCAGAGTCCCAGCATGCACGTGATCACCTCCAGCTGCCCTGGGAGGTGAGGTCCCGGTCCTGGCACCACTGGCAGTCCCAGCGCAGCTCACGCTCAGCAACTGGGTCCTGGTGGTTGTCCCTGCACCCATCCTGAGGTAAAAGAGTGTCACCAGTTCTCTGCCCAGGCCTGGTCGCTCCATCCCTCCAGGCCAATGCACTTGGGGAATCAATATTGGAGAAGAATCCGTCTCAGCCCAGAAAGCAGAGCACATGCACCTCCCCCTTGCAGATGAGGAGGGCTAGATTCCCTGGGGCCACCAGTCCCAACCCCCGGCGGCACCCTCAGCCAACCCATCCCGGGGATTGGCCCCTCTTGCCTCAGTACATTGGTCCTCAAGCCTCTTTCCAGCTGCCATCAGCTGCCCACGCCCAGTCAGAGGATGCACCCCCCCCGGGGGGCCTGGGGTCCTGGCCCAGCTCCGCACTCAGACCTCTGCCTCCCTCCCCGAGTCCAGGGCCCAGAACCTGCCTTGTGTCCCATCGAAGACCGCCCTCCCAGGTCTGGAGGTGATTCTTCTAAGGGGATTGTCCCCAAGCGCCCACCCCTCTGCCAAGAATTGGCACACGCCATTCAGGAACGGTGGACACCTGCTTCTTCTAAAGTGGTCTGCATGACCCCACCTCACCTGCACTTAAGAACACCACAAATGGAGATGCTGGGGGCTCTCACCCAAACCTTTGCTCTGCAATGGATCTCGATACGAGATGAGAGAGACAACCTAGAGTTTGGAGAGAAAATATTGCAAATCTCATTTATCACAAAGGACTAATACATAAAATAGAGAAAATTTCCTACTAGCCCTTGGTTGCGGAGGGGGGAGGGAGACCCAGAGGGAAAATAGGGGAAAGACTTCAACAGACATTACACAAAGAAAAGCAGTCGAAAAGCTGTCCAACATCCCACCCGAGGGCAATGAAAATGAAATCCACTGTGAAATACCAGAACCCAGCTCTTAGGGTGGCTGCAATGAACATTGGGACCCTAAAGAGGACTGGGGAAAATAAAGCAGCTGGAAATCTGGCCCATTCCTTGTGGGAATGCAATATGGGACAACCACTTGGGGGAAATGATGTGTAATTACTTCTGCATTAATCATACACTTAACCATTCGTCCCAGCTTTCACACTCTGAGCTATTTACTTGAGAGAAATGAAAAGATATGTTCATAAAAGCACTGAATGCCAAGAGTTACAGCAGCTGTATTCACAATGGCCAAAAGCTGGATGTGACTCCAGTGTCCTTCAAATTGAATGGATATTCAAATGATGACCCATCCCTCACAGGGGATGCTACTCGGCATTAAAGAGGATGGGATTTTTAAATTTGATTCCAAGTTGATGGTAAAATTATTATAAATACTAATATTTGATGTAGTTATTTGGAAGATTATAAATCTACTTTGGGAAATTTAGCACTGTGAGTCTTATAACAGTAAATCTTTTGTATCTGCATACAGATCAAGTATATTTGATCAAATTTAACTTTGGAACTGAATACACTGTAATTGTGAACACACCCTGGATTTCAAAGCTCTGAACAAAGACAAGTTATAACATATCTTACTCATTGCTTTAGTGTGGATTATAATTCAAGTGATAACATTGGATTTCTTGAGTTAAATAAAAATGTTTCAAAACTGCAGTTGATCGATTTGTGTTTATTTTGGTAAATGTGTTTGCTCAAAAATTGGAAATGACATGGCAGTTTTTACATGTCTATTGGGCTTGGCTGGATGAAGCCAATGATAGTTAAGCCCACAAGAGTGGACAGGGTTGATTTCCCAAAGGAAAGGAAGCTCCACCAGCCCCTGGAGAATGTAATCCACCCGCTCTGACAATATGTGTGTGCATACACACACAAACTTAAAGATGTAGCAGGGTTCTATCTATCTATATATATCTTTACCTGTCTCTCTCTCTCTCTCTCTCTCTCACACACACACACATACACACACACACTTCTTACACAAAGGCACATTCACAAATCCAATCTAAATTGGCCTGAGATCAACCCCAAATTTACATCAGAATTTCTGAAATGTCAAGAGGCTGCTAATCTAAGAAGTCAGGCTGCTGACAGCTCTCATGGCTGCTCTCAGAAAAGGAAGTCGGAAGCCAGATTATTTCAACAATTTGGTGGGAATCAAAATCGAAAGTCTGTCAAGATGTCTCGTGCATTTCCTTCTGCTTCTCTTAGGAATTCAATACTTATGGATAGCATTCCCTATAATATTCTTTTTATAAATAATTTTTCTGTGTAAAGATACCATTTCTATTTACAATGTAAAAATGCATAATAAACAAATAAAAATAAGTATTTCTTGAAATGAATGAACAGGGTAGAGCCGGCAGTGAATATCAGTTATGCAATACTTAGAGAATGGGGGTTCAGTCAGGGAACAGGTCACATTGGAGGAATTCTAACGGCTTTAGGCTGATTCTGATTATATCCACCTCACTGATTTATTCTCAACCTTTCCCCTCTTCCTGGCCCATCTTGTTATTTAGTACCAGGGCCAAACAATCACATTGGACATTGCTAACAAATCCACTGGTTTTTCCCCATGTGACAACACATGGGGGGGTTCCCCAAGACCTCACTCTGCTTCTGCACTCTTCTCCCTTCACAAGGCCACAGGAACATCTCCAAAACTCAACCTCTGTAACTGCCCACCTTCAATGTCCATGATGTTTGCACACTTGCATCCAAGGAGTCTCCAGGGTTGGCTCTTAACAAGGGTTTGAACAGAACTTGGACATGCAGCCCGGGACATCCACCTGCATGTGCTCATGGTCTCTCATGATGCAGGATGGAGACAGGGGTAAGAAAAGAATGGGCTAGTGCTGGTCAAGTTTCCCTGTGTCAATACATTCTGGGGTAGTTGCTATAGAATCTAGAATCCTAAATCCAAACCTGGTCTTCAAGGCCATAATGAAGATACATTTGTAAAGTAGGACAAGGGGATACTTTACTTGGAAGTTTGTTCACTGTGAATATTTAGGTATGTGAGAGTTGCATTGGTGTCATTTATACCCTTGCTTAAAAACCTGACAATTTCTTAGGAAGGAGCCCAGGAAGGATAAAAAGAGGTAGAACAAGGAATTGTACTTCCTGTAGAAGCCTTGTAGAATAATAGTATTTTAAAATATTGTTCACATGTATACTTTCCAAAAATAAAGTTTGAATTTCTAAAGCCCAGGATTTTCCGAACAGGAGAACTAGTTTGTGAAATGAACACCCAAGGCTCTCCTCCTCTCCTCTGACTGTTGCATCTGAGCCTCTTTGCAGTATCTCCTTGTCTTGTCTTCCAAGACTTGAGCTCATGCAGGGTTCTGTCTTCAGCCCACGGCAACTCTCCGTGCTCTGGAAAAGACTCAGCTGACTCTGACAACCAACTCCACTCCCACACCAAGAATCCCATCCCTCCCCCAGAAGATCCTAGAAATTCTAAGCTTTGGCCTCAAACCACTAAAAAGGCTCCTGACAACCTAAATAAGTTGGTTTAACCCATTTCCTCATCTCCAAGACACATGGTTAGCGCAGATTAAAATATTTGTGATGCATACAACAATGTAGTCCATCAATTTACTCATCATTGTTATGGAGTCTTTCTACATGTGTGCTCCATACGGAGTGCTAGTCACAAGTCTCAGGAGCTTATAATGTAGGAAGAATATATTCAAATTTATTTGTGACATATGGATATAGACCTTGTGAGATGCCATGTGTTCTAAGCATTTTTCAAATATCAATGCCTTTAGGCGCCTGGGTGGCTCAGTTGGTTGGGCGGCTGCCTTCAGCTCAGGTCATGATCCTGGAGTCCCGGGATCGAGTCCTGCATCGGGTTCCCTGCTCAACGGGGAGTCTGCTTCTCCCTCTGACCCTCCCCCCCATGTGCTCTCTCTCTCTCATTCTCTCTCTCAAATAAATAAAAAAAAATCTTTAAAAAAATATCAATGCCTTTAATACCCCAAATAATCTTATACTCCATCTACTCTTACTATCACCAACTGACAGAGGGAGAATTGAGGCAAAAACAACGTACAAAGCTGACCCTAATTCCCATATCTAGTAAGTGGTGGAGCTAGAATTTGAATATAAGCCATTTAACTCTTTATTCCATGCTTTTATGTATGACATTTTCTCTCTAAGTCTTCACACTATGAAATACTTTCATTTTAAGCAGTTATATATTTCTTCAAGTTAATCATTTTCATGGTATATCAAAAATGTCATTATTTTACATGTTACTGAAAAACAAAACACCCAGATAATAAAAGCTATCACATGTACAACCCAAGTTTAATTCTACTAAAATCTCTTGTTTCTGATATTTAATACAGAGAATATTCTAAAATATTTCATTCCAGCCTGAGAGGGCCAGGAAATCCCACTGGCACATTCTAATAAGCCAACGACAGGCTGAGAATGGGCCTCAGAGAAAAGGGTGACCTCGGGAGTTACCATTGAATCACAGTATTGGTGTGAGGGTCCTGGAGGAAAGTGGGATTTAGGATCTATAGTGTTTCAATCTGGGTGCTAATTTTCTAGATGTGTTTTGAGGGCTGGTGCTGAAGTACAGGAAAAAAAGGATGGGTCACTGTATCTTTGGGGAAATGGAATGAGAGAGAGATAAAGAGGAAATGGCAATTTCCCTCCACAGGGTTTTGAGGTGGGGGGGGGAATCCAGCCTAAAAGACACAGTCTTGTGCCTGGAGTAACTGAAAAGGGGTTGCATCTTCTTTGATCAAAACATAGAGCCCATCATCATGGACCTGCTTCATCTTAAAAGGATAAAGGAAGAAGGAAATGCTTTACTGCTCTTGCTCAACTGTGATATCAGTGAGGGTAATGACTGTGTCTGGCTCATCTTTGCAGCCCCAGCACTGAAGAGACTTTGGAACAAAATAAGCATCCTCTGGGACTGGCTGATTTTACTGAAAGGGAAAATGAAGTGGTTGGGTTTTTAAAGTCTGGAATAGAGTGCAGAAAGAGAAGGCCTGTAGGGACCACTGGCCATTCTGGAGGATGGCCAAGCTCCTCATGTCTGTACATATTTGTTTGGGCACATACAGAATCCAAGGTGAAGTCTGTCCTTTGGATAAGCAGAATTTCAAGGAGGTAGGTGTATGGTCCCTGGTGCTTAATAAAGTCAAACTTTGTCCAGTGTCTGGACATGTTGTCAATAAGAAATTAAATTCTACCTGCCCCCAAATCATTAACTAGGCCTTAACAGAATTGAAATCAATATCTTGAAAAGTTATTCTGTTCATCGCAGCATTATTCACAATAACCAAGATATGGAAACAACTTAAATGTCCTCCTATGGATGAGTGCATAAAGAAGATGTGGTATATATATACAATGGAATATTATTTAGCCATAAGAAAGAATGTAAACCTGCCATTTGTGACAACATGGATGAAACTGGAGGGCAGCCAGACAGAGAAAGATAAATACTGAATGATATCACTTAGATGTGAAATCTTTTTTTTAAGTCAATTTCATAGAAACAGAGAATGGAATAGTGGTTCCCAGGGATGGGAGTGGGGAAATGAGATTTTGGTCAAAGGGTACAAACTTTGGGAATGATGAATAATTTCTAGGAATCTGATATACAGCATGGAGAATACAGTTAACAATACTGTATTAAATACTTTGAAGTTACTAAGAGAGTAAATCTTTAATGTTTTCACCACACATTAAAAAAGATAATGGGGGGGAGGAGAAAGATGGTAGAGGAGTAGGAGAGCAAAATTTCATCTGGTCCCAAGAATTCAGCTAGATAGGGATCAAACCATTCTGAACACCTACAACTCAAGACTGTTGAATCACAGATCTGTACCTCTGAAACAAATAATACATTATATGTTAAAAAAAGAAGAAGAAGAAGAAGAAAAGAAGAAGAAGAAGAAGAAGATAGCAGGAGGGGAAGAATGAAGGGGGGGAAATCAGAGAGGGAGATGAACCATGAGAGACGATGGACTCTGAAAAACAAACTGAGGGTTCTAGAGGGGAGGCGGGTGGGAGGATGGGTTAGCCTGGTGATACGTATTAAAGAGGGCATATTCTGCATGGAGCACTGGGTGTTATACACAAACAATGAATCATGGAACACTGCATCAAAAACTAATGATGTAATGTATGGTGATTAACATAACAATAATAATAAAAAAAGAAAAAAGAATAACAGCAACTCTCTGAACAGAAAAGCGACCACTTTCTGGAAGGTAGGATGTACGGAGAAGTGAATCCGATGCAATATTCAGGAAGATAGACGGCGGGGGCGGGGGCTTCCATCTGCAGCTACCAGCAAGTGATAGAGCAACGGAACATAAAATCGGAACTTTTAGAAGTCGGCTCTGCTGAGGGACATCGCTCCAGTGGCTAAGCGAAGGGTGGACCCTCTCTGGGACAGTGTGGTCTCAGGACCCTCGGGGTCACAGAAAGACCAGTGTGCCTGAGTGCGGCAGAGCTCCCAGGTATCGCAGCGGGGAAGCCCGATGCAGAGAGGAGCCCAGGAGTGGGCTCTCAGCTCGGGGTTGCCATAAACCATGATCCTTGGCACCGTCGGGCCACTGCTCTTCCAGCAGGGACCCAACAAGCGGCAGATCCGAGGAGACTCCCCTTCCTCCCCTGGGAGGAGCAGCGCGGGAATGCACCACAGGGATCTCCTGGGTTTGGAGACTGCAAATGGGGTCGGGTGCTAGAGAGAGAAATGCTCGGTCACAGGCCGGGTGAGCACATAGTGCGGGGAGACGGGAGTGATTGACTGCTTTTCTCTGGGGGAGCACTGAGGAGTGGGGCCCCGAGTTCTTGGCTCCTCCATGTTGGAGATTGGGAGGCCTCCATTTTCACTCTCATCCTCCAAAGCTGTGCGGAAAGCTCACAGGGAACAAAGCTTCTGAGTGAAACCCGAGCAGATTACTTAGCCTAAACCCCAGCAAGGGTGGGGCAATTCAGCCTCTGGCAAAGACATTTGGGAACAACAGCAACAGGCCCCTCCCCCAGAAGATCAGCAAGAACAGCCAGCAAGCCAAGACCAAGTTTACCAATCAATGAGAACAACAGAACTCCAGCGCTAGAGGAATACTGCAAATAGAATTCATGGCTTTTTTCCCATGATTCTGTAGTCTTTCAAAGTTAATTTTTTTTAACTTTCTTTTTCTTTTTTTCTTTTTTTTTGAATTTTTCTTTTTCTCTTTTTCAACCACCATCTTATCAATTCCTTTTTTAAGAAATCTTTTTTATTTTTCATTTTTAGAGTCATATTCTATCCCTTCATACTAGTTAACCTTATTTTTGGTATATATATATGTTTTTCTCTCCATAAAATTTTGGGATACAGTTTCTTCTAACAAACCAAAATATACCCTAAATCTCTACAGTATGGCTTTGTTCTAGTCTCCGGCCTGATCACATTCTCTCTCTTTTGTTTTTTATCCTCTTCTTTCTTTTTCCAACCAACTTCTTATCAATTCCTTTAATAAAATCTTTTATAAATTTCATCTTTACAGTCATATTCCATCCCTTCATCGTATTACCTCTTATTTTTGTACATATATAAGTTTTTCTTTCTTTAAAATTTTGGGAGGCACTTTCTTCTAACAGACCAAAATACACCTAAAATCTAGTGCGTTGCACTGATCTATGCTCCAGCCTGATCATATTTGACCAAATTCTGGTTTTGTTGTTGTTGTTGTTGTTGTTGTTGTTGTTTGTCTTTTTGTTTGTTTGTTTTTATCTTTTTCTTTTTCATTTTTTTTCTTTTTTCTTTCTTTCCCTTTCTTTGCCCCCAGTTTCGGGTCTCTTCTGAATTGTTTAGTGTATATTTTCCTAGGGATATTGTTACCCTGTTAGCATTTTGTTCTCTCATTCATCTATTCTCCTCTGGACAAAATGACAAGACAGAAAAAATCACCTAGGGAAAAAGAACAAGAGGCAGTACTGACTGCCAGGGACCTAATCATTGTGGACATTAGTACGATGTTGGAACTAGAGTTCAGAATGATGATTTTAAAGATACAAGATGGGCTTAATAAAAGCATGGAAGATATTAGACAAACACTTTCTAGAGAAATAAAAGAACTAAAATCTAACAAAGTCGAAATAAAAAAGGCTATTAATGAGCTGCAATCAAAAATGGAGGGAAAAATGAAGGGAGGGAAATCGGAGTGAGAGATGAACCATGAGAGACTATG
>NW_027397169.1:41555-280123 GCF_003265705.2 Callorhinus ursinus
TCTGAAACAAATAACGCAACATATTTTAAGAAAAAAGAAAAAGAAGAAGATAGCAGGAGAGGAAGAATGAAGGGGAGTAAGTCAGAGGGGGAGACGAACCAGGAGAGATGATGGACTCTGAAAAACAAACTGAGGGTTCTAGAGGGTAGGAGGGTATGGGGATGGGTTAGCCTGGTGATGGGTATTAAAGAGGGCACATTCTGCATGGAGCACTGGGTGTTATGAACAAACAATGAATCATGGAACACTACACCAAAACAAATGATGTAATATATGGTGATTAACATAACAATAAAAAATTTAAAAGAAAAAAAACTAATGATGTAATTTATGCTGATTAACATAACAATAAAAAAGTTAAAGGTAAAAAATGAAAGGGGATAGATCACGACTAACACCAAGGAAATGGAAACAATTATTAGAAATCATTAAAAACAACTATATGCCAATAAGCTGAGCATTCTGGATGAAGTGGATGCCTTCCTGGAAACTATAAACTGTAAACACTGAAACAGGAAGAAATTGACAACCTGAATAGGCCAATAACCAGTAACAAGATTGAAGTAGTGATCAAAAACCTCCCAAAAAACAAGAGTCCATGCCTGATGGATCCCCTGGGGAATTCTACAAAACATTCAAAGAAAAAATAATACCATTCTCCTGAAGCTGTTTCAAAAAACAGATAATCAAGTCAAAAAATGGGCAGAAGACATGAACAGAAACTTCTCCAAAGAAGACATGAAAATGACTAACAGACACATGAAAAAATGTTCATCATTAGCCATCAGGGAAATTCAAATCAAAACCACATTGAGATACCACCTTACACCAGTTAGAATGGCAAAAATGGACAGGGAAAGAAACAACAAATGTTGGAGAGGTTGTGGAGAAAGGGGAACCCTCCTCACTGTTGGTGGGAATGCAAGTTGGTACAGCCACTTTGGAAAACAGTTGGAGGTGCCTCAGAAAATTAAAAATAGAGCTACCCTATGACCCAGCAATTGCACTCCTGGGTATTTACTCCAAAGACACAGATGTGGTGAAAAGAAGGGCCATATACACCCCAATGTTCCTAGCAGCAATGTCCGCAATAGCCAAATTGTGGAAAGAGCTGAGATGCCCTTCAACAGATAAATGGATAAAGAAGATGTGGTCCATATATACAATGGAATATTACTCAGCCATCAGAAAGGATGAATACCCAACTTTTACATCAACGTGGATGGGACTGGAGGAGATTATGCTAAGTGAAATAAGTCAAGCAGAGAAAGTCAATTATCATATGGTTTCACTTATTTGTGGAACATAAGGAATAGCATGGATGACATTAGGAGAAAGAAGGGAAAAATGAAGGGGGGGAATCAGAGGGAGAGAAGAACCATGAGAGACTATGGACTCTGAGAAACAAACTGAAGGTTTTAGAGGGGAGGAGGGGTGGGGGGATTGGTTAGCCTGGCGGTGGGTATTAAGGAGGACACGTACTGCATGGAACACTGGGTGTTATACGAAAACAATGAATCATGGATCACTACATCAAAAACTAATGATGTATTGTATGGTGACTAACATAACATAATAAAATAAAATTTTTTTAAAAAAGAGTGTGAAAAGACAACCTGTAAATGGAAGAAGCTATTTGTAAAGTATATATTTGATAAGGGTCTAATATCAGAGTATATAAAGAACTCTTACAACTCAACCACAAAAATCAAACAACCCAATTTAAAAATGGGCAAAAGATTTGAACAGACATTTCTCCAAAAAAGGTGTGTGTGTGTGTATGAGAGAGAGAGAGAGAGAGAGAGCATATGAAAAATATTCAGCATCATTAGTCATTAAGGAAATGCAAATTTAAACCACAATGAAATACATTTCATATCCCCTAGGATGGCTATAATTTTAAAAATGGAAAATAAGTGTTGGCTAGGATGTAAATAAATTGGAATCCTTGTGGGAATCTTACAACGGTACAACCACTGTGAAAAGTACTTTGGTGGTTCATCAAAAAGTTGAACACAAGAGTACCATATAACCCAGCAATTCAGCTCCTTAGTATCTCCCAAAAAGAATTAAAAACAGATATTTAAACAAAAGCATGTACATGAATGTTCATAGCAGCACAATTCACACTGCCAAAAGGTGGAAGCAGCTCAAGTATCTATCAATGGGTGGGTGGATAAACCAAATCTAGTATATCCATACAGTGAAATATTATTCAGCCATAAAAATAAAGTGTTAATACATGCTACAACATGGATGAATCTTGAAAACATTGTACCAAGTAAAAGAAGTTAGACACAAAAGGTTACATACTGCATGATTTCATTTATATGAAATATTTCAAATAGGTAAATGCATAGAGACAGAAAGGAGATTAATGCTTGCCAGAGTGTAGGGGAAATGGAAAATGGGAGTAACTACTTAATGGGTATGGTGTCCCCTTTTGAGATGATGAAAATGTTTTGGAAATAGATAAAGGCAATGGTTTTTGCAATATTGTGAATGTATTAAACACCACTTTAAAGTGGCTACTTTTATATTATGTGAGTTTTATTTGAATAAAAAAGTCAGATTGTCAGATTGGATAAAAAGCAAGACCCAGTTATATGCTACTGCCTACAATAAATGTACTTTAAATATAAATATATAAACAGGTAATATTATGGAATAAAATATGCCATACTAATACTAGTCAAAAGAAAGCTTTAAAAGCTGTATCAACAAAAGAGAAAATATATTTAAGAGCTAGTATGATGTATCCATACAGTAGAATACTACTTGGTGAAAGAGAATAAGCTCTAAGTACCTGCAACAAGAATGAATCTCCAAATAATATCGCTGAGTGAAAGAAGTTGTACAAAAACAGTATATACTCTGCACTTCCATTTGTATAAAACTCTAGAAAATGCAACTAATCTATGGTAATAGAAAATGGATTGGTGACTCCTTGAAGAGGATGGGATGAAGGAGTGACAAACAAGTAGAAGGAAACTTTTGGAAGTGATGTGTACTTTCACTGTCTTAAGATTGGTTATCGTTGTAGAGACACATACATAAGCTAAAACTCATCAAATTTTATACTTCAAATATGTACTGTTCGTTGAATGTCAATTTTACCTCAATAAAGCTGTTAAAAGATGTGTTAAGTTGAATCTTGCCTCGTGGCTGGATATTTATCCAAAGGAAATTAAAATAAGCACGACTCCCCCCAAAATATTAAGTGCTTATTAACAAAATTGCCAGACCCTGGTCAACAGTCAGCATCTTAATAAAACTCAAAGTTAACAAATATTTTATAAATACTATTCAATTTTACCCCCATCATCATTCAAAGCAGTAACTCATATTTTCAAGAATCTGGTGGTTTTCCAGACATTGTCTGGGCCAACCACTATCCGAGCACACATGCGCGCGTGCGCGCGCGCACACACACACACACACACACACACACACACACACACACACACACTAAACCCACAACAGTGAGGAGGTCACTGCTTACTAGTCACACAGCACAGTGGTTTGGGGGCTGTCTTTGGCCTCAGAGTACCATGGGTTCAAGCCCCAGCTCTACCACTTTCTGGAAGTGTGACCATTTGTAAGTTATTTTCCTTTTTGAGTCTTGTTTATTTCTTATACATAAACATCATGATAGTCCCTACATCTCCAAAGCTGTGGTGAGGACAAAATAACATTCACTTAGCAGGTAGAATGGTCAATAAGTGCTTATTATTACTAGCATAATTATCAGTTCAACAAGGAGATTTCAGCTTTACAAAGCAGGGCCTTCCATTCATGTAAATAGTACTAAAGAACAGTGGGAAATATACTAAAAGTGACGGGGACTGCTACCCTTGCTTTCCACAAGTCCATGGGAGAAAACACTAACCCAACTAGTCAAGGGATCTGAAGAAGCTGGACAGACACTCAGCCTTGAATATAAGGCCTTAATGGCTGCACCACAAATTGGTGCTTTGGGGAAATGGAGGGAATGAAGGACCACTAGGATCACGCCAGCAACCCCCTGTGTGGTCATCACTTTGGCCTGAGCCCAGCTCTGCTGAGCACTTTGGCCAAAGCCATCAGCACCTCCCAGTTCCTCGGACTGTAGATAAGGGGGTTGAGAGTAAGGGTGACAAGGCTGTAGAATAGGGAGACCACGTTGTCCTGGAGTGGGCTATGGTAAGCACCCGGCACCACGTACATGAACACAACTACACCATAAAAGAGTCCCACTACTGTGATGTGCGAGGAACAGGTGGTGAAGGCCTTGTTTCGGGCCTCCTCTGAGTGCATGTGTATAATGGCCCCCAAAACGTGGCCATAGGAGATGGCAATGAGGGAAAGGGAAAGTACAAGGATCAGCACCCCCAAGGTGGACAGCGCCAACTCGTAGGCTGAGGTGTCTGCACAGGACAGCTTCAGCAGGGCTGGCACCTCGCAGAAGTGGTCCACAACGCGGGAGGCACAGTAGGGGAAAGTGCAGAGTGATGGAGGTCTGGATGGAGGCGTTGAGCACACCTGCCAGCCAGGAGAAGCCCACCATGAGCAGGCACACCTGGCGCCTCATGAGCACAGGATACTGCAGAGGGTGACACACAGCAGCATAGCAGTCATAGGACATGAGGGCCAACAGGATGCCCTCAGCCATGCCCATCAGGGTCAGGAAGAATATTTGAGCTGCACAACCCCCGAAGGAGATGGAACCTTCTCCCTGCAGGAAGTGGGATGCCATCTTGGGGATGGTGACCAGGGGAAACCCAACAACAAACAGAGAGAGCTGGTTGAGCAGAAAGTACATGGGTGTGTGGAGCCTGTAGTCCAGGCAGATCAGGACAAGCAGAATGGTGTTGCCCAGGAGGCCCATGGTAAACGTGGCAGCCACCAAGGAGAAGAGTTGCTGACGTGACCCTGAGTGACTGAAGAGGCCCACCAGAATGAAGTCAGAGGTCACTGATTGATTCACATCCCCCATGTTTTACACAACATACTTTTGCTGCAGGAAAGAGACAAAATGCAGGCAGGAATAAGACCAACTGCAACTGAGTTTCGACCCACGTGCCAACTGTCATCCCTTGGTAGTGGCTGCCTGGAGAAGTATTATGAAGTCACAGCTAGAATCAGCAGTTGGAAATGCCATGATCAATTAGTGATGTCTGTCATAGGCATGGGAAGGGAGAGCAGCAGCTTGCATCTCTGAACAAGATACTTGGCCATACCCCAGTGAAGAGCTACCCACTGACTCTTGAGGTCCAAACATTGAAGTCCCAGTCAAAGACAGTAACTTAGCTCCAGTAGAATATTTGAATACCTCTCCTCCTAATGGTCCTGGGTCCAAAGCAGAGGTGAGAGTCCAAAAAGGCAGGGAGGTAAAATAGAGGATGATGATGAAGCAATAAATCAAGGAAGAAAACAGAGAAAGGCCTAGGTCCAAGTGCCTGGATGAGAATCTGAAAGAAAGAGAAATTAATTATGAGCCTACACAGGGTCACATCGAGGATATGAATCTAGGGAGTGTGCGTCAAAAAGGGTGGCTATGGGTGACAGCAGGTTGGGGATGAAATGGCCTCGGGTTGGGTGGGGAAGGACAGTTGTCAGTGAGCTCAGCAATTATTGGTGACTTTGTTGTGTTGGATGAAGAGTGAACCTGTGAGCAGTCAGACTCAATTTCAAGTAAGGTACCAGGCCTAGAAGATTGTCTCTAACAAATATTGCCCGGATGAATGAGTTGGCCAAGAAAGATGACCATGGGCCAGAGGGAGCTACACATTTATATTTGGGAACTTAATTCTCTTGGCAACCTCTAAGCCCCCAGGAAAATCCAGCTTGCCCTGGAATACCATGCACCATCCACAACTCCCAACAGTGGACAATGCAAGACCAAAAGAATGTCTGTTGCCAACTGCAGGTAATTAGAAAAGCAACAAGACTGGCCATTTAAGGGCAAGTGGATTCTACTGAAGGCTTCACTGGAGCTCTTTGTCCTAAAGCTGCCATCCTCACTCAGAAGGCCTTCAAGCTGTTAATTATCCACCATCCTGATTTTCCTATCGCATCCTAGCTCCCAACCTACCATTCACCCATGCATTCAATAAAATTAGTCACAAGCTGGTCTGAGCATAAGACATTCAGAGGTGAATCACCCTAGGCAAGGTCCCCACTCCCTGTACCCCACATTCTCCATCAGGATATTGATGACAAGCGAGGAGATAAATGGACAAGATCTTTGTGACAGAGGGAAGTGAAGGAAGTGAATAAGATGTTCTGTAGGAAATGGCTGGAAACACCACTGGGCATAGACAGATGACCCATGCCCTCAGTATCTGAAGAGCTACTGTGAGAGGGATGCACCAGAACCAACTGCCTCATGCTACTGGAAAGTGAATTTTAGTGAGGCCATCTGGGTGGTTCACCCTAAAGAAGAACTCTCTAACAGTGAAATCCAACCAAAAATGAAATGGGCTGCCTCATTGGCAGCATTTTCTTTAAAGTCAGTCAATGGTATTAGGAAGTAAGACAATAGTCCTGTGGTTATAGAAGTTAGAGTTTGAGAGGGAAAGCAGCATTGATCAAATCATTTCAGAATAATCTAATCAGCAATATAATAGAGACACATGCACAATGCTGTAGGTACCCAGGGGATGGGGTGGTGTCAGAGAGGGCTTCAGAGAGGAAGGAGCATTGGAGCTGGGTTTTGAAGATCAGGTAGGAGTTTTACAGGCAGCCAGAGGAAGGAAAGTTGTTCCAGGCCAAAGAAATGGAGCACATATGATTTGTGATTAGGAGGGTGTATCCAGAGGTCAGATTAAAATGAGCTTGGATCCCAGCTCAACTACTTTGTAGCAGCATGACATTGTGTAGCTGCTTAACCTCAGTTTTCTCATCCATAAAGTGAGTGGCAGAAATATGTGTCAAGGCATAACTGTGGAAATTAAATAAAAGGATGAATGTTGGGGCACCTAGGTGGCTCAGTCAGATGAGCGTTCAGCTCTTGGTTTCAGCTCAGGTCATGATCTCAGGGTGCTGGGATGGAGCCTGGCATCGGGCTCCACACTCAGCACAGGGTCTGCTTGAGATTCTCTCCCTCCTCCTGCTCACGCTCACCCTCTCTCTCAAATAAACAAATAAAAATTTTTTTAAAAAAAGGATGAATGTTAAGAACTGACGTAGCAGGTGCTCAATAAATTGTAAATTATTATATATAATAAATGCAATTCATATAATTATGCACAATATCTATAAATTATATAATTGTTATAGAATTATTACTAATTCTCTAGATAGAAAAAGCATTAGAGATCACTGGCTGATCTCTGGTACTTGGCACAGTGCCAGGCACATAAAACATTCTCATCAGTGTTTGTTGTTATTAGTAGTAGTAGTAGTAGTAGTAGTATTGTTATTATTCAACATTGTGGCCTCTTCCATGGTCAAGCCTGACCCTGTCCAGCTCTGGCATCTTCTTTAGTGATGCTCTGATGCCCTCATCCATACTGTGTAAAAACCCACCTGCCCTTTTTCTGGCCTCTAAGATCCCTTAGCAGAGTCTTCAAAACCCCATTCATCCCCAGATCCATTGCCTTACAACAGGGTTTTTCCACTGTGGCATTATTTGAGGACAGATAATTTTTTGTCATGGGAAAATGTCCTTTGCATTGTATGAAGTTTAGCAGCATCCCCGGCTTCAACCCACTAGATACCACAGCAACCCCCAACCACTGCCCCTCGTCATGGAAACCAAAACTGGTTCCACATGTGGCCAGATGTGCCTAGTGAGGTGGAATCATCCACAGTTGAGAACCTCTGGTTTAGAGACAGGGCAATTGTAACCTGCACAGGTTTTACACAATTCCTCTTCCAGATGTTTATTCTTAAATTGGATTGAGCTCAGACCCAGCACAAATCCTGGGAGTACCTTACCATTTCCACATCTCCATACAGGAAAAAATAATAATTCTTGCAATTTCCTGCCATCTTATAGACAGTTAATCCCCCCAAACACCAAGTATCCCCACCAGTGAAATAGCTTTTACCACAGGCTCCTGTCAAGAGCTAGTTAAGCGTCCAAATGAACCTGGTCTTTCTCTGTCCACTCACGCATCACCACCCTGAAGAAGCTGATACCAACTGAGTATTGACTGTGTAGAAGGTATCTGGCTAAGTGTTTTACATGCTTAACACTATAATCTTCAAGTCCTGGAGATGCATGGTAGAGATGGTTGCACAACAATGTGAATATACTTAATACCATGAGCAATACACTTAAAAGTGGTCAAAATTGTAAATTTTGTTCTGTATATTTTATCACAATAAAAAAAAATCTATGGGTAGGCATTATTTATCTGTGTTTTTTGGATGAGAGGACAGAGGTTCAGAGAAGTGTAGTGACTTGCCCAGTACCACCCAGCAAAGAAGTAACAGCCAAAATTAGAACAAAATAGGAATCTGATTCTAAAGCGTCTGTTTCTCCCTTGACATTCTGCACACTCCCCCAAACACTGTAATAGACATTTCAGGATTTGTTGCAGATGTTCATATACTCAGTCCTATATGCCCCCAAATTTGCCTTTCCTTCTGGGATGCCCAAGTGTTCCCCCTGTTATACAAACGCCTGGGTTTTTGGGATCTCTAGCCAGCAGTTCCTCAGTGGCTGGAGAGTCTGGTTGTGATCCCCTTGTGTCCTGAGCTTTTGACAAACTCTTTCCCATCAAGACCTCTCTTGGAAAAGGACTGCCATCCATCCAACCTCCCCAACCTGCAAGTTAGACAGGCAGAGCTGGGCAGAGCTATCCACAACTCACTCAAACCTGGGCTGAATCATCTGTGACTCCTAAATCCGTACTTTTCTTCTGGGTTGAATAGAAGCACCTTTGGCCAAGTTTCCAACATGCAATTTTACCACTTTCTTTCCCATTATCCTCAGTAATGCCAAACTTGGGGCTGGGGGTCCCTTTGTTGATGCCAAGTGACCAGGGAAAAGACACTGGCATTATTCACTTCCTGTTGCCCATACAACTTTCATATTTCTCCACCATGACCAGGTGTGATCTGGGCCCTTGGTTACCTGCCTAATCAAATGACAGTTTGCAGGACATTATCATTTATATTGTTTAATACTCACCTCCAATCACACCAGCTGAAGGATCCACAGCAGAGCTTGCTCAATAAATGGTTGCTGAGTGAATACGTTCTCTAAGGGAAGCAATATTTTGGTTGGAACTAATGTTACTGACAAATGGGCTAAGGACGGGTATGTGACTTACCTAAACTCACACAGCTACTGAGAGGATAGGCTAGGATTTGGAAACAGTACATCCCTGGATGCTGCCTCTTTCTTGTAGTCAGTGCTTAGCTCCTGTATCCAGGAGGTCAGAACTGAGAACTCCTCTGGGGGATCACTGTTGTGGATGGCCGGTCCTCAGGAGGGAAGCTGAAGGTGCCCCCAACCCCTGCCAGATGGGTTGTTCTGGTACCAGCCCCTTGACCAAGGTCAGGTGCCCATGTGTGGCTGCTTCCAAATGCTTTTATGGAAGGTCAACATGAGATGACCTTCAACATGGATTGAACATGAACATGGATGGCCCTCTGCTGTCTAGAGAACTGGCCTTGGGTTCACAGCAGTGAAGACAGACAAGGAAAGATTAAGCATTCGGTAAAAGAAGACAACTGCCTGGAGGTGGGCAAATGTGAAAAAAGGTGGACAAGAATTCATCCTTCCACTCAATACCTGTCAACCTAGCTTGTCTATGGGAAATGATATCACCAGTTCCTCAGATCCATCCTGCCACTAATGTCTAATCTCTAAATCATGCCTGGACCCCCAATATCCCCACAAGCCTGGGTTCCATGTTCTCGCCCCCACTCACCAGGGTCTGTGGGTAGAGTGAAGGAGCTTTCTCAACACCCCTCATTCAAGAAGAGTCCCTGGTAAAAACCTCCCTGGATTCCAGCAACAAGGGTTGAACCAGTGCTGCCTCTATTTTTGCAGGGATAGATGTCATCATCTGGGGATGGGGGCTCCAGGGAGACCTGTTGCACAAGAAACCCCTCTGCGTCTCCCTTTCGGCAAGGGAGAAAATTAGTTGCAGTGGGAGCCTAGAGCCCCTGATATTTTGTCGCTGGAGGTTGTGGAAAAACATTTACTCATCTCTCAACTACAGGAAGGATGAGCAGCACTGATGTGGATAAATGAATGTGAGAGATGTCCAAGTCTTTTTGTTTGGATCTAATTAGGAGGAGGAGGAGATGAGGGAATCCATTGCTGCAAATGGATCCTTGCTCAAAAAAAAAATGTCCAGGAGATTTCTTCTGAGTTAAATAATGAGGCAGGAATGGTGGTAAAACAGCTAGGAGGCAGCTTCCCTGGGTTGTGATATTTCTTCCTCTAGACTCCATTCTTTAGGGGCCTCCAAAACTTGGGAGATGCAATGGTCCAAAAGTAGATGGTCTAGTGCCTGTGAGCATATTATACGTTCACAGCCGGAGTCAGGGGGAAGGGCAGAGACCAGAGAGCCAGTCTACCCTAAGCAGGTGCCCACAGCAGGAAATCACAGGCAAGTCTCCCAAGGCTGAGTGAATTACCAAGAGCGTTGCTGAAACCAAAACTGAGTCAGACAGGTGACAACCAGGTGGAAGCAGAACGGAAGCAGGAATAATGACATATGTTAAGGACTTGATATATAGTAGGCAACTACCAGCAAATTCCTTGTGCCATGACACCACACTCTACTCCCAAGCCCATGGCAGACATTAGCAATTGGTCTCATGGCTTTCTACTTCTGAGCATGTGTGGAGCTTCTCAGCTCAGCACACCATACAGCTAGACCTTACAAATTGGATTTGACATTCACCATGACATCTTTCCAAGCCGATTCTAGACCAGTACTCAAAGCATTTGTGACAGTCTGCTTGGAGATACGAAGCTTGCATCGGAAAGTTATTCAACACACTGCTCCCTTAATTGAGAAAGTCTTGCTCTGGAAGACATATCAGTTGAACTAAAGCTTAGCAATATTGTTAATTTATAGTCTGTTTCAAGGTCCTTTTCTCCTCAAGGGCCAATACCAGTTCATGGACTACACTTTGAGTAACACTGACATAGGCCATGAGTTCCTTGAGAGCAAGGCTCCTGCTATTATTCATTTCTGTATCACCGGTACCTAAAGCACATGGACACATGGATGTTTATTGAACAGGAAGGGCTGGAGCAGAGAGGAGTTGGGAAAAAGAAATCAAGATATGGAATAGTAGGGAGTGGGTCTTGAATCCTCAACATCTAGCATGTTGAACTGCATCAAGGATGGATGGATGGATGGATGGATGGATGGATGGATGGATGGATGGATGAATGAATGGATGGATGGATGGATGGATGGATGGATGGAACAAGCCATGCTTAAAGTTATTTATGGCTGGGCCATGTTGTTCTAAAGAACAGGGGAAGAGAAAAAGATGGCAAAGAAATTATTATTACTCTAGATGTGTGCCCCAAATATTAATCCTTTGCATACCACCTTCTTATTTTTTGCCATCTCTGTGTGCCACCTTATTTTAACAGGTGTCTCCTATTGAACATTAGTTATCCATTCCTGAAAATGAGATGAACATAAAACTGTCAACTGGGACTCTATTTACCATTATTTTAAATGGGAAAAGTTGTATTTTACATCAACCCCAAACTTTCAACCAATTTCCTGAACTGTAGCTAGAACCAGTAAAAAGCTTATGCAAAATGAACATATTTGTTTACAGTTATTTGGTGTGAAGTCATATTTCTCTATCGCTTCTTTTTCCAAGATTTCTTTCATTCCCTCAACTCTTTGAAGACTCACTGTAGAACACTGACCTTTGCTTTTGCCAAAATGTAGAAAGTGCTGGGAAAGCAAGTTCAGCACAAGCACACAACAGCAGAGAATGACTCACATTGAGTAAGATGCTATGATAACCTCTCTTGGCATTGGCAATACATGAGATGCACACTCTCCTTGGTTATCAGTTGGCACACTTTCTCTATACGTTGTTTTCTTTAAAATCTTGTATTTCGCTTGATGGAAATATAAACCTCCCCTGTGTAACCATGAGCCAGAAAACATTATACTGAGAGATACATACATTTTATGAAGTTTGGGCATTAACACCAAGAGACTTTGCATTCTGCTGGGAAAAGATTAACCAGGTGGTCTGATAGATAGTCTGCAGAATATACCTGTGTTTTTCTTGAATCAACTCACTTTTAGTTGTTTTTTGAATTGACTTAATTTGCCCTTTTTTGCTGACAAGCCATCATCACTTCTTGTCTTTGGAGGACAAAAGGCTAAAATTATGGAAATTGCTAGAAACTAATAATAAAACAGCAAGTCTTTTCTCAGTTTTTCTAACTTTTTACTCGAAAAATTTTAAACCTACAGAAAAGTGGAAGGAACATCCATATACCTTTCACCAATTGTTATTCTTTAGCCACCTTGCTTTATCTCTTTTTATGCCCATAAACACACACACACTTTTTTATTGAGATGAAATTCACATAAACCTAAAGTTAACCATTTTGAAGTGTACAATTCTGTGGAATTTAGTACATTCACAGTGTCATGTACCCATCACTTCAATCTAGTTCCCAAACATTTTCAACCTCCCAAGGAGACTCCATGCTCATGAAACAGTCACTCCCATTACCCCAGACTCTGGCAACCACCAATCTGCTATCTGTACCCACAAATTTTACCCATTTCATATCAATAGAATCATATAATATGTGACGTTTTGTGTCTGAATTCTTTTACTTAGCATAACGTTTTAGAGGTCCATCCATGTTGTAGCATGGTTATAGGCTGAATCATATCTCCTTAAAATTCATGTTGAAATTCTAATGCCCCAGGACCTCAGAACATGATTGTCATTACAGATAGAGTCTTTAAAGGAGTAATTAAGTTGAAATGAGGTCATTGGGGTGGGCTCTAATCCAATATGACTGGGGTCCTTATCCTCAGAGAAGATTAGCTGCAACATCAACAAAATGGTGGAATAGGAAGCCCCAGACTTTCTTTCCCACATGGACACACTGGTTCAACAGCACAGGGATCGATTCCCTTTGTGAAAAATCCAGAGACTAGTTGAGGGGCTACTGCACCCTAATTGAGCATGAGGCCAGCTGCATCAAAGCCAATAGGAAAGTACATGGCACCTTCTCCCCCATAATATCTCCCCCATGACAGCACCACACAACAGGAGGAAGCCCCCAGCTCCTGGCTTGTCCCTGAGAAGGGAAGGAAAGGACTGGACTGTAATCCAAAGTTCTAATGTCTTGAGGGGCTGCCTGAGGGACTGGTTTCTGTCTTGCCTGAGTCTGAGCACTGATGGGAAGGTGCTCCAGATTGGGAGCCACTGAAAACAAAGGTGATGATTTGGAAAGCATGCTCTCACTGGCCACAGACCTTTACCCACCTCAGCACAGAGCAAGTGGGGCACAAAACCCAAATCCTGGTTTCCTCTGGAGGGAAAGAATTAGAGCATTCATCCAACATTTGGGGTAG
Source organism: Callorhinus ursinus (assembly GCF_003265705.2). NCBI lineage: Eukaryota > Metazoa > Chordata > Mammalia > Carnivora > Otariidae > Callorhinus > Callorhinus ursinus. The sequence goes on from NW_027397169.1 coordinate 55,085, forward strand.
CTATCCAAAGGACTGGCTTCTGTAAGAGAGCTTTTTTTGGGAATCAACCAGCCCAAAAAAAGAAAACAAAACAAAAGATAAGCACAAACAACAACAAAATAAAACAAAACAAAAACTACCATTAAGAAAATCCCAAGGAAACAGCCCAACCAGATCACCCTAAATAGAAAACCAAAGTATAAACAAAACTAACTCATGTCCACAGAGCTTCCAATCACCTTTTTACCCAATTAACCAAACAGTATCTCACACAAGAGACAGAGACCACAACAGTCGCACTGAAAATGAAAGCACTTGGGAGAGAACAGACTGAGGGAAGAAGAAACGAAAAAAGAAACTCTTAGTAACTTTAGAGCTATAACTGACTAGAACTCAGAGGTATAACTAAAAAGACAGTATCTGTGAAGCAAGAAAAAGATTTTTTTCTTTAAAGAACAAAAAGATGTTAGGGGCACCTGGGTGGCTCAGTCGTTAAGCGTCTGCCTTCAGCTCGGGTCGTAATCCCAGCGTCCTGGGATCGAGCCCCGCCTCGGGCTCCCTGCTCAGCGGGAAGCCTGCTTCTCCCTCTCCCACTCCCCCGGCTTTGTGTTTCTGCTCTCGCTGTCTCTCTCTCCCTGTCAAATAAATAAATAAATAATCTTAAAAAAAAAAGAACAAAAAGATGTTAGAGTTTTTTAATGTTAGGAGAAATGAAAAACAAGAGGATTAAAATATAAAATGTAGGAAAATATCACAAAACAACAAAAAGGCACAGAGAAAAACAATAGAGAAGTGGTAAATAAATCAGAGAATCAAAACAGATGGCCCAACCTCAAAACAATAGGCATTTCAGGGATACCTGGGTGGCTCCGTCGGTTAAGTGTCTGCCTTTGGCTCAGGTCATGATCCCAGGATCCTGGGATTGAGTCCCACATTGGGCTCCTTGCTCAGCGGGGAGCCTGCTTCTCCCTCTGCCTGCCGCTCCCCCTGCTTGTGCGTGCTCTCTCTCTCTGACAAATAAATAAATAAAATCCTTTTTAAAAAATAGACATCTCATAAGTATGGAAATATGGGGCAAGAAAATTTCCCTGAATGAAAGTTGTGAATTTCAAGATTGAAAATTGCTCATCAGAATAAACAAAAGAATGTACCCTATCAATTCTCAGAGAAAGAAAACAGTTTTCCTGGAAAAGTCAAGAATGAGAATGGCCTTGAACATCTCTCATTTTTTTAGTTTTTTTTATTTTATTTTATTATGTTATGTTAGTCACCATACATCATTAGTTTTTGATGTAGTGATCCATGATTCATTGTTTTCATATAACACCCAGTTTACTTATTTATTTGAGAGAGAGAGAGCAAGCACAAGCAGGGGGAGTGGTAGAGGGAGAAGCAGACTCCCCGCTGAGCAGAGAGCCCAATGCAGGGCTCAATCCCAGGACTCCAGGATCATAACCTGAGCCGAAGACAGATGCTTAACCAACTGAGCCACCAAGGTGCCCCTCTAGGGTGGCCTTGAACTCTTCAACAGGAACACCAAATGTTAGAATGCAATGGAGCGATGTTTTAAAATGCTCTGAGAAAATTAGTTGGGACCTAGAATTCTATAGCTAGTCAAATAACCATGTAAGTATAAGATAAAATAACATTTTTTTTAGACCTGATAGGTTTTTCTTCCAATCTGTCTCCACTGCACTCACTCAGGGAGCATGTGTCGCACCTAAATGAGCCATCAACCTAAAGAGAAGAAACAGAGGATTCAACCTGAAAGAGAATCCCTAGAATGATGGTGAAGGGGGATCCTAGGATGACAGCTCTCAGCCACCTCAGCCAGAAGCAGGTCAACCTCCAAAAGAGGTTTCTTCAAGATTAAACTGATAGAAAATTTTATATGTTTGAAAGTTTTGAGAGGATATTTACATAAATGTGAAGGTTTAGGATTCAAAAAGAACCTCAAAACAGAAAAAGATTGTTTCTTACCAACATACCTGGCCAAAACTCACCTGCTGATACAGCAACACCTGCATAAAGGTCTGTGTGTCCCACACAGACAGTGGAACTGGTTCCATCATACCTGGAGAGCCTACCTCACCAAAAACCACACACTGTCAAGGACTTAACCCACAAAGATGGTGTCAAGTATCCAGATATTTGGTCCGCAGGCTGGGAAAATGGGCCCTGGCCCTTCATAGTGCTATGCATCCAGTTTGCACGAGACAAAGGTAAAAAAACACATCTCGTGCTGGTTCCTTCCCTACCTTGCTCTGAAGCCCACTGAGCTAGGGCTATGAGCAGACCCAGAGAGACAGACGCATAGTTCTCCCCATCTCACAGTGACTCCTGATAAACCTCCCTGGAATGTGTCACTCCCCACTTAGTCCACCAGCTCCTTCTTCATCTGAGCAGTGATGAACCAACTGTCAAGAGATGGCAGTTCCAGGGGAAGGTATTACATCAAAAGCCTCTTCCAGCTTCTCCTTTCTACTTCAGAGAAAGTTAATTGCAGGGGAGTCAGGTGCCCTGCTTCTCAAATTTGTCCCAGGAGAGCATGAGAAAACAATGATGTTCACCTCTTAATGAACCACAGGAATGGTGGAGGGAGCACCACATGGATAACCAAGAGGTGCTGGGCAGGGCCATCCAAACGCCACTGAGCATTCCAAGCAGAAGGATGAGCAAAGGAGTCTGTTTTAAGATACAGGTTTATTACGATCTGAGCAGGTGAGGCCAACAGGTTAGGAGAGCAGTACCATTGAAAAGCTAGCTTGTTACAGTTCCCAAGAGGAGGGGTTGTGGCACGCTATTGGGGGCCCCTCAGAGAGGCACTAGGGTCAGGCAGGAGACACAGGTAGTGAGGGGGAAATGTGGACAATGCAGGGCATACAGGCTTAGGACTGGCTAGTTTGAATAATTTCAGTGGGCTCTGGGACACAGGGGCTATCCCTTGTTGTCTGGAACCCGGCCCTGGGGATCAGCAGAGGGGAACAGTGGCCCTGAGTGTGAAAGCCCCACAGAGGAGGGGGTAGGGAGTGTGGGCTCTGAATTCGTTGGTTTGCCCATGAAAGGTGCACTGGCAGGTGAGGTGTGTGCTATCTCTAGGAATCAGCTAGCCCTGGGAGGGGGGCCCTCAAGATGTCAAAGCATCAAAAATATAGAATAAAAAGGCATGGTCTATACAGCATTCCTATTTGTTCTCCAGGGTTCATGGCAAGACTGCTCAGGTACTCAGTGGTGCTCAGCACTGAATACACAGCAGACTCACCTGCAAGCTTTTTAAAATGCAATGCTCAGGTCACATTGCAGGTCAAGTGAGTGAGTGTTGCTGACTGAAGAATGAATGGAGTTGCTGATGTCAACACAGCCAGAAAGAGGTGCCGCGTCCCGGCAAAAGTGGCATTTCCCCATGTGAAAAACACCCCCAATTCAGCAACATGATACTCTCTGGGGGGAGATCCACAGAGGGCTTCCAGTGTGTTTGCTGTGTTTTTGTTGCTTATGTTGTGTGGTGAATACATACAGGCACTTGAGATCCTGTGTGTGCGTGTGTGTCTGTGTGTGTATACACACCCATATACATATGATTCTGTGTGTGTGTATGTACAGCCAATCCCCATTATTCACAGAGTCCATATTTAAGAATTCACCTACATAAATTGATTTGTAATCACAAACTCAATACTGCTGGGACTCTCATGGTCATTTGCAGACATGCACGGAGCAGCAAAAAAATCTAAATTGCCTACATGCTCCCTCCCAGCTGAGTTCCCACAATGCTCTGCCTTCTTGTTGTGCTCTCATACCATAAGCAAGTGCCCTTTTCATGGTCTGTTTAGTGCCCCAGGTTTCACATTTTTGTCCTGTATGCCCCTGGTTTCACTGTTTAAATCAGCCAGAAGCATTGTGCCACACTGCTACCTAGAGTTCTCATGCACAAGAAGATTTTGGGGTGCCTTGCAGAGAAAATGCGTGAGCTGGACAAGCTTCATTCAGGCGTGAGGTATAACGATGTTGGCTGTGAGTTCGGTGTTAGTAAGATCAATAATATATATTAACCGTGCCTTTAAACAGAATCACACATAACACAGGGTTATGTTTTGAATGGTTGATGAAAGAGAACAAATAGGAGCACTGTATGAGTCATGTCTTTTATTCTGTATTTTTTCCAGCTTTATGGAGAAATAACTGACATGCAACATTGTGTAAGTTCAAGGCCTACAATGATGGATACACTTACATACTGCAAAATAGTTACCACCAGATGTTTCACATCTCATAATCACTATTTTTGTGGTGAAAAAGTTGAAGATCTGGTCTCCTAGCAGCTTTCAAGTATATATGCAGTATTGTCAACTATAGTCACTACTGTACATTAGATCCTCAGAACTTATTCATAACTAGAAGTTTGTACCCTTTGACCAACATCTCATTTCCTCCACCCCACAGCCCCTGGGAACCACCATTCTACTCTCTGTTTCTACGAATTCGGCTTTGCTAGAGTCCACATATAAGTAAGATCACACAGTGTTTGTCTTTCTCTGACTTACTCAGCATAATGCTCTCAAGTGTCATCTACGTTGCACAAATGGTGGGAGTTCCTTCTTTCTCATGGCTGGATAACATTTATATATAAGTTTTATTGTGAGAAGTTTTCCTTTCATCTCCCAGATGTCCACAAGGCTCCAGACAATGTTCCTCAAAGTGAAGTCAGCCAACCAGGAGCATCAGCATCACCTGGAAGCTCGTTAGGAATGCAGATTCTCTGCAGGGCCCTGGACCTGCTGAATCAGAATCTCTGGGCAAGACCAGAACTCTATGTTTTAACAAGCCCTTCTAGAGACTCTCACACACATTTAAGCATGAGAACCTGCTGATCCCAGAGAACTGTGTCACAACCCCAGACTCCCAGTCCATCATTTCTGATGGTCAGGGGGAATTAAGAAATTGAGAATGAGAGAAAGAAAGGAAAGAAAGGGAAGGAAGGGAGGGAGGGAGGGAGGAAAGAAGGAGAGAGAGAGAGGGAAGGAGGGAGAAGGAAGGAAGGAAGGAAGGAAGGAAGGAAGGAAGGAAGGAAGGAAGGGAGAATTTGAGAATGTTAAAGACCCAGACAAATGGGCCTCCACTTGCTTCACATTAAGGTCTCCTGGGAGCTTTAAACAATCACTCCTGCTTGGTCTCCATCTGCAGAGTTTCTGATTCAAGTCTGGGGTGCAGCCAGAACACGGGGATTCTTTTTTAAATTCCTCTGGTGATCCTAAGCTGCAACCAAGGATGTGAACCTCTGAGCAACTGAGCCAAGGACTTAGCAGAAAGAAAAAGAAGCCGGTGGTCTTGGAAGGCCTCTCTTGGCAGGAAGCTGTACAACTCAACTCCTGGGGACCACAGACCAGGTGGAAGGCGGCGCTGCCCACGCAGATTTCAGATAAGCCCAGTGCAAAGATCTGCAGTCTGGAAAAAATGCCCTTTCAAGAGAAATGCCCATCTAAATCCCTAATTCCACTGCAGAGCTGTTGTTCAGATATTTCCACTTACTGGTTGCTCATACACACTACTGAAGCACACAATACCTGCAATTTGTGTAAACCTTCACAAAGCAAGATGTACCAGCCACTGACTTCACAGATAACTCGTCCATCCACATACCTGCCCTTTGAAGTCAGTACTATTATTACCTCTAACTAGCTAATGGGGAAGCTGAGGTACAGAGAGATTTAGTAGTTTGCCTCACTATTAAAGTGGGGGAGCCAGGTTTAACCCCAGCAGCTGGCTCCAGATCTGTGGTCTTGACCACATCATTGCCTTGTTGCCTCTACTCAGTGATGATCTCTGTCCTGTTTGCTGCGGTATCCGAGAATGGAGCATTATGTGCCAGAAACAACAGAGGAACCTGAGGTCAACAGAGTCCCAGCCTCCATTTGTACTGTTTCGGATGGATCTTAGACCTCACAGTTTTCCAGACCTGCACTCAGCCACTGCAGTATCTCAGAGATCTGGGTTCAAATCCTGCTCTTGTGCCATCCCAGCTGTGTGACTTTGGGCAAATTACTTCACCTCTCTGAGCCTTTATTTCCCCCATCAGAAAAAAATGAACATAGTACCATACGATGCAGTGAAAATTTACCTGACCCCCATCCCGAACTATCAACTACCATCCCTCTCACTTGCCACGATGATTCTTTAAAAGGGAAAATAATTATTTTTGTCTTAAATGGCTATAGACTAAATTCACCAAAATACTCTTTCAGGAGGTCAAGGGACCATCTCTGCGGATGTGTTGAATGAGGGGGAATAATGGAAAGTGACTCCCCTTCTGCACACAGCTACATGACTAGCAATACCAAAGGCTGGGCTCTGAACACCGCCTATTCAGTTCTTTATGTAACAGTCCGTCTGAACTAAACATGTCTTTCTAACATGCAGATGCTTAAAACTCTATCACAACTCATTACAATAGCTGTAATTAAAAATAAAAAAGGGGGAAAGGCAAAAACAAGTGTTAAGAATGTGGAGGAATTGGAACGCTCTACCTTGCTAGTGGGAATGTGAAAAGGTGCAACCACTATGGAAAAGAACATAATGGTCCCTCAAAATATTCTGACACCTGCTCCAACATGGAAGAACTTTGAGGACATTATGCTCACTTAAATAAGCCAGTCACGTAAGGACACGTACAGTAGGATTCCACGTCTAGGAGGTCCCTAGAAGGGTCACATCCACAGAGATAGAAAGATGGTGGGAGCCTGGGGCTGGAGAAGGGGATAGGAGTTGGTGTTTCATGGGGACAGAATTCATTTCTTGCACACACATCATCCAAAAGGGGGTGCATTTGAGAGGAAGGAATTGTCTCAACTAAGGACAGCAGGTTCCACAACAGATAGGGAGAGTTGCCTCAAAATCCACTTCTGGTGGTGTTATCGCCTGTTGGTTAAAACAAATAAGTGTATGTGTGTGTGTTTGTGTGTGTGTGTGTATGTGTGTGTGTGTAGTGATAGAAATTGTCAGCACCTGTGCTGAATATGTCACAGGAATATGGAAGTAAGAAGGCTTCATTTTCCAGTTGTGTCCAGATTTAATCCTGGCCAGAGTTTTTAACCAATTTTGTGTGCGATCTCATACATGTTTTTGGAAATATTCATTTACTCAGCTATTTACAAGAGTCCGTGAACTTCCCCACCCCACCTTTACTGATGTAATTGACATTTAACATTGTGTGAGTTTAAGGTGTACAATGTGTTGATTTGATACACCTGTATATTGTAAAATGATTATCATTAAAAATACCAGGGGAGGGGCACCTGGGTGGCTCAGTCGTTAAGCGTCTGCCTTTGGCTCAGGTCAGGATCCCAGGGTCCTGGGATCGAGCCCCGCATCGGGCTCCCTGCTCCGCGGGAAGCCTGCTTCTCCCTCTCCCACTCCCCCTGCTTGTATTCCCTCTCTCGCTGTGTCTCTGTCAAATAAACAAATAAAATATTTTTTAAAAAATAGAATTACCAGGGGCACCTGGGTGGCTCAATCGGTTAAGCGTCTGCCTTTGGCTGGAGTCATGATCCCGGGGTCCTGGGATCAAGCCCTGAGTTGGGCTTCCTGCTCAGCAGGGAGCCTGCTTCTCCCTCTGTCCCTCCCCCTGTCCATGCTCTCACTCTCAAATAAATAAATTTTAAAAAATAGAATTACCGTATGATCCGGCAATGCCAATTCTGGGTATATACCCAAGAGAATTGAAAGCAGGGGCTTGAAGAAATATTTGCACAACCAGGTTCATAGCAGCATTATTCACATAGCTAAAACATGGAAGCAACCCAAGGGTCCCTCGACAGATGAATGGGTAGGCAAAATGTGGTGTAGACACACAATGGAATATTATTTAGCCTTAAAAAGGAAGGAAATTCCCTGGTTCTGCCCTGTCCCTTTTATCTTACTGAAAGCTCCTTTTTGGATCCCACAGAGGCCCCCTCCCACCAAGGGGAAGCCGAAGAAATCCCTAGAGGGAAGGTGGACACCCCTTCATCACCACCACCATGTGGTAGAGAGAAGGAAGAGAAATCAGGGAAGGCTTTCAAGAGGAGGTGGTGTCTGCCGAGATTTGAAGAGGCAAATTCCTGCTCTGTGGGAATGGGGTAGGGAGACTGTTCCAGGTATCAGGCAGAGCAGAAGGGTCAAAGAACAGCAGAGGGATGTCTGTGCCTCTCCTAGCCTCACCCCCCACCCTAGGCAGGCTTCTGTTTCCTTCAGGAAACCAGAAAAGCCACACCAGCTAGGCGACCACCTTCTGATTAATATTCTAAGGGTTAATATTTTAAATTAATTTTAAGATTAAATTCTAAGGAGAGCTGTGACTAGCTCTCCCTTACCACACTATAAAGAGCTTCAAAAGGAAGCACCAAGAGGATTCCAGGTCTTACTGGGCTCTGGGTCAGGGAGCTGGATCAGAGGTCTCTCCTCCAGCACCCTCTAGCCTCCTCCTCCAAATTTGCCACTTTGGGGGAATCCAGAATAGATGAGTATTCTGGGAGCTTTCTGGGGCAGGGAGGAGCTCGTCCTCACCCCCTCCCCTGCATTGTGAAATCTTCTGAAGGGGCGGCAGGCAGGGTGATGTCATAGACCACCAGCCAGGCCCCTCTCCCTGCCTCTGCCTGCCCCTGGTCGGCCTCGGCCTTTTCTCCTCATACCCCCAGAGGAAAGTGGTCAGCCTCGCCAAGCAGCTGACCCAGCTACGTGCAGCCATGGATGCAAATCCGTCCAGTTGCACGAAGCCCCAGCCCTCCCCAAAGGCCTCCAGGACTGGCGTGAACCCCAAGTCAATCCTGGTGAACAAGACCCTGCAGCAGGAAGCCCCCAGTATGGTGGGTGACAGGTTGCCACCAAAGACCGGCGCGGTGGTCATCGACATGGGCACGGGCACCTGTAAGGTGGGCTTCGCGGGGCAGGCCCGGCCCACCTACACCGTGGCCACCATCGTGGGCTCTCAGCCCAAGAAGCCGGCCACCAGTGGACAGCCGGTGCTGGAGACTTTCATCGGCGAGGCCGCCCGCAGACGCCCAGAGCTAACCCTGGTGCAGCCAGTGCGCAACGGCATCGTGGTGGACTGGGACGCGGCCGAGCTCATCTGGCGCCACCTGCTGGAGCACGACCTCCGCGTGGCCACTCGGGACCAGCCGCTTCTGTTCTCCGACCCGCCCTTCAGCCCCACCACCAACCGCGAGAAGCTGGTGGAGGTGGCCTTCGAGTCGCTGTGCTCTCCTGCCATGTACGTGGCTTCCCAGTCGGTGCTGTCCGTCTACGCGCACGGGAGGATCAGCGGGCTGGTGGTGGACACCGGCCACGGGGTCACCTACACGGTGCCGGTCTTTCAGGGCTACAACCTGCCCCACGCCACGGAGCGCCTGGACCTGGCGGGCACGCACCTGACCGCCTTCCTGGCAGAGATGCTGCTGGGCTCGGGCTTGACGCTGGGCCAGCAGGACCTGGACACCGTGGAGAACATCAAGCACCACTACTGCTACGTGGCCCCTGACTTCCTCAAGGAGCAGGCCCGGCCGGAGCAGGAATGCCGGCAGACCCTGGAGCTGCCCGACGGGCGGACGGTCACCTTGGGCAAGGAGCTGTTCCAGTGCCCGGAGCTGCTGTTCACCCCCCCGGAGATGCCGGGGCTGGAGCCCGTGGGCGTCCCCAAGATGGCCAAGCGGAGCCTTCACAAGGTGCCCCTGGAGGTGCGGGCCGACATGGCCCAGAACGTGCTGCTCTGCGGGGGCTCCTCGCTCTTTCAGGGGTTCGAGGGCCGCTTCCGGGCCGAGCTGCTGCACAGTCTGCCCCCCGAGGCCCACGTGGTGGTGGCGACGCAGCCCACCAGAAAATTCTCAGTGTGGATTGGGGGCTCCATCCTGGCCTCGTTGCGCGCCTTCCAGTCCTGCTGGGTCCTGCGGGAGCAGTATGAGGAACAGGGGCCCCACATCGTGTACCGCAAATGCTACTGATTCCGGTTGGCGGCGTGGGGGGTGGGGGTGGGGGTGGGGGGAGGCAGTAAAGCTTCCGATACCCTGCCGGCTCTATCCTGCCTTAACCCAGGGCCCAGCCCAGTCCATTCCTGGACCCACCACCCAGACTCGCCTTGGGTCCTGACCCCACCAAGATCTACCTCCCAGACATCCTGGTTCTGCCCTGCCCGAAATCACCTCCCACGGATCCAACCCCAGAGACACCCAGCTCCGACTCCCGAAACCCACCTTCCCCATGATCAACCCACAACACACCACCTTGTCCTAACCCTGTGAAATCCACCTCCCATGATCCCTCCCCAAAAGCACTCTCAGGCTGGGACCGCTTGCCAAGGCCACCCCAAAGACATCCCCCAGATTCTCATCCCCTAATCTCACCCCGATGATCTATTGCTTTTGCTATAAACCTCCCCCAAGTTTCCTCTAGGCTCTAAGCTCCCAATTCACTCCCTCACTATGTCCCTCAAGGACCCCTGACCCATCTCCATGACCTGTTCCTCCCCAAGGAAGCTGCATCAGGTGCTCCAACCCCCAACTCTGAGAACCTTTCCATGAGAACCTAGGTGCACCCTCAGAATCTTCCCCCATTTCTAATCCCCCCAAAATACCCCCAAGAGCCACTTGCCAAGACACCCCGAGTTCAAGCACCCCAAATCCACCCCCTCAGTGGTTTCCCCGTCTGATTATCCAAAGTTCTCCTATACACTGATGTTCTGAGCATCCCCCCACAAGGGCCAAAACTCCATACCCACCACAAAGACCGACGTTCTGATCCTCAACCGTCTCCCCTACAATGGCCTACTAAAGGACCCTCCAGTGTCCAAAGCCCATTCCCCAAACTCCACCCTCCCCCATAACTCTGCCGTCCCTGCATAATTTGTTCTCCAAGATTCATTCCTTCTATCCCACACCCACCTCCCCATCCATAACCCCCCAAAGAACAGTATGTTCTGAATTCCCAGACCCCCAGGTCAGGGAATGGGGGTCATTCAGCTCACCTCCTTGCTCTGTGTCTCCCACATGGCCTGCCTTACAGTGCACCTCCTATCCCCCTTCCTCAGCCCTTCAAATCCTCCTAGGAAGGTTCCAGTCCCCAGGACCATCCCATGATCACCCCACTAATGCCCTAGGCCCTCTCCTGTGTTCTGACCCCCCAACTGCCTTCCCAAAGACACTCTCCTAGGGTTACCCCATGATGGACACCCAGGACATTCTACCCCAGGGTTTTCAGACTCCCCAGAAACCCACCCCCACAACCAGCCCCCCAGGGCCCCATCCCATTAGTTGAGGCACCAATAGCCAGCAACATTCCTGAGGGCTGCCCAGCCTGCCATGACCCCGGGGCAGATACCACAGATGGGGGCTCCACCTGGACACTGGCTCCCTCCTGCCCCCCCCCCACACACACACAGGTCCCCAGGGACCAACTGTCCCTCCCACAGAGGCTGGGCATTCTCCCCACAAGGCATCCTGGGTCCTCTCTCCTTCCTCCAACCTCGTCTTGGCTACCCTGAGCCCCTGCTGGAGGCAGGATCCTCTGCCTCACACCATCCAGCACAACCTAAAGAATGTCAAACCGCAGCTTGCAGCCTGGACAGGTCCTCACAGCTTGTCAACAAAATGAGCACAAGCTGCCAGAGCTCATCCATGTCCACAATGCGTCCTCCTCTCCCTCAGTCCAAGGAAACATTCATTCATACATCCAGTCAGTCAGTATTTACTGAGCTTCTCTGTCTCTGTCTCCCTGAGTCTCCCTGACTCTATTTTTGGTGTTTATTTGCTCACTTGGATTCATTCTCTCTCTCTCTCTCTCTCTCTCTCTCTCTCTCTCTCTCTCTCTCTCCCCCCCCCCTTTCTCCCCCATCCCTTGTTCCTCCTTCCTTCCATCTGACTCACCGGCCAGCACTCTTCTTGTGCGGGCATTTTCGGGAGTGGAAATTCATTTATTTGTGGAGCACTGAGACCACCACCCCCTCTCCACCCCCACCCCCACCCATCAGACAATGTGGGTGAAAGAGGGCCCTGGTTAGCCCCACCCACCGTGTCCCGCAGTGTCCTGGGGATTAGGCAGGAGCTCTGGTCCCATTCCTGACCAGTGAGTGGCCCTCAGCTGGGGGGACGGTCCCCTAGTCAGGCCAGGATCTCCAGATCACAAACATTCGGTGCTGGACCCCCTTGCCTCACCTCCTCACCAGGCAGGCAGCCTCAATCTGTAGCCTAGGCAAGAACCCCCAGGAGGTTACAGGTAGTGAGGAGAAACTTCTCATTCTTCCCACAAGGGGGCACCACCTCCAAGCTCAAGGCACTGCAAATGGCATCACATTTAGAATCACAGACTGTAGCAAACCAGTCCTCCCCAGACCTCAAGTGAGACCCACCCCACACAGTGGTGTCAAGGCACTGCCAGGCACACTCATAGAAGGGATGTGGGACAAACTGGGTCTGTGATGCTACAGGAAGTGAAGAGAATGCAGAAACCCCCACCACTTCTGGGCTGCCGGATGGACTCTCATTTAGAACAGACTGAGGTCCCCCAACTCCAAACCTTCCCTGATGCAGAAATTTTCTCTACAACCCTTGTGACATGTGCCTCTCCCTTTTGCACACTCCCAGGGATAAGAAGCCCACTACCTCAAGCCTATTGTTAGAAATCTCACCTCCTCCCTGGAGTTGTAGGTAAACCTCTGCACTCTCTGCCTGCCCCCCCCACCACTCCCAGCAGAGCACTGAGAGCACCAGAGACCCCTCCCTGTGCCCACGCACATCCATGGAGTCTGCTCTTCCATGTAGATCAGGGACCCCATCCTGGCACAGGCTGCGCATTCCTGTCCTGGGTCCCATGAGAGCAATACAAGGAGAAGGGGCTCCATATCATGTACTACAAAAGTAGGGTTTAAGGAGATACGTATGTACCAAGGTGACACGAGGTGGACTTGTGTTGGTTAATTTTGTGTGTCAACTTGGCTAGGCAATGGTGCCCAGATGTTTGATTAAACACCATTCTAGATGTTGCTGTGAAGGTATTTTTTAAAGATTTATTTATTTATTTGAGAGAGGGGTGGGAGAGAGAATCTGAAGCAGATGCCACACTGAGAGCAGAGCCTGATGCGTGGCTCTATTCCCCAGCCCTGAGATCATGACCTGAGCCAAAATCAAGTCAGATGCTTAATCAACTGAGCCACCCAGGCGCCCCAGTGGAGGTATTTTTTAGATGAGATTAAGATTTAAATCAATAGACTTTGAGTAAAACATTACCCCCTCATAGCATGGGTGGGCCTCATCTAATCAGTTCAAGGCCTTAAGAGAACAAAAATTAACCTCCCCCAAGAAAGAAGGGATTTTGCCAGCAGACTACCTTCAGGTTAAAATTGCAACTCTTCCTGGGTCTCCAACCTTCCAGCCTACTCTACAGATTTTGTGTCAACCTCCACAATCCTGTGGCCAATTCCTTAAAATAAATCAGTCTTTCACTACATATGCATCAAGATACATGCCAAGTCCCCTTCCTTCCTCAGGACTTTTGCACTTGCTATTCCCTGTACTGAGTGCTCCTTCTCACTTCCCATCTTCTCACTAGCCCCTTTCTCAGTATGACACAAAGCCCAGAAGCCATAAAAGGAATGATCAAAGCAGTTGACTTCATATAAACATAAAAAAAAATCTGCAAAGTAAAAATCACCCTGAACAAAGTCAAGACAAATGACAATTTTTTAGAAAAACAAATAATAATTTTTAAATAACAAATGGAGAAAGCTGCAACTCATAACACAGAGGGAACATGTCCATAATATATAAAGAGTTCTTGGAAAGAATCAATAAGAAAAATACTACAACAGTTAGCAAAGGATATGAACCTTAAGCTCACAAAGAAAGACAAATGGTTCTTTGACCCAAGAAAGGATACACAGTCTCATAAGGGAAATGAACATGAAAACTATACTGTGATACCATTTTTAACCCATCAGATTGGCAAAGATCAAAAGGCTTGATAACACCCATGTTGGCGAGGTTGTGGGGAAACTGGCATTCTCTTACTTTGCTGATGAGGAAGGAAGCTGGCACAACCCCGATGCAGGATGAGTCTCAGTAACTACTTAAATGACAAATGCCCACACCTTCTGGCCCCACTATGGCACTTCCAAGAATTTCTCCTTCAGATACAATCACTCATGTGCAAAATGACGTAAATGCACTTATCCCTTGTGTACTGCAGCACTTAATGGTGGCAAAACGTGAGAAACAACATTCTGTGTTTCTGATGCTGCGTGACCATCCAGAACAGGTTAAATAAATCACCCTCAAACATAGAGGAATACTGCACAGCTTTCAAAAAGGAACCCTAGCAAGCCATGATCATTGACAAGAGGTGATTACCAACATATATTTTGAGTTAAAAAAAAAAAAGGCCCAAAAGGCTATGTTACTGCCATTTATGGAAAGAAAAAAAAAACGGAATAAATGAGTATGTAGAGATTTGTTTGAAAACACGCAGAACATCTCTGGAAGATTTCACGAGGAAATGGTGGTTGCTTCTAGAAAAGACTTTCCCAATGTCCCATCCTGAGGGGCAGTCACATATAGACATTTTTTCCTGTCTCCCATGAAAGTTTAACAGCACAGATCAACTGTGTATCTTTTTGTATTTCTATGTGTTTCCGTGCTTTATACATGAAAACACATTTTCCCCACACACACCCCCAACTAATTTTTACCCCCTTGGGGGCAATATCACCTCCACTGAGGGTTGATGCTTGTGAGAGGGTAACCTGGGCATCAAGACCAGAAGGGGACTTCCCACTGCCCACCCTTTTGAAGTATTAGAATTTTCAATCATGTGATTCTGTTTTTTGTTAAATATGAATGTTTCCTTTAAGTTCCTCTGGTATCCACCCAGGCAGCGCCAGCAATGATCATCTGATTTGTTTGATCCTTGTTGATAGATGGCGTCACCCCCTGGGGCCATGAGTTCCAGGCCCCGCGTTTGTCATGCTCCCAGCTTTCAATAGAGTCCAGGAAATGTCTGTTGAATGACTGAATGATTGAGCCAGGGTTTCAGATGAGCTTACAGGAATCCTACGTAGGGGCCCCTCCCTCTCATTTTCTGGCATTGGAGTCAGACAGACGTGAATTCCAGTCATGCCTCCTCACCTGCTAAACGACCATGGACAAGCGACCTGACGTTTCTGAGCCTCACTCAACACACCTGTAAAATGAGGGTGATATCAGTGCTCACTTCAGGAGGGAGCTTTATAAGGATTAAGCATGACACAGGTGCTCTAGGAAGTGTAGAAGGACACCTCTGAAATTGCCGTTTTCTTTGGGGCTGCAGGGGGTGGGAGTGTTTCGCATTTACTCTAGGTATTAATGTATCATTAGAATGTTCTACAGTGCAAATGCCTCCATAAAAATAATTTCTTAAAACCATTTCGAGTAGTGCATAAAATGAACTTAACATGCTCAGTACACAGTAGGGGCCAAATAGATGGCTGCTGTTTCAACTAGAGTGTGCCAAAGATAAACCACAAGTCCTCCAGCCAGCCAGCCAGCGGGCCACCGAGGACCTAGAGACCCTCCTCCATGGGTTTGAGCAAAATGTCGTTAGGTGTCTGCCTTCTACTCAGGTCGTGATCCCAGGGTCCTGGGATCGAGCCCCACATCAAGCGGGCATCAGGCTCCCTGCTCGGCGGGAGGCCTGCTTCTCCCTCTCCCACTCCCCCTGTTTGTGTTCCTGCTCTCACTATCTCTCTCTCTGTCAAATAAATAAATAAAATCTTTAAAAAAAAAAAAAAAGGGATCCACCCAGTCACTGCCAGGGCTTCACCCCAGGTCCAGACCCTCTGTTCTTTGAGGGACCCAGAGGAGGACGTATTTGGAGGAGGTGGGGTCAGCCCACCAGGCAAAGCACAGACAGGGTGGGATTAGGGTGAGGCAGGAGAGAGACACAGAGCCAAAGGGCACCATCAATGCTTGTCTGTGTTTTAAGATGTGACAGTTTTGTTCATCAGGGGACTTATTTTGCATGAATTTTGATTTTTTTTTAAATATTGCACTGAGGGGCACCTGGGTGGCTCAGTCGGTTAAACATCCGACTCTTGGTTTCAACTCAGTTCATGATCTCAGGGTCATGGGACTGAGCCTCGCAGCAGGCTCCACACGCAGCACGAGTTGGCTTGAGATTCTCCCCCTTCTCCCTCTGCCCCTCCCCCAGCTTGTGTTCTCTCTCTCTCTCTCTCTCTCATTCTCTCTCTCAAATAAAATAAATAAATAAAATCTTTTTAAAAAACTGCATTGATGCCAGGACCTGGAGGAGGGAGGAATGGGGAGTGACTTAAGGAGTACGGTTCATTTTGGGGTGATGGAATGTTCTGGAACTAGATAGTGGTGATGGTTGCACAGCCCTGGGAATGTATTAACTGCCACTGAACTGTACATTTTCAAAAGGTGAACCTTAGGGCACGGGAGATTCTCTCAATGTAAAACACTGCTTTGAACGAATGATTTATCTTATAAGCCCTAAGGATTTAGCACAGGCAGCGCCGTGAATACAGACAGCAACATTGTGTCATAATCATCACACATGCTGAGAGACTAGAAAACCACCGAAAAGATATGATAATTATGGAACCAAAGGGAGGTGCTAATTAGAGCTACAACCACAATCATATTGCAATATATAAATGTATTAAATGTGGTATGCCTTAAATTTACACAATGTTATACGTCAAACATGTGTCAATTAAAATAAGAAACATTGTGTACTTTGATCCCTGAGATATCGGGTGCCCCCTTAAATTTTGCTCAGAGGAATGGCTCACTTACCATGCCCTAATCCCAGCTTTATGGACAGAGACACCGGGGAGATGGTAAGGGGCTGAGATTGTTTGCTTGCATGAGACTAGCCCAGGAAGGAGAGACCGGAAGATTAGGCTCCTCAAGACCATGGCCACAGAGCCTGCTTCCCACGGAAACCAGGAAATCACCCACACCACTGCCCTCACCCACAGTGGGGCACCTGCAGCTGCTGGGCCCACCCTCACCCTGGCACAGAATTAAATCCAGCCCTGGGGGAGGAAAAGTATAATTCCTGACAGACAGAGATTTCTGGGCTTGAGCAGAACCTTTCGTACACACTCACACCTACCCCCTCACCCTCAGCTGTCACCTGGGGTGTCCTGAAACTTTGCACGGACAGATGGGGCTACCAGATGTGGGGAAGAAAAGGGAAGGAGGGCTGGGCTGGGCGACAGGGTTCAAGACAAGTTGCTAATTGATTTCCCCAAAACCCAACTGATGCCTGGCTAACCAAGCCACTGGGCAGTGAGTGGAAAAGGTGCAGCTGGCCCAGCTGGTTGGCAGTTACCCCAAAGGGGGCTCATCTTACATCCTGGGCCTTGCTCTCCACCCCCTTCTCCCCAGCCCCATGCCTCCCACATAGGCCAGGTTGTTACCCCCTCCTCTCCATGGGCACCCGGTATTCCCACCTTCCCCTTCCAGTCTGCCCCCCTACCTCGAACCTCAGGAATCTCTTCTGCCAGAAGCAAATCTAACCATGCCCCTCTCCTGCTCAATATTCTTTGCTAGTTCCCCATAGCCCTAGAGCTAAAAGATTTTCCCGGAACCCCACTGACAGTTGGACCAAAGCCCTGCTAACCCCTCAGGGCTCCTCACTGCATTCCCCCGTGCATTCTATTCCTGCACGCCTCAGCACTTTCCCACCCACCTCAAGTCCTTCGCACACGAGCTGTCCCCTCCACCCAGAACACTGTCTTTCCTCTTCTTTCTTTAGTTGATGCCTATCCCTGTTTCAGCTCTCACCTCTGGGAAACACTGTGTGACCACCCAGGTGAGTCAGGCCCACCAGCATCAGGCTTCAGCCCGCCCTGACATTTATTAGGCCTATACATTCTATCTGCATGTGTGACCCAACCTGTGTTGGCCTCTCCCAGCAGACTATGACTTTCAGGAACTAACTGGAACCGGCGTGCAGTAGGTTCTCAACCAACACTTACCTGCGGGTGATTTCAGAACTTTCTGCCCAGCAGAAAGAAGAAAGAAGAAAAAGACAGTAAGTGCAAACAGAAAGAAGAATTTCAGATCGTGAAAAATGCCGTGAAGAAAATGCAACAGAGCGATGTGACTGGTGATCACAGAGGATATGACAAGGTGAGAGAAGAGCATTCCAGGCTGAGGGAACCACAAAGTTAAAGGCCTGGAGGCAGGACCAGCTCGGTGTGTTTGAGGAACCCAGTAGAGCGACTGAGGGGGAGAGAGGGGGAGGTGAGAGCAGGAAGGGGATGGGGTGTATGATGAGGGCCTTATAGGCTGTGACAATATTGAGCTTTACCCAAGCTTTGTGATCTTAGAAAACAGAGAAGGTTAGGGAATCCCCCCAACCTTTGTGTTCTGGGAAACTGCTTACTGCAAGGAACACCCTCCCATATGACTTAGATTAGACTCCCAGATGCTCCCTGTGATGATTAGTTTTATGTGTCAATTTGGCCGGGCCCCAGGGTGCCCAGATACGGCCAAACATTATTCCGGGTGTGTCTGTGAGGGTGAAGGTGTTTTGGGATGAGATCAACATTTAAATCAGTAGACTGAGTAAAGCAGATTGCCCTCCCGAATGTGGGTGGGCCTCATCCAATCAGTTGAGGGTCTGAATAGAACAAAACAATGACCGTCCTCAGAATAAGAGAGAATTCTACCTGCATGATAGCCCTCAGACTGGCTTACTGGCTTTGTTTTAGCCTTTGGACTTGAACTGAGATCCAGCTCCTCCTGGGTCTCAAGCCTGCTGATTCACCGGGCAGATCTCAAGTCTTGAGAGCCTCCATAATCACATAAACTAATTCCTTATAATAAAGATATATACCAGGCTATAGATATATCTCTAGATAGACAGACATAGATATAGATGTTTATCTGTCTATAGATCTATCTAGATAGTTATCTGTAGCCTGGCATACATATATCTATCTATATCTACTTATAGATATCTAATAGATAAAATATATGTATGTGTGTCTATATATATATATATATATAGACACACATAGACACTAAAGACATATAATGTATAAAGATACCTGTAAATATCTATAGATCTCTAGATATGTGTATTATATAAATATTACATAAATTACAAATATATGTAGAGATATGTATCTATCGAGCCATAGATTTTTGGAGAGATAGGACAGTGGAACCACAGACAGACACGTACATACATACATCATCCTATTGCATCCTATTGTTCCTGCCTCTCTGGAGAATCCCAATGCAAATTTCCTTGGTTACCTATGACAAGGCCAGATGGAGACCCTCCAAATTCCTACTTTGCCTCAGAAGTGATCTGCCTAAGTGCTTGTCCCCTGTGATCCATCAGAACACAATGCTTTTTAACCAAATTTTGGTTCAGCTCCTTTCCTTCCCCCAGGGCCCTGAACTTAGGTGCTCCTCACCTGAGCCAGCAGATAGCCTCTCCAGAGAACAGGCTGGCCCCAGGGGGACACCCTCTGCGATCCGCTCTCCCACCATGCTGTCTTTCCATCCTACCTCCCCACCCCTGGCTCTTGCCAGCCTTATTCACTCCTCTCTATAAAAGAAAACTGCCTTGTGCCTGAGTCTTGAGAGGCTTGCAGACCTCGTGGTCTGAGTGCTCACTCCCTTTCCTCTCCCCTGTCCTTTTGAATAAGGGCTCTCCTGCCCAAACCCAGATTTGTGTTTCATTCACAGTTGTGTAGAAGGCTTTGGATTTTCTTTCTAGGAGCCATAGGGAGCCATGGGCGGACTGAGAGCAGGGACGTGACACATCAGGACCACCTGAGGAGGTGCAAACTGGTGGCCAAGTTGGGAAGTCGGCAGATTCAAGCTGCATTTTAGGAGACGAATAGGCAGAGCATGAGTTAGAGGCAGTTCTCTGGAGGTCCCAAAACCTCCAAGAGTGTCACAGTTTGTGGCTATAACAGTCAAGGAAGGTGGCTCAGCATCTGGAGGAGTAGAGTAAGCTGGGGATGGAGGGTGCAGAGTGAGGGTTCCCAGGAAGGTCATTCATCAGGAAGGCTTAGAAACACAGAGCATCGGACTGGCAAAACTGAGGCACAGGGCTGTGCAGTGACCCATCAGAGGCCAACGAGCACATCCACGGCAGAGCCAGGATTCGAACCCAGGTTCCCTGCCTCCCAGCCCCAGCTGGTCCCACTGCTCTCTGTTTCCTGTGGAACTGGGATTCAAATGACCCCCGGGTTTGAACAGGGGAACAGGAGTGAGGGCATTCTGGGTGGGGGAACAGAGAGGGTAAACGTGCAGAGGCTGGAGCAGGGAAAGTAAGATGCCGGAAGTGGATAATAATAGCAGCTAGCATGTATCAGGCCCCCCCCCTACCTCCCAGACAGTGCTCTAACCACTATCAGGGGTTACCTCCTTTACTCCTCCCTCTGTGGTAAGAACTCTCATCTCTAGTCTATGGAAGGGGAAACTGAGGCTCAGAGAGGCAACGTGAGGCCTCAGAAGCAGTGCAGAGCCCTCTCCCCTCTTCCTGAGGACCTGGGCTGGGAGAGGGCAGTTTCTTCTAGTCTTTGCCCCCAACACCAGCCCCCACCCAGTCCCAAGACAGGAAGACAGTGGCCAGGACAGCCCTGCTAGAGGGTGGGGGAGGAGCCAGGCCAAACCACGGACAGGATTTCTCAGAATTTACAGTAGAGGGAGGGGAGAGGAGGCTAGGGGAGCCCCCAGGGCCCACAGCAGTGGGGAGTGAGGGGGCAATGGGGGGCCCACACCTGTGGCCTTATGGGAGGGGGCCCCACTCTCCTCCCTCCTCCCATATCTTTGAGCCTTCAGCCCACCCCCCTCCTGCCACATATGGGGAGATTTGAGGGGACCCCTGCACACCCAGGCTCTAGCCCAAGTGTGCATGGGTGTGCTACACTCAGGTCCCAAGCACACACGTGCACAGTCGGGCTGGAGTGTGTGAATGTGAGTCACCCCCACCCGGGCAGGCCCAGGCATTTCACCCCAGTCACCCAAGCACCCCACAAGGCTGGGGCAGCAGGGTTGCCTTCCCCCAGCCCCCTGAGGGCCACGTGTCCAGGCTGGGGTCTGTTGAGGGCACCTCTTATATCCCCTCTGCATGCTGCACGGGTCCCTGGTCTCTCTCTGCCCTCCCAGTTCCCAGATGCCCGTATGTCTTCCGTCCTGCATCCTCCAGACATGGCAGGCTCACTGGCACTGTTTTAAATTGGGGTGCTATTCACACAACATAAAATTCACCAATTTACAGTGACCAATTCAGTGGCACCTGGTGCATTCACAGGGTTGTGCAACCACCACCTAACATTTTCATCGCCCCAAAGGAAACGCCATACCAAGTACACAGCCTCCACCAGCTCTCCACTCCCAGCCCCTCACAGCCACCAACTGCCCTCTGTCGATGGATTTGCCTCTTCTGGATATTTTTTGGATATTTGTGGCCTTTGGGGACTGGCTCCTCTCACTCATGTTTTCCAGAACTCAGTTCAGATATCCTCCGAGGCAGCTTCCCTGGCCGCCCCCCAAGTCCCTGACTGCCCCCACCTCCTGCTCTCAGCTCACAGCCCTCAGCGGCATCTGACAAAACCTGTCCATCTCCTTCATACTCATTCACTCAGAGTTTGTCCATCTCCTTCTCAAAAGGGCAGGCGCCGAAGGGCAAGGAATTGGTTTCATTCTCTCTGGAAAGTCCTTGATTCACAGTATTTATCATCCACCGATTGTGTGACAGGCCCCTTCCCAAATACCAGGGATCCTGCAGTGAACACACCGAGAGGCTCCCCGTCCCCACGCTGCCTTTGTCCTCCAGGCAGGGACAGGTTATCACACCTGGTGACACGGGATTTACCTGCAGTCTAAGCTGTCACTAGGAGAATCAACTGTCATTTATTCATTCAACAAATATGTACCGAGCACCTACCATGTGCAGGGTCAGTGTAAATAACCAGAGGCATATTACTAGAGCAGGTGTTCAGGGAAAGCCTTTCCTGAGAAAGTAGCACTTGAGCAAAGACCTGAAGATGGGAAAGGAGAATCATTCAAAGATGCAGGGAAAAGCATTATAGCAGAGGAAATAGCAAGTGCGGAGGTCTGAGGCAGAAAAGGACTTTATGGAAGAGAAATGTGCACGACCTTAGGCAAGGCGTGTAACGGCTCCAAGCCTCAGTTTCCTCATCTGTTAATGAGGATAATAAAAATGCAGACTTTTGCAGAGGGCAGGTGAGACAAAATTCAAGGTGGCCAGGAAATGAACCCACTTGTCCTGGGTGACAGACCCCTGGGATCATGGTCATTGTGGGACAGGTGTAAACCTCTACCTCCTTCTCACCTCCCAACCTCACACGGCTGTCCTCCCCACTGCCGCCAGCCAGAGCCACCTTATCTCTGGATTATGCCCATGTCTTCTGGTTTACCTGAGCACACCACCCCATCTCAGCTATTCCTGGTCACTTCCTTGCTGACCTCCCCCATCTCAGCGGCCCTTCACCTTTCTGGTGTCCCCCACACGCGCCTGACGGCCTGTCCTCCCATGTTTGTCCAAAAGGGTGAGAGTGGAAGGCAGCATGATTCCTCCTCATGGAGCAGCTTTACCTGCCCTCCCTCAGATCTCAGAGAGGGTCAGAAACAGGGATGGGATGAGCACCCTGGTCCCAAGGGAAGGCGGCATGTGACTGCCCGTGGGGAGATAAACCACACCGACACTGTGGTTGGTCACCCCCTTTCTCAGACAGTGAGCCAGCTCCCCTGCGCTTATGTGGTGGGTTTATTTATTTTCACTCAGCCTCACACGCCACAGGATGGAGTGGGGTGGGAGGAGGGACAGTTACAGCAGAAATACACTCAGAAACTCCCCGGCACCCCCATCTCACTTACAGAAAAAGCCATGACCCACAGTCCCCGCATGAGCTGCCCCCTCACCTCCCGTCCTCACCTCCTCCCTCTCTCCCCCTCGCTCACTCTTGCTTCACCCCGACAGGCCTCCTCCATGTTTCTCCAACTCACAAGGCAGAGTCCTGCCCCAGGGCCTTTGCATGGACTGTTCTCTCTTGCTTGGGCAGTGACCTTCCTCCAATATATGCATGACTCCCTCAAGCCTCTGCTCAACTGTCACCTTCTGGGCAAAACAAGGGACCTCACCTCCCGTTTTCAATTATTATAACCCACCCACTGCCCCATCTCCTAAGCCCTCTGCCTCTTTTTTTCTCCATGATACTTACCACCGAGGATTCTACTTTTCTTGTTTATTTATCTGTCTCCCCAACTAGGCTGCTAGCACCACAGAGGCAGGAACCACATTGTTTTGTTCACTGCTCTTTCCTGTGCCTTAAACATCGTATATGATCAAGAAATATTTGCTAAGTGAGTAAATTAATTTTTTTAAGTAGGCTCCACACCCAGCATGGAGCCCAATGTGGGGCTTGAAATCACAACCCTGAGATCAAGACCTGAGCTGAGATCAACAGTTGGACACTTAACCGACTGAGCCACCCAGGTGCCCTGAGTAAATGAATTTTTAGAATGAATGAATGAATGAATGAACAGTTGTTATGGTTGAGCCATAAGTTTGGCCCCAAAGCCCCTGGTGACCAAAACAAAAACTGAAATAGGATTAATTACAGTCTCCATGTGGATAAACCCAGTTCCCAGAGGAAGGCCCTGTGCCAAGCCACATAGGTATTTCCTCTTACTTATCTCCATAGGAAGCCTCTGTGGGGTGAGTATATTTGGAATCCCCATTTACAGATAAGCAAGGGAGGCCTGATGATAGGCATGAGGCCATCCAGCCAGGAGGGCCAGCTCCCAAACCCATCGCTCACCACTGCACCAAATCCTCCCAAACCGGTCTGTTATAAGAATCCCCCAGGTGCTAACAAAAAGTGCATATTCCAAAGCCTCTCTCCTGGAAAGTCTGATTCAGGGAATTTATAACTAAACAAGGACCTCTAGGTGATTCTTCTAATCAAGGAAGTTTGAATAATGGCACTTCATGCAACAGAATGAGAGAAAGACAGAAAGAGGCTGGTTAAAGGCAAAACTTGAAAATATTTATAGGAACGTTTAAGAGACTATGTCTATGACCTTGAGACATGGAAGGACTCTTCAACGAGACAAAACAATGTATGAACCATTAACAAAGATCGATAAATTTGGATACATCCCATTTTCCAACTTTTGTTGAAATAAAACACACGAGGAATAAAATGAAAACACAAGTCAGGTGAAAATTCTGTGATGTTCATATGTGATCTGGAATATATGAAAAGCTCTGAGAAATCAGTAAGAAAAAGGTAAATATCCTGATAGAACAGGCAATTCATGGAAGAGGAAATCCAAGTGGCCAACAGCTTTTGGCAAAGATGTTCAACAGAGGAATGCAGGTTACCTCCAAATAGGCAAAAATCAAATTGCCCATCAAAACCAAGTGTTGGCAGAACACAAACTTCCTTTACATGCAAGGAATTGCAAATTGGCAATGCCACTCTGCAGATCATTTTGGCAATATCAAGGTTGAAGACAAGCACCCCTAGGATCCCCAGTTCTACTCCTAGGGATACACCATCAGCAAACTGTGGCCAAAGGGCCACATCTGGCCACACTTGTTTTGGGAAATAAAATTTTATTAGAACACAGTTACACCCACTCGTTTACATATTGCCTATGGCTGTTTTCACGCTACAGAGACAAAGTAGAGTAGACAGAACAGTGGCTGTCTGACCCACAAAGCCCAAAGTATTTACTCTCTGGTCTCATACAGGAAAATTTGTCAACCTCTGCTCTGGACCGATGCTTCTCAAACTTTAATGGGTCTCCTGGGGATTGCATTAAAATGCAGGTTTGATTCAGCTGTTCTGGGAGGAGCCTGAGAGTCTGCATTTCCAGCGGGCTCCCCGGTGTTGCTGGGCTGCTGGCCTGTGAACCATGATTTGAGTAGGTAGAAAGGATCCAGGTAACACAGAGGTCAGCCATGATGTGTCGTGAATCCTTGACAGACAAGACAGAGAAACGTGTCCTCATCAGCAGCTTCAACTCCTTTGATCTCTGCCCCCAGCAATCACCAACCAAGCGGGCAGAAACTTTCACTCAGTGTGTATTGTACACACTCTACGTGGGTCAGACATGCCTGAAGCAGGAAGGGAATTTCACACCTTCATAACCAAAAAGATCTCACTAGGTGTGAGATCTAGGGTATTCTAAATGTTTATGCACGTTTCCCCTTGCAAACTTCAGTCTGGAGCACCATTTCTCTCATCCAGTTTCTGTGTGACACATAGTAGGAGCTGAAAAATATATCTGTTGAAAAAATATGTATTTGATGAAGAAATGTTTCATATTCAGTTCCAAGAGTCATCATATATAAATAGCACTGACAAAAAAAAAAAAAAGGAGCCAAACCAGAACAAAGGAAAGAATTTTAAAGAATGAGAGGATATTTCCCCTGAAGAGAGTACTACTCTGGAGCTGGGAACATGAGAGCTTTCTAAAAAGGCAAAAAGGGAGGGGAGTTAACATTTGTTGAACACTTGCTGTGTGTAAAGTGCCATGCACACAATAAATGAGATTTAATCTTCTCAAATTATCTGAGGGGTGTGTGGTGGTCTCTACTTTGGAGAGGAAGAAACAGAGGCTTCTACCATGCCAGCTACCTCCGAGCAGAGGGAGGGAAGCGGGAG
The DNA here is from genome assembly GCF_003265705.2 of Callorhinus ursinus. Taxonomy (NCBI): domain Eukaryota; kingdom Metazoa; phylum Chordata; class Mammalia; order Carnivora; family Otariidae; genus Callorhinus; species Callorhinus ursinus. The sequence continues at coordinate 80,754 of NW_027397169.1, forward strand.
GGGGTTCTGAGAGGCCCCCTGTGGCTAGAACAAGATCAGAGTGGAAGTGTGCAGGAAGCAGGTTTTGACTCTAGAGAAGGAGTGGTGATGAGTTTTAGAGGAAGTGAGTTCTCCATCTCTAGAGGTATTCAAGTAGACTGGATGAGCACCCATCAAGAGACTCTGAGGGTCCCTTCTAATGTGGAAAGTCTATGATTTGCTTTAGGCAGATTCATCTCTGGGCTTTTCCAACCCAAGAGCGACCAGCCCCTGCTCTTGTGTCTACAGGATATGAGTGAGCTGGTCCAGACACCTCAGAGACCTCAGACACCTCAGACACCAACAAGGTGGCACTGTCAAGAGCAAGCACCAAGCCACCCACATCTCCCAGCAGTGGGGTGCTACACAGCCACCCAACCTCCTTCTTCCCTCTCTCTTAAGCATTTTTTAATATCCCTCTGGTCAGAGCCAGAACTTCATTAAAGGCCTTTGTGCAGGATTAGCCACAGCTGTGTGGCACCTTTGTGTTGGAGGTCAGCTCCTCTGCACCCCCAGTCTCCACCCTCCCAGCTAGGGGCACTGGCTGGGGAGAAACAGGCCAGAGCCTCATCCTCCAGGAAGCCCTCCTTCCTCCCTCCCCAGGACACTCTTGGGAGACAGGAGTCTCTGAGCCAAAACCAAAGGCATTGGATATCTCCCACCTGCAATGGCCAAGCCTCCCCTGGCTACAGCTGTGATGAGCAGCATGGGAGGCCCAGCCGAGCCCTTGTTCTCTGCTCCTACTGGAAGGCCAAGCACTCAGAGCATGGGGGCGGGATGACCTTGCCCAGTCCCAGCCTGGAACCAGGACCAAGGAGTGAGCAGGTAGAGAGGGCCCAGGCAGTGATATGTGGGTTCTCCATGCTGTCCAGTAGGAGCAGTGCTCCTGGCTGGCACACATTTGTGACTGCAATAAACCCAGAGTGACCAAGAATGGCCCAGCTTCAGGGGCTGCTGGGGGGTGTGCCTGAGGCCCAATAACCCAGCTGGCCGGGGCAGCCAGGGCTGAGAGACTGCATCAGCCCAGAGGAGTGCTCCCCCTTACCCAGTTCTCCCCACAATCAAAGTTGGGGGCTTTTCATCCAGAATCTAATAAAAACTCTGATTTTTTTTTTTTTCTAAAAAAGTGGTGCCTGAGTGAGAAACTGGGGAGGGAGGGTCTTTGATGAGCTCTGAGGCTCCAGGGTCCCTGGGGGGAGCTTCTCTGCAGCGGTCCCTTCTCCTGTCCACCCAGAGGTGTGTGTACTGGGGCTGAGACAGCCTCAGGGGCTGTGGGCAGCCAGAGAGAGAGAAGAAATGGACTCCCACCCCCATGCCACCCCCAATATTGCTGACCTGTTCCTGTGGTTCAAGACTCTGACCCAAGACACAGAGGAAGCCATCTGAACTGGGTGTGACGGACTCCCAAATGAGGTGGTCAGCGAGCCCCCTAGGAGAGCCCAAGACACAAGGATTCATACACCCTGAGACACTGCTTCATCCTTCAGCAGGACCCTCAGTATGTCTATCCCCAAACCCCCACAGCTACCTCCAGAATAGGAACTGCAAAGCCAGGAGAGTTTCTTCACACTTGTCACTAAGCTGAGCACCGAAGGAGGTCCAAAGATCATGAATGGGTGGGCAAGGGGGCAGGTAAATTGTGAAAGTCAATGGGTGAGAGAATGGATGGATGGATGGATGGATCAATGACCGAACGAACAGATGAGCACAGGAATGAGTGATTAAACGAATAAATGAAGGAAAGAAGGATAGATGGATGAAAGGGAGGAGGAAGGAGGGAGAGAAGGTGGAAGAAAGGAAGGAAAAGGGGGAGGGAGGAGAAAGGGACTACCCACAACACATATTTTAGGCAGGATGGGAACCAGGGTACGATCCAAGATGAAACCCCATCCCCTCCTCCCAGAGGCCTGGACACTGACAAGTGGACCCCTCCAAGGCCCTTGCCCAGCCGGGGAGCTGAGTCAGGGGCAAGCCACTCATCTTCCCCAGACATACCCATGCTCAGTCCCAACACCACCTTGTGGGCCCGGCCCTGCCCGGGGGAAGCCCTCAGAGGGGGCCCCGGCCATCCCCCCACCCTGGAGGTCCCCTGCCCAAGGCTTGGGACTTGACGCGCAGTTTGTGGGGCAGGGAGGGCTGAGTAAGACGCTCAAGATCATTCCCTGGGACAGGATAGGCCAACCCAGGAGGCAGCTCCACTGGATCAGCAGTGGGTGTCAGCAACACATCTGAGGGCCCAGAAGCCTGGTAACCAGAGGCCATGGGTGACCACAGCCCCCAAAAGGGCCTGAGCTCCGGTCTGGTCCCCCCATGCCCATCCAGGAGGTGACAGCTGAAGAAGGCGGCTGGGAGGGCAGCCTGCAAGGCCATGTCCATTCTCTTGGGGTTGGGGGGAACAGGGTCCTGGGGGCACCTGGGGGAAGCGGCCAGACCAGTCCACTTGTGAGCCCCCAGGCAGCCCCGGCATCCTGGAACCCCAGTGTCCAGAGCGCATGGCCTCAAAAGGCAGCCATGGGAGCCAGGGAGGGAGGGGAGTGGCTGGGCCCTAGGGCGGGGGTCTCCAGTCCAGGGGGCCTCCCACAGCAGTGCCTGCAGGGGCAGGGTCCGGGAGCCAGCAACGGAGGGCAAAAGGCCAAAGCGACACCTGAGTGCCCACAGCTCAGCCCTGAGCAGAGCGTTCTCCTCCAGCAGCGTGGCCAGCCTGCCTTCAAGGGCTACGTCGTTGAGACGCCGCTTCTCCCGGGATCTCTTGGCCGCCTCGTTGTTCTTCCTCCGCTTCTCCCAGTAAACCATGTCCTTCTTCTCTTCGGGCATGAACTCCCGCTGCCGCCGCACAACTGGGCCCCTGCCCCTCAGGGTCTTGCTGCGACCCTGAGATACCACTGGGAGGCCCGAGAGACCCACGTCCATGGCTGCCTGGGGGTCCTGGGGAACAGGAAAGAAGTCTTGGACAGGAGGCAGGAGGCTGACCTGGATGACTGTCCCTCTAATTTATCCTGAGACCCCACCGTCACTGATGGGGGAGGGCACAGGTGGAGTGGGAGCCCCACTGGAAGCCGGGATGGAGGCAGAGGAGGATGTAGTGGAAAGAGAAGCTGGTGGGATGGTTTGGCGCCTGGCGGAGTAGCGGGGGAGGCTGCCAGAGAGGCCACATGGCTGGAAAAGGCTTAAGAACAGACCACAATCTTTATGGAGAGCTAGTAGGGCACCCTATTCTCTCGGAGGAAGCAGGCTCCTTCCCCCAGAGTTCTTACCACTGAGAAGATCAGCTGACAAGCCAAGGGTTCAGTTCAATCTGAGTTCCAGGGTAAGATCCTTGGAGATTCAGAGGGGGATAGAAAGAAGGCTAAACCTGGAAAGAAAGAAAATGTGTCCATGGAGTTAAACTGAGCCAAGTTGGGGTCAGAAAATAAGCCACTATCCATCTGAACTGTGCTGAGGCTGTGCCCCAAGATCTCCTCAACATGTGGCCAGAATTTTGCATCTGCCCATCTGCCCATCCATCCTCCTACCCATATATTCATAAGGTGATCTATTCACCTGTCCACTCACTCAACTGTCCATTTGTTCATCCCTCTACCCACCTACTCAACCAACTCACCATCTATCCATTTACCCACTCAACTACCCATCCACCATCTTATTTGTCCATCTATCCACTCATTCAAACATCCGTCTATCCCCCATCCAATTATAGAGTCATCTATACATCTACTGCCCACATGCTCATCCATCTAACTGTCCAGTCACTGATGGATTCATTTTTAAAAATAATATTGTGCCTACAGGTAACAAATGAAGAAATAGACAAATTGGACTCCATAAAAAATCTTAAATTTTGTGCATCAAAAGATACCGCCCTTAAAGTAAGAAGATAACCCATAGAATGGGAGAAAATATTTGCAAATCCTATCTGATAAGGGATTAATATCCCAGAACATACAGAGAACTCCTACAACTCAGCAACAACAACAAAAAAATGAACAACCCAGTTCCAAAATGGTCACAGAGCTGGAATAGGTCCATAAGCAGACAGGATGGTCAACATCACTGATCATTATGGAAATGCAAATCAAAACTACAATGAGATACCACCTCACACCCATTCAGATGGCTGCCATCAAAACAAGACAGAAAATAGCAGGTGTTGGCCGGGAAGTGAAGAAATCAGAACCCTCACGCACTATGGGTGGGAATGTAAAATGGTAGAGCCATTGTGGAAAACAGTATGGTGGTTCCCCCAAAAATTAAAAATAGAATTCCCTATAATCCAGGAATTCCTTTTCTGGGTACATACCCAAGAGAATTGAAAGCAGGGTCTCAAAGAAATATTTGTCCACCTATGTTCATAGCAGCATTATCCATGATAGCCAAGAGCAGGAAGCAACCCAAGTATCCAATGGCAAATGAATAAATAAGCAAAATGGGGTCCAAACATACAATGGAATATGATTTAGCCTTAAAAAGGAAGGCCATTCTGATACCTGCTACAAAAATGGATGGACCTTGAGGACATTGGTTCAGTGAAATAAGCCAGACAGAAAAAGACTAGTCCTGTAGGATAACTACTTGGGGTAGTCAAAATCATAAGGACAGAAAGTAGAATAGTGGGTGCCAGGGGTTGAGAGGAGAGGAAAATGGAGAGTTATGATTTAATGATTTAATGAGTATAGAATTTCCAGTTTACAAGCATGTGGTGGTGATGGCTGCACAAAAATGAGAATGTATTTAAAAATCCCTGAAGTGTATACTTAAAAATGGTTAAGACAGTAGATGTGGGGCGCCTGGGTGGCTCAGTTGGTTAAGCGACTGCCTTCGGCTCAGGTCATGATCCTGGAGTCCTGGGATCAAGTCCCGCATCGGGCTCCCTGCTCGGTGGGGGGCCTGCTTCTCCCTCTGACCCTCCCCCCTCTCATGTGCTCTCTCTCTCTCTCTCTCATTCTCTCTTTCAAATAAATAAATAAATATTTTTAAAAATAAATTAATTAATTAAAAAAGACAGTAGATGTTATTATGTATATTTTACCACAATAAAAGAAATTTTAATAATTATACTAATGTAACTTTACTGAGAGCCAGGCATCTTGCCGTTCATAATTGGTCTCACTCCCTCCACCCTCAACTTGTCCATTCCTTCAACTATCCAGTACGTATCCCCACCCCGTGTCATCCAGCCTTTCACAAACCCATTCATTCATCCGTATATTCATCCATGGGTCCATCCATCTACCCAACCACCAAAAATCAACCCACGAGAATTTGCCATGTACCTAGCTTTGAAGAACCAGAACGTGAAGAACAGGGTGGGAAAAAGAATCAAAATCATAAGATTCCAAGCTCCTAGGGTTGGGAGCTGGAAAAGATGCCCAGGGTCCCAGGGATACTCCAAGAATGGGGAACACCTCCTTAGCCTCAGCACAGTTTCTCATATTGGTTTTCCTGAAAATTCTAACGCAAGGTCTGGGCTCTATCAACCTCCTGAGTTCCCTGAACCTAGGATGTCCTTACCTTCCGTGACCCTGATACAAAACAGGTGGAGAGAAAGAGAGAAACCCCAGAGCAAAGGTTTTCTGCCTGAGAAGCAAGCATGGGGATTCTGCCCGAGAAGTCACAACGGGCTCCAAGAAAGAGTAGACATCAAGAGCTATCATCCTTGTTCAGAAAACCTATGGCTAACCTTCATGAGGGCAGGTATATGTCTTTGTCTACCACTGTATCTCTGGTGCCAAGAATTGTGCTTGTAGACACTAGGTGGTAAATAAACACTGTTGAGTGAATGATGCACGAACAAACAAATGAAAACAGAACTTTGTTCACAGAAAATATTCTCAAAAGCTAATGATGTATTGTATGGTGACTAACATAATATAATAAAATTTTTAAAAAAAAGAAAATATTCGGCCCTCCCAAAATAAGATGAAAGCAGAGAGGGAGGCAAACCATGAGAGACTCTGAACTACAGGAAACAAACTGAGGGTTGCTGGAGGGGAGGTGGGTGGGGGGATGGGGTCACTGGGTGATGGGCATTAAGGAGGGCACTTGACATAATGAGCACTGGGGGTTATATGCAACTGAGGAATCACTAAATTCTACCTCTGAAATGAAAAAAAGAAAGAAGGAAAGGAAGGATGGAAGGAAGAAAGGAAGGGAAGGGGAGGGAAGGGAAGAGAAGAGAAGGGAAGGGAAGGGAGGAAATTTTTGGCTCTCCTTTTAACTGCCAACTGCCAATCGAAAACCATGAAGCCTACTTGCATTTCCCTTTTTGCTTTAGCCACCAAGAAACTTAGCACTCGGTTTCAAGATAAATTGTAATAACCTTCTTGATTGGGAAAGCAGTTTTTCTTCTCCAATGTTATTATTTGAATTTAGTCTTTTGCTCTGTGCTAAAAGCACTTGGCATTAGTGTCTATGACTGCATTAGGTCATTCAGATCACGTATAAAAGAGGATCGAGGCATAAACCATCAAAAAACAACATTCCTCAGAAGTCTGACCATGAAACATAACAATAAAAAAATTAAAAAAAAAAAGAAGTCTGACCATGATTCTAAGTCCACATTTCCCAAAGAATGTTGTCCAGAACCCCAGTGCCAAGGGTGCTGCCAAAAGAAAAAAATATATACAATGCATTTGAGAAATACTGCATATCTTATTCCCTATATAAGAATCATTAAAGGTTCTGAGAAGCCCTACAAAACACACACACACACACACACATTTAACCTTTGATTTAAAGGTTCTCATATTTTTTTGCCCACAAAATATTTACTTTACAGAATACCTTGGGATGCATATTTATTCATTTATTCATACAACACAGTGCCAGGTCCTACAGTGGTTACTGGGGCAATAGAGGAAAATCAAACAGCCTCCTGCCTTCACAAAGCCCACAGTCTCATGGTAAAGGTGAGTGAGATGATAATGGAAAATATAGGCTTAGAGAGGGTCTGTTATCTGCCCAAGTCACACAGTAAGTTAGTGGCAGAACAAGGACTTGAACCCAGTCTGTCTAATGTGTGGGTCCATTCTGCTTACAGCTCTAAGGGGCTGCTATGTCTGGCAATCATGGCTGGGCTTGGAGAAAAAAGCCTTGTGGGGCTCTGCGGTCACCTGAGTGGCCAAGAAATCCTAGTCACCAGAGGGACTCCTGTGCCAGGGCTTCAGACCCCCTCTGAGAATTCCTGATTCCTGAGGGGACTCCAGCCCCAAGACCCATGACCCCCTCTGAAACCCAACAGGCCTCTGGGGCCACCCGCCCACCTGCTGGTGCTTGCTGCAGCGGGAGGCCACCCCACACTGGCCCACATCACATGGGCTAGAGAAGCATCTGCAGTCTGTGGACCCTGATCCACAGGAGCCAGGTGGGGGGCCCTGGTCTTGCGCCTGCCTGCTGCTCACACCTGGGCTTTGCTCCTGGCAGCCTGACAAACTAACACATCTTTGTTCAGGAGGCCAAGTTCACTGACCCCTTCCAGACATCTGAGGCCATCACACCTTCTAGCAGGAGTGTATCGTCCTGCTTACAGAGAATAAAACTGAGGCTCAGGAGCTTACATGGCTGGCCTGGGGATACTCAGCAATTTCACAAATAAGCCTGACGTTCCCTCCCGTCCTTTCCTCCCAGCACGGTGAGGGCCACCACCAACTCTAGACACCCCTGGCATCCTCCTCTCCTGGCCCCCCTCACCCCACCTCCCACCAATGCCCCATCCACATGTGCACAAACCCCCTCCATGCTCCCCACAGCCCTGGCCGCAGCTCAGGCATCTCCTAGCCCACCTGACCCCCACCCACCTCCACCATGGTCCCTCCAAATCCACCAGCAGCCCAGAGGAATCTTTTCAAAACCCTACTTATCCTCAGCTTGGAAGCCTCTGGGGTGTGCTTAAGAAAGTGCGAGTATCTTAGACTCCTGAAAACAGTGCTCACGTGCACCTCAGTCCACCCCCTCTCCACCCCCGGGGTCAGGGAGTAAACGGAGGAAGACACTGCATGAATGTCTTTTGGAATGAACCGATGAATGTATGAGTGAGTATTTGAATAAATTAATGAGTAAAATGCAAGTGAATGAATGAGTAAGCAGATGAAGTAATGCTCAAGGGTTAGGGGCCCTGAGAGTGGGGTACAGTAAGCCCGAATGAATCCTCTCTCCCCACTAAAGGGCTGGGCCTGAGCCTTCCACTGCCCAGACAGCTCGTCTGAGCCCCAGCCAAGACGAGCCCCTGAGACAGGCTCTCAGAGTCCCTTGTCCTACCAGTCACAGCATCCTCCTGCCACCCGACTGGCCCCATTCAGGGGGCCTCAGATGGTGTCCTGACCACCATTCCAACTTCAAGCATGCTGGCAAGAGCCTAGGACTTGCCATGCACCAGCGTGGAGCACATCCCACGGCCCTGGGGCCAGCATCCGAAGGCACCATCCTGGCTTGGGGAGAGAGGTCAGAAGAGAAGGGCAGGCTTAGAGACAACTGGGCCAGGGGCCAGACGAGCTAGAAAGGAAGGGGATGAAGCACAGGGCTCCTCTAAGACCAAGTCAAAAGCAGCAGATGGCCAAAGAAGACAGTAAAGACTGGCGGTCAGGTAGAGGGACAGGGGGCTCTTGCACCAAGCCAGTGAAGTAGATGAGGGCTAGTCTCACTGTGAAGCTCCCTTCCTGAGTCCCCCCTCCCTGTGGCTTGGCCTGAGCCCCCCCTAACCACCACCCCCACCTCCACAGGAACCCAAAGGGAGATGGGGCAGTAGATAGCTCAGCTGCCTGAATTTATTTAGAGAAGATGCAGCAAGGGCTGGGCTGAGCCTTCCTGTGGTCGCCGAGGAAGCACTCAATGGAAAGCAGTAAGTCAGGGGCACTCCTGTGCAAAAGCCCGCAGCATCGGCAAATAAGGAAACAGGAAAAGGGTCTCCCCCAGAGACAGCCCCGGCCAGTTCCACCGCACCCCCATCAGCGCCACAGCCTCCCTGACCGGTGGTCACCAAAACTCTGCTTGGTTTTCTAGTGTGATGGGGAGCTCATTCACTGCAAGTCAAGCCACTGCCAGGCTGCGTGAGCTCTCACGATCAAGGTTTTCCAGGAATGGAGCTAATACCGATCTTCAGCAGAACTTTTCCAATTAGAATTCATCCTCTCTGCTCGTGAAAAACTCCTCCTTCCTTTGGCCCCTAAGTGCTCTGGGAATTTGATGGGTTGATGCTCACATCCCCTCAGCCCCTACTCCGATCTGCTTTCCTCAAAGGAAAGCAGCTATGCTTGTTGAGTACCTACTATGTGCTAGGCACTAACAGTGTCTCACTTTGCACTTACCACCACTCAGAGAACAAAGTTCAGTCACCACCCTCATTTGACGGATGAAAAGACGGAGGCTCTGAGAAGTCAAGTGACTGACCCGCCTGAGCCAGCACGGCCAAGAACGCAGGTGCAATGAGCTCCAGAGCTCACACCCCGCTAACACGCCAGGTTAAACCTTCCTGGCTTTCCCTACTCCTTCCACTGAAGACACAGTTTTGAGTTCATTTAGCACCTCTGACGGGTGGAGATCGGTGTCCACAGAGGGAAAAAGGATCTGGAAGCCACACAGCTAACAAGGGGACGGGGCTGAGATGAGCAGCCACGCTGCCGGGATGATGCAATGGATGGACAGAGTTAAGACCTTAAGCCTGCTTGAACTGGGTTCAAATCCTCCTTCCTAAATAAGTGTGTTTGGGCAGGTCACATCACCTCTATGAGCTTCCAACAACTCCTCTAAAATGAGGATAATAGTAGCACCTACTTCATTGGCTATGTAAAGAATAAATGAGATTCTGGGTGTTAAAAGCCGGTACATAATAATAGTAAATGATCCACATGGCTACTTTTTGTTTGTTGTTGGTGGTGGTAGTGGTGGTGGTATTAGAACCCTCTTCCACTAGGGATTCTGCTGAGCTGCTCCCATCATTATTTATGTTGGAAATACCTGTGAGAACCCTCAGAGACCACTCAACACACTGTATCAGTTTACGGATAACAAAACCGGACTTCCTTTCAACATGGCGGACCAAGTACACACAACATGGCGGACCAAGTACACACTGAGACCTGCCCGTTCCTCCCCAAACACTTAGAAATGACAGGAAAATACCAACTTGAATGAGGGACCAAAGAAGAAGTGCCCTATGACAAAGGTGTGCCCACCCATGTATGTACAGGGCCCCTAATATATGAGATCAAAAGCACACATTCTCAAGAAACTCTGACCAAGGAGAAATATCCTGAGGAGATGAGGAATTCATGAAGTTCCCACAAAGTCTCCAACTGGGAGAATTTACATCAGAGGAAACAGAGATCATTGGAGCAATCTGAAAGGAGTTTTGCAATGAACAGATTGAGGGACTCAAAAAGATAAAGGATGGAATAATAGCCATAAAACAAGAACAGGAGGTTATGAAACAAAAACAGGTAGATTTTTTTAAAAAGAACCAATCAGAGTTCAGATATGAAAAATACAGTTGCTAGAAAACGTAAGAAAGGAGTTACCAGGGCACCTGGGTGGCTCAGTCATTGGGCGTCTACCTTCGGCTCAGGTCGTGATCCCAGGGTCCTGGGATCGAGCCCCGCATCGGGCTCCCTCCTCGGCGGGAAGCCTGCTTCTCCCTCTCCCACTCCCCCTGCTTGTGTTCCCTCTCTCGCTGTGTCTCTCTCTGTCAAATAAATAAAATCTTTAAAAAAAAAAAATGAGTTGCCTACCAGAAGGGGAAAACAAGACCCAGAACTGGGAAGGATTTACCAAGGTTAAATGGGATTTCAGTGTCAGAGATGGACCCAGAACACAGAGCCCAGATTTTAGAAGACCAGAACTAAGGTCAAACTCAGGAGCTGACCCTTGGGGCCATTTGTGGAAACCCTCTTCAAGGGTGTCCTGTGATTCTTTCCCCCCCCCACTTTCTTGTTTTTTTTTTCTTTTTTTCCCCTGTATTTTAATGTCGCTGCTGAGCTGGACTCCATAGCTCCTCCCTAACAAAGAACAGAGCTTCCCTCCCCTGACTGGTCAGGTGGGACAATGGATATGGAGAAATGGCCAGCGTTCTCCTCCAAAATCAGAATTAAATTAAGCAGAATCTGAATGTTAAGGAAAGGAGTTGACTGAGTAAAACTGAGAGAAACAGCCAATACTGGCCACAGGATGCTGGATGGATGACTTAACATCTCTGAGCCTCAGATTCCTCAACTATAAAATGGGCTCAAGGGTCCATGTCACATGCAGATGTTTTGAGAATTAAAGAGAAAGTTGTACGTACAAGACACCTGGCATATCCAGGGGTCTCACGTGGAACACCTCCCTGGAGCTCACCAACACTCTTTTTTAAGCCCATAGAAACCCCAGATGAGGACAAAGCTACAGTCACTGGGCCACAGACAGAGGAGAGAAATTTAAAACTTTGAAAGGAAAAAAAAAAGGTGAGAAAAAAAGATGAATCAAAGGAGAGAGTGTAGGCTGACTTACAAATCCCCCACCTACGTGGTCAGAGGACAGCCCACAAGCTTTCCCTTTGCTCCGTGCTACGAGGGGAACTAAAAATGACCACAAACTCTCCAGTGGGTGTAAGCCTTCTTAATACAGGCAAGAGATGACATTCGTGTGGCCAATGCACATCTGGAAAAATTGTTCACCCCACTTCCCTAACAAGAGAAATACTCATCTGTTTTCATCTCTGCAATGAAATATCAGTTTTTTTCTGGCTGAAACTGGCAAAGATTTCCAAACAATAAAACCCAATGCTGGCAAGGATGTGGTGAGATGGGCACTTGCGTACCTAGAAGGCGAAGGTGTAAACTGCTTCCTGGCAAAGCTATTAAGCAATATGAAATAAAGTTGGACTCATACCCTGTTTGAGGAATGAGGATATCCCTTCTCTCCCACCTGGATCACTATTCAAGCCATCTCCCTATTCTGGCCTCAGGAACCCAGTATCCTTCCTCAAACACACATTCCAGCCACTTAGAACCTCTTTTATTTCCTAAAGAGGTGTTCTCTCACCTCCACATGCTGTCCCTTCTGTCTTAAACATTCTTCCTCTTCTTTCACCTCTTCCCCAGCCAAATCTTACTCATCTTTCAGGACTAAGTCTAGATGTTACCTCTTACAGCAAGCGCACCAAACTGACCACTCTCAGCTAGACCAGGCGCCTCTTCTGGGCTTCCAGCATCCTGTGGTTTCCACCATCACCACGGTGATCACTCTGGGTCTGTGCCCTCCCCCGTCCACAGATCTCCAGAATAGGTACTTGATAAATAACAGGAGTGAAATATTTGAAAAAAGGGTGTGCTCTGTGTGGTCCCAGAAGTTTGAGCCAGGACCACAGATTAGGACATAGAGATGCAAGTTGGAGTCAGAGTCTGAAATTTTCTAGGGGCACCTGGGTGGCTTAGTTAGTTGGGTGTCCAACCCAAGTCATGATCTCGGGGTCATGAGATTGAGCTCCACATTAGTCTCCACACTGAGCATGGAGCCTGCTTAGGCTTTTCTCTCTCTCTCTCGCTCTCTCATCTTCCCCTGCAAGCCCTACTCACGAGCTCTCTTTCTCTCTCTCTCTCTCTCTCAGAATAATAATAATAATAATAATAATAATAATAATAATAATAATGAATTTTCTAGAAATTCCAGCTCACTAACCCAGCAGAAGCTGCCTCCAGAGGTAATGAGCTGCCCATCACAGGAGGTGTGCAAGCAGGTGGTTGGAAACCACTTCTCTTGCTCTGACTTCTCCACTTCTGCCTGCCCAGATTCAGAGGCCCAGGGATGAAGAAGATGCCCTCCTCCCCAAGTTGTTCCACGTGGCTTTCCTCTGACTCAGAAGACTGCCCAGCGAGGTCTATGGACCCACAGAGGCTGTTCCCACGGAGCTGATACAGCCCAGCCCATTCCTCAGAAAGGCCACAGAGTCCCAAGAGGCTACACTTTCACAGGGTTTGGGGAGCCTGATGGAGCCTTGGGGCCCTCTCACTCTGAGAAAACCCCTGCCTCATAAAAGCCCCAGTGAAACCAACCTCTAAAACCGAGAACCCTCTGTGGGAACTCAGATTTCAAGGGGAAAATGCAAGGCACTCTGGGACTGTGGCAGGCCCTACCCCTCCCCATGGCCCCCTCCCGGGCCCCATGGAGAGGAAGCCATTTGTACCTCTGTGCCCAACCCACAAGCCCAGCTAGAGTCCCAGATCCAGGACCAGACTGATAGGCAGGCAACAGGGTGTCTGCCGTCCGTGCTGTGATAATGACATACTGCATCACCTTAGACAGGGGCCAGCTGCTCTCCCAGCCTCAGTCTTTCCACTGTCAAGTGGGTACAAGATTGGTGCCTGGGTTGGTAAGTAACCCAGGTACGTGCTTAGTCCCAAAACATAGTAGGTGTTTTGTTCTTGAACTCCCTGAGCTTCAGGGAGGACCCTGGGGTTCATGGGGTCTGATCCAATGGCAGGAGGGTGTCCCCCATGAGCATCAGCTCAATGGAAATCGACCTCCTGAAACTGACCAGGAACAAAATTCATCTCAGGGACTTTAAGTCCTCGGCTCCCGGCCACAAAGATCCCTCAGGCTCCACCTCAGCCTCCATGCAGCCCAAACCAAAACAACCCCCAAAATGAGAAGAGGCCCCCTAACCAGCCTGGGGTGGTGTCGCCAGGAAGGAGTAAGGACATCTGGCCCCAATCACCACCCAGACCCCAAGGGTAACAGTTCAGAGGTGCTCCCTGTCCAGCCAGTCCAGGACCCAGACAGCCCCTGCTCCCAGTCAGGCCCTGGGTCTCTCTTCTGGGCACCTGAATCCCCAAATCCCCCCCAAAGGCATCTGGACACCATCCACCCACACATCTCGTCAATCCTGCTCCAAGCCTCATGGCTGTGACTCCTTGCACTCACTCCACTCCAGCCACACAGGGTCTTCTCTCTGCGCTCCCAGCACTCCAGGCATGGTCCTGCCTCCTGGCCTTTGCACACGCTGTTCCCACCTCCTGGAATGCTGTTCCTCCAGATACTCCCATACAGTCACTCCCTCACCATCTCCAGGTCTCTCCTCCTCAGCAAGATCTGTCCTGACCCTTAGGCTAAATCACCACACACACACACACACACACACACACACCTTCATTGTCTCTCCTTATCCTGCTTAGAGTTTATTCAGGGCACTTACCACTCCCTTAGTTTTTAGTTACTGACTGATTTGCTTAATGTCCATCTCTGCCACTGGAACGCTAGCCCCTGAGGGCAGGGGCAGCCCCTCTCTGTGTCCCGGTGCCTAGAACAGCACCCAGCACACAGCAGGTGCTTAATAGCTATTTGTTGAGTGAATGAATGAATGTGAACGATGTCAATTCTCACAACTTCCCTGAAAGGCAGGTTTACCCCCTTTTGCCACAGAGGCTCAGGGAGGTCACACAGCTGACCACACAGCTGGTCACAGGTGGGCTTGGAACCTGGGCAGCTGTACCCCAGAGCCTACCCTCTGGAGACCCAACATATAGCCAGAGGTGTAGCAGGTCCCAAAGGCACCTTGACACCAGGACGCAGCTCCTGGCTCCAGGGCCTTAGGCTCCTTTCTGTGAAATGGGCCCAGGGCACTGAGAAAGAGCTTCTGGCTCTGGGGAGCTCTGCCCTCCACCCTAGGAGTGACTGTCCTGGAATACACCATGGTTCCCGGAGACACGCAGGGCCTGGACACCCACTGGCCTCATCCAAGCCCCTTCTGGGTGCCCAGCTCTGCCTGTGCTAAGCACATTACAGACACTATCTGCCAGAGGGATCTTTCACCACACAGATTATGCCGCTTTCCAGCCCAAAACCCTCAGCAGATCAAGACCACCTTCCTTTGCCCAACCCATGGAGCCCCTGCACAGTCCACGAGGGGCTGGCCCCCTCTGTGCTCCAACCACTGGGACTCACCACAGGACCCTTGTACCTACAGTCTTGCTGTTTGGACCGTCTTCCTCTCCTCCCCTGGGTTCCTAATTTTCATCCTCTGATTGTAAATTCTCCGAGAAGCCCTCCTGAAATTCCCAGGTGCCCCTACTCTGCGCCTACTGAACATCAGGTGTTTCAACTTCTTAGCATTTATTATCCAAGTAATTTTACATTCACTTGTGTAACTTACTAACATCTCTCTTTCTTCAATGAGGCCAAGACCTGTGTTTCTCCTCCCAGTATATCCCCGCTCCAGGGCCTGGCATGTAGTAGATGCTCAATAAATACTTGAATGAATGATTGTGCTGGATCCCACATCACAGGTGAGAAGACTGAGGCTAGCTCCCGACCCCTCCTCTGCACAGCCTGCCCCCCACCTCCCCCAGGCAGCCTCCTACCTCACCTCCAGCTCTAGGGCAGTGGTTTGGACGTTTGTCAATATTTGGGGACACACTGGTTGTCATGACAAGGGGAGAGGGTTACTGGCATCTAGGGGGTAGATCCCAGGGATACTGCTCAACACCCTCCAGTGTCCAGGACAAAGGGTTATCCAGGGTGTAGTGGAGAAATCCTGCTTTAGGAGAAGTGCTCACATCCTAGCCTGACTGATAAAGACCGGCTAGGCCTGGGTCATGCAGTCAGAATGAGTGGGAGCTGTGACAGGAGATCACAGGATAAATTTCACCTGGACCCAGCTGCCCCTGTTTTAGCTGTTGTTGTTTTTTTTTAATAAGGCACCATCAAAAGACACGAATCACAGAGCAAAAAAGCAACTGACAGAATGGAAGAAAATATCTGCAAATCATAGATCTGATAAGGGATTAATATCCAGAATACATAGAGAATACCTACAACTCAGCAATAATGACCAAAAAAAAAAAAAAAAACTCAATTAAAAATTGAGCAAAGGGCTTAAACAGACATGTCTCCAAAGAAGATATCTGATTGGCCAATAAGCTCATGACAAGAGGTTCAATATCACTCAGCATTCCAGAGGACCAGTCCATGCTCCGGACATGGCCACTTGCACAGTGTTTCCTTCTTTTTTTCCAGTTTTTTTTACTTTAGTAAAATACACATAAAATTGCCAAACTAACCATTTTTAGTAATATAGCTCAGTGATATTAAATACATCCATAATGTTGTGCAACTGTCACCAGCATCCGTCTCCAGAACAGTGCAGGTTTGGACTGCGTGGGTCCACTCACACGCGGGTTCCTTCATAAACACCCTCCAGGCCTGTCAATGCACTTTCTCTTCCTTATGATTTCCTTAACAACACTGTCTTCTCTCTGGCTGACCTCACTGTAAGAACACAGCGATCCGTGTAACACACAACATAGGCATTTATCAACTGTTCTCATCATCACGAAGGCGGCTGGTCAACAGCAGGCTGATGGTGTTTTGGAGAGTCAAATGTGGTATGTGGATTTCTGACTCACAGGGGCTGACACCCCAATTCCCGTGTTCAAGTGTCAATGGTACAATGAGATATAGCCTCACGCACATGGGGATGCTATCAAAAAAAGAAAAACAAAACAAAAACAAAAACAAAACAAGACCAGAAAATCACCAGTGCTGGCAAGCACGTGGTGAAACTAGAAACTTCACGCACTGTTGGCCGGAATATAAAATGGCAGAGTCCTTCACTGTGGAAAACAGTATGGGGGTTCCTCAAAAACTTAAAAATGGAACTCCCATATGATCAGCAGTTCCATTTGTGGGTCTACACCTAAGAGAACAGAAAGCAGGGACTCAAAGAGGTGTGGGCACACCCATGTCCACGTGGAAGCTAAAACGTGGAAGCAGCCCCCGTGTCCATAGACACATGAATGGATCAACATGACGTGGCCCATCGACACAATGGAACATTCAGCCTAAAAAGGAAGGCCGTTCTGACACCTGCTACAACACGGATGGGCCTTGTGGACATTTTGCTCAGTGAAAAAAGCCAGTTGCAAAAAGACAAATACTGTATAAATCCACTGATACAGGGTTCCCAGAGTAGTCAGAGACACAGACAGAAGGTAGATGGTGGGTGCCAGGGGCTGGAGGGTGGGGCAGGGGGAGAGGGGAGTTAGTATTTAATGGGGACAGCGATTCAGTTTGGAAAGATGAGAAAGTTCTGGAGGCGGATGCTGGTGACAGTTGCACAACATTATGGATGTATTTAATACCATTGAGCTGTATTACTAAAAATGGTTAGGATGGCAATTTTATGTTATGTGTATTTTACCAAAGTAAAAAAAAATTGGAAAAAAAGAAGGAAACACTGTGCAAGTGGCCATGTCCGGAGCGTGGACTGGCATGTCTGCAGAACTCCAGACACGTCAAGCCCTCCAGGGCTCCCACCTCCCATAGGGTAAAAGCCCAAGTCCTCCCTGAGGCCCAAAAGGTCCTGCACAACCTGTCGCATTCCCTCCCTACCCTCCCAACTCCCCGCCCCCGCCCCCCCTTCACTCCACTTGGGCCACAAGGGCCTCCTTACTGTTCCTCCAACACGCTGGCCCAGTCCTGTCCCAGGGCCTTTGCACAAGCATGCCCTCCCATTTCAATACCTGCATGGCCGATCCCCTCTCTCAATGCCCATGACCCTCTATGCACGACAGAGTTCTTGCCTCAGCCAAACCCTTCTATGTCAGACTTGAAGTTTGGGGAGCAAGGCCTGACCTAGATAGTGGGTGGTCTCTGAGACATAAACATCCAGATGGTTTGCACCAAGTGAACCAGTGATTTCCACCCTCAGGGCCAATCACAGATGGGTGTGGGCTGTCTCACCTGCTCTTCCCATCTGAGCAGGGCCCAGAGGCCCCAGGCACCTGCTGCCACCAGATGGTGGGCACAAAGCAATTGTTCAATAAACAAGTGGGTAAAAGTGCATTGTGGAGGGACAGAGAAGAGAGAGAGAGGAAGAGAAAGAGATACAGAAAGAAACAGAAAAGACAGGGAGAGCAGACAGAGAAGGAGAGAGGGAGGCCAGCAAAGAGAGGTAGAGAGCAGATGGCTGCTAACCCACGAATGGCACACAACACACCCAGCAAACAATAGCCAGAGGTCTGTAACCACTAAGTGTCTGCAACAAACGCTCGTTCCCGTCCTCAGGCCCACTGGGACCTCACAGCACTTACACTAGACCCCAACACCCCCCAGTCTTTACCACCAGTGCATCCCCACAACAGTGAGACCCTGAGGACAAACACGCACAGGTCTGCACAGCAGACCACCACATCCTGGAACACCGCGGGCCCCCCGTCAAGTGACAAACCCGACCCTCCCCTTCAGCCAGACCCCTAGACAACTACACCACAGCAGACCCTCCCAGGTCCCCACGCACCCCCTTCTGAGACCTCGGCCTTCCACCCAGCGCCCCCCCCAACACACACACAACAATGGGTGGAGTCACCCATAACGACCAGCACTATCAGGTCCTTTTCGGGGTTGCATGAAGTCTGCGCTTTTTCACCCCTAAGTGCTGACCAGGCGACAGCAGCTGTCCTCAGCCTCCTGACGTAGGGGCCAGGGGCCAGGTATGGGGGCAACACCCAGAGAAGAAGCAGGGAGGAGGGCGGGAGCAAGGAGCCCGAGAGAAGGGAGCAGAGGTGGGGTGCACAGGGAAGGTGGGCTTTGGAGGCAGTGGGCTGCAGAGAGAAGGCAGTTGCTGGAGGGCCCCCCAAAATAGATGCAGGCATTGGGGGCTGAAGCCAGATGCTCCCACCCGTGGCTGTGTGAAGCCTGGCCCTGGCCACCTCCCCGCCGGCCAGCCCTTCCTGTCCCGTCCCCAGGGCCACTCCAGGTCTCCCTCAGGGCAGCGGGGTCCAAGGAGACAGAGCCCAAGAGGGGAGAGGACAGGCCCCTCCAAGTCACAAAGAGGCCTGCTCTCCCTCGCCCAGCCCGGAGCGGGGCTTGGATGAGGCCACAGAGATGTGACAGACAGAGACAAAGAGACACACAGGTAGGGAGACACACAGAGAGAATCCCAAAGAGGGCCAGAGACCCCAAGACATAGGGAGACACAGAGAGAGAGAGAGATGGGGCAGGAAAGCTGGAGGGAGCCGAAAAGACTCAGAGACAGGATTAGAGGGACGGAGACGGGTGGGGGAGGGGCCGGAGATCTGGGGGAGGGTCCCCGAGGGTCCCCCCAGAACCCTGGATGTCGGGCAGCCCACGCGGGCCTCTACCTGCACAGGGGGCTCACTTCCCAGGTCGCTGTTTCCCCAGCAAGTCCTGTGTGAGCCACGAGCCATGCCACATCAGCTGCGCGGGGCCTCCAAACTCCCTGCGGTGGAGGGAGTCACCAGCGCTTCCGTAAAGGTGACACCTCAGCCCCCAGCCTGTAGCTCGTGGCTTTCCCTGCAGCGCTGCCCCCCCCAACCTGTTGTCTGCCCAGGGAGCAGGTGCTGTGGGCTGGCTCCAACTCAGGGGGGTCACTGGGGTGCAAACAGCCCCACCAGGAGAGCACAGAGGGAGGGGGACCTGCTGGCCTCACCACTGGGGGCCCAGCAAGGGGGGTAGTCTGGATGGCCAATGCTAGAGCATCTCATTCCACCCCCACTGAAATCCTTCTAGAAAGATCAGAGGAGCAGAAGGAAGGGTCCCTTTCTCTCCTTCCATGTGAGGATGCTCTCCTGCTCAAACACCCTCTGTGGCTCCTCGTTGCCTTTCAGATTTTCTAATTCCTTGCCCCGGACATATCCTCTGGCCCAGTCTACCCAGCAGAGGAAACAAGCACAGAGCATTTTGGAATGTGCCCCCATGGGAAAGTGAGGCCCAGTCTTTAACTTCAGTATGAGTTTTCTGAATGGACATCAGTAAATGGGGATGGAAGGTTTTCCAGGCAGAGGGAACAGCACATGCAAAGGTTCAGAGGTAAGGACAGCATGGATACGTTTGGAAGGATCCTGGGAGAGAGAGACGGTCAGAGCTGCTTGGAGGAAAGCCCTGACTCATGGCGCCTGGACGTGAACAGACTGCAGAGGTAGGGCGGGGGGCTGGAGGTGAGGAGGAGTCCGAGGCACGCCCCACGTGCTGTGCACCCCCCAGCACCTCACCTCCTCCCCGCTGGATTTGAGGAAGAGCGGGCCTTGATTTGGGAACAGCGGCACCTCGTGGGCACGATGTGGAACTGCACCCTCCGTCGTGGATTCATTCTGCAGACGTTAACGGCAAGCCCAGCCCCGTTCCCGGTGTATTTGACACCCGGCTGGGGTCATCTTTTAATTCCCCCTTCCTATAAAATAAATTCACCTTCAGCAAAAATCATGAAATGAAAAAATTATAATAGCCCCAAAATAAGTACAGATGGTGAAAATTTAATTAATGCCAGATAGAAAAATACTTTGTGTAAATAGTGGCCAGTAACTAAGTGAATTTTAATAAAACTGCAAACAGAAGAGTTTGGGAAGCCACTAAGTCATACCACTGATGTACCATTTTACTTTCTTGATTCATTCATTAATGTTAAAACAAAGAATAATTTTTTTAAAGATTTTATTTATTTATTTGACAAGCAGGAGGAGTGGGAGAGGGAGAAGCAGGCTTCCCGCGGAGCAGGGAGCCCAGTGTGGGGCTCGATCCCAGGACCCTGGGATCATGACCTGAGCCGAAGACAGACGCTTAACGACTGAGCCACCCAGGCGCCCCAAAGAATAATTTTTTAAAAAATAAGTTTTCTACACTTTAAATACCTTACAATTTTGCCAATTACACCTCAACAAAGCAGAAAATTTAAAGAAATAAAAAGAATTAATTTCCCTTTTTAAGATGTCAAACTCGGCGCTATAGTTCATGTATGAAATAATATTTACACTTACTTGCCAATGAAAAATATTGTGTCTCATGATTTGCAAACCTTCATGTTTTAATAAACACAAATAAAATCTCCAAGTGGTCACAGAAAAATACAAAATGATAATTATTACTATTAATATTATTACTATTATGTGCTGCCTGCATGATTACTAAGTGTTCTGCACTGTTCTAATCACTTTACATATAATAACCTTTATTCCTCACCCAAACCTGTGAGGCAGGTACTATTATTACCCCAACTTACAGAGGAGGACACTGAGGTACAGGGGGATCAAGGTAATGGCTCAAGGTCACGCAACAAGGAAGGGATGGACCGAGATATGAGCCTACAGGGCATGTGTTTTTGACGTCTGGGCTTTACTGGCCTAGACTGAGGTCAGAAGGAGGGTGGTCAGGGACCACTGCCCTGAGGACATGGCCCGGTTAACCAGGAGGAGGAGAAGATGGGGATTTCAGGCAGAGGGAACTGCAGAGGTTGGGGGGGCAAAGTTGGGATAAATTCGGTGATTTGGAGAAACAGAGAGAAAGCCTATAGGGCTGGAGCTGAATGAGGTGGGCACAGCGGCGGGAAATGAGGTAGAGATGGCAGCAGGGTCTGCCTCGTGTAGATCCTCAGGGATCCACTAAGGCTCTACGCAAGGGAGGAATGACTCTGATTTCCTCTCTCTGGCTGTGCAGTCTCTGGCATCACCTGGAATCAGTCAGAGCCCCTTTGGGTGTAAATGACAGGAGCAAGAGGCTGGATCTCACACAGATGAGGGTTCCAGGCATCCTGGCTCTGGCCACCCCAGCTATGTGGCCTTGGGAGAATTGTTTTCTCCTCTTTGTGCTTGGGTTTCCTCATCTGTGCTATGGGGATAATAATAGGACCTAACTCAGAGGGTTGTTGGGAGAATTCAATAGGTTAACACATGTCAAGAGGTTACAATAAGGGTCTGGATGTAGTAAGGGCTACATAATGTCATGTATCATTATCTTCATTATCACAATAAAGATGAAAGCCTGACGGCAGCAGGTGAGGGTTTTTTTTTTTTATTAAAGATTTTATTTATCTACTTGACAGAGAAAGACACAGAGAGAGAGAACACAAGCAGGGGAGAGGGTCAGAGGGAGAAGCAGGCTTCCCCGCGGAGCAGGGAGCCCAATGCGGGGCTCGATCTCAGGACCCTGGGATCATGACCTGAGCCGAAGGCAGACGCTTAACGACTGAGCCACCCAGGTGCCCCAGCAGGTGAGGTTTGATCCAGGTGCTCACATGATATCCTCAAGGCTCTGGTGTCTTCCTTCTGCTATCCCAGGCTGCCTGGGCTTTACAACCTGATTCCACACAGCAGTGAAAGCCCCAGTCCCAGCCCTGCGGTCCACACCATGGTCACTGTCATTTCTCCCATCCTCAAACCACACTGTCTAGGGCCAGACTGAGAGTCTCTTCCATTTGACCCAAAGAAGGAAAAAAGTCAGGAGCAGGAGTGACGTGAGTCCCAAGAACCCCTAGCAAGTCTCCTTGCCTCTCATTGGCTCTGAGGGGGTTACATGCCCACTCTTGAGCCAATCGCTGTGGCCAGAAGGATGAGGTAGTGGCTGGGAGCTGGGGCTGGAGCCAATCACAGAGGAGGATGGGTGGCGGGAGGGGTAGGGGGAGGAGGGTGCATGGTCAGAAAAGAAATTCAGGGTCCGAGCTCTACTTCACCTGTCCTGATGGGTTCTGTGCTGGAGTCCTGGCGAGTCTCCCACCTTGACTCAGTTTCCCCTGCCCCGGGGGGAGGAATGAGGCAGCTCACACAGGACAGGAGCTGAGTTTATTTTGGCATCGAAAACTTATCTGGGGACTTGTAGGGTCTCCCTTCAGTGGCCAGAGGAAGGCCAGTGTAAGGAACACCCCTTCAGCCCCAGAGGGACCGGAAAATACCAGGGCGGGACCAGGCTACACAGTCTGTGCGAGTCTAAGACTCTCTGGGTCTTCCTCCACCCACATCCCTCCTCCCCCAGGCAGAGAGGTCAGAAGGGGGGATGCGAAGGTCAGTTTTGTGCCAACTTGGCTAAAGTTCTGGGTCATTCAAACACTAATCTAAGAGTTGCTGTGAAGGCATTTTGGGGATGAGGCTCCCATCTCCAATCCCTTGCCTTTAAGTAGCAGATTGCCTTGGCTATGTGAGTGGGCCTCATCCAATCAGTTGAAGGCCTTAGGATCCAAAACTGGTTTCTGGGAGAAGGAATTCTGCCTCGAGACTGCAGCACAAACTCCTGGGGGAGTTTCCAGCCTGCCCCGCAAACTTCAGACTTTCCAGCCCCCACAATTGCTTCAGCCAATTGCTTAAAATAAATCTCGTTATATATACATACACATATATATGCTATTGGTCCTGTCTCCCTGGAGAGCCTTGAGAGAGAGGCCATCCCCCCACCACTGCCAAGCTTGGGAGAGGGAAGGAGTTGACCCCAGCCAACAAGAAGGCCCTGGGTGTTAAGGGGAGGCAGAGAAGGTTAAGCTGGGGCATGAGGGTCTCCAGCCCCAGGCAGGTGGAAGCTCAGACACCCATATTCTTGGCCCCCTGTCCAAGCCCCTTGGGCCCCTTGGCCTCACTGGCCAAATGGTACCCTTCCACCATCAGAAAGTCTGAATGATTCCCCCACCTGTGGAAGGCAGGACCTAGTCGAGTCAGGCCACAGTCCACACCCCCAGAACCCGACCACAGGCAGGGTGTCAGCAGGCACAGTCCTTAGGAGGTCAAAAACTCAAGTGGTGCCATGTTGGGGTACTGGGTGACAAACGGACTCTTAAGTGTGAAAGCACCGGGCGTTAGCCTTTGCTGTCAACCTAGCAAAGTACAGCTGTTGACATGGATGGTGGGGTGTTGGCTGGTGACGACTGGGGAAAAGAACTCACCAGGCATCAGGGCGACACCATGTGGGGGGCCGGCTGGCAAGCACTGGACTCAGGCATACATACCAAGGGCCAGGCGCTGGTCTGCCCTGTCCAGTATCCGGTGGAAGCTCGGTGAGCTTGGCCAGTGGGGAGCTGGAGGATTAGAGGAATGGGCTGTGGATCTCTGTGAACCATGCAGGGTGTTGAAGGCAGGCCCCTTGGGTATTGGGATGTGCTGGGTGTTTTCTGATTGCAGCTGGCTAATAGATGCTGGAGGAGGGACATACTGCCCATCAGGGTGTCCATTTGTTGGACCATTTTGGCATTTGGCTGCCAGACCTTAGAGGCGGTCAGTACCTGGAACACAAAAGGGAGCAGGTGTTGGAACACCCACACGTCAACGTGACTAGGGACAGCGCAGCAGCCTGTTTGAGTGAACACCGTCGCCTGTTGTCTGATGAGAAGTCGGGGTGCTGACAGTGGTGGGAGTTGGGACTTCCATGTGTTGGGCTTCGGCCAGCCAGAGATGGGGAGTCTGCAGGCACTGAATGTTGGGGTGGTTCAGTGCTGGCCTGAGTAACGACATACTGGCACTGGCCGATGGGAACGTGGGATTTGAGATGCTAGAGTATTCTCCCACACCCTGAGTGTGGGTACCATGTGTTGGATAACTGGATGCTGACTTGTTCGAGTATCATGGGATCAATGTGTTGGATGCCAGCTCTGGGGAGCCAGAGATTGTGGATGCTGACACACAAAGGTTCTGGAAGTGTCCACAGACTGGGTGTGTGGGTCTTGGCCCAGTGGAGTACTATGGACACAAGAGAGCCAGAGGTGCTGAGTGTTGAGGATGGGGCCCTTAGTGTGGGACTGCATCGGCCAGAGTTATGTTGGGAACCGGCTGATCGGGCACCAGGAACGGGGGAGAGCAGGCTTGGACCTCCCACCCCAGGTCCAGGGGTGGATTCAGCCAGTCCCGTTCCCTGACGTGTAGACCCAGCAGCTGCTCATGAGTGTGAATGTTTGGGATAGACACCCTCACGTACCCTTCCCACCCAGCCCTCGCCACCTTGTAGGGCATCCAGCGATAAAAGGAGGCCTCACTTATGGTGACTCAGGAAGTCCAAATGTCACAAAGGCTGGAGAATGGGGGCCAGTTAGTGCAGTTTGGTGCACACCAACGGACCAGCCTATCCCCACGTCTCTGGGGATGGGAGGTGCTGCGAGACGGGACACAGGTACATTCACTAATGTCAGCACCCAGTGCCTGGGAGAGGCCAGAGTGACCTTGGCATTGCCTGGTTGACGAGCAGGACACTTGGGGCTGCTAAGAGAGTAAATCCTAAATGTTCTCACCACAAATGCTATGGTGGTGATCATGGTAATCATTCTGCAATATACAAGTGTATCAAAGCATCCCATTGTACACCTTAAACTTACACAACGTTATAGGTCAATTATATCAAAGCTGAGGAGAAAAGAATGGGTACAGATTAAATTCAGGGGGAAAATGTAAATGCATAACAACTGCTGATGGATCAAATAAACTGAATCATCCATCCAAAAAATATTTTTAATAAAAAAATAATTTGGGGGCACCTGGGTGGCTCAGTCAGTTGAGCTTCCAACTCTTCGTTTCAGCTCAGGTCATGATCTCGGGGTCGTGGGATCAGGCCCTGCATTGGCTCCGCATTCAGCACAGAGTCTGCTTAGGATTCTCTCTCGCCCTCTGCCCCTCCCCCCACTCGCATGCTCACTCTCTCACACTCTCTCTCTCTCAAAATAAATAAATAAAATCTTTAAAAATAATAATACTAATAATAATAACAATAATTTCTTACTCCCAGAATCACCTACTCGCCTAGTGTGGAGAAGTCCAGCTAAGATACTGGGAAGCAGTGCCCAGGTCCCTTTTGGAGAAACAGATGATAAGATTTCTGGATACCGCATTTAGCATTCACTCTGATTGACAAGATGTGATCTTACGATTAATTACCAAGGATGCAACTTAAAAATTCACTGTGATTTAGCCCAACACGTCACAGAAGAATAGCAATTTCAGGAATCTTCCTGAACAATGACAATAAGGGATGGACCACATTCTGATATTTAAACTATTTTATGTTGGGGTGAGGATCTTTTGCAACAGCACTAAATATTGCTATAGACTTCTCCCTTTGCTTTGTCACTTGCTACAACGGAACTGCTAAAGGAATGTTTGATGGTCACAACTGTGGCATTGTTAACAATTGTTGGCAGAGGTTACCTTTGATGTTTGAAAAAAAAAAAAACTAAACGCATTGGCTACCTAGGCACAGTTTATAGCTTGGAACTATTTGAACGTTCAGAAGAATGAGAGTAATCTGACCAAGGAATTATTAAAACCAAGTTGAAACTTTTTTTAAAAATCACCTTACGCCACGATTCCCAAATTGACAACTCTTGTTTGCATCCTAGGTGGTCCCTGGTGACATCTCAAACGTCATGTGACCTGGTTCAAGCACATCAGTTCTTTGCTCGCTCAGGCCAGGAGCGCTGGGGGACCCTCAGCTCCTCTCTCTACACCCCATAACCAGTCCTTCAGCAAACCGTAGAAGCTCTGGTTCAAAATCTAGCCAGAATCAGCCCACTTTTCCCCTCCTTAGCCCCACCTGGTCCGTCCTATCGCGGCCTACCTGGACTAGTCCTGGCCACCCCCAGTCTGTCCTCCCCACATCAGCCACCAGAGGGCGCCCGTGAGCACCTGACCCAGGTGCAGCCCTCCCAGGGCTTCCACTTCCCTCAGTTAAAAACCCAAGTTCTAACCCCTTCCCGGTCTCCTTCTCTCCCCTTCACTCACTCTGCTCCAGCCACGTGGAACTCCTCGTTGTTCCTCCAACTTCCAGGCACAGTCCTGCCCCAGGGCCTTTGCATGGGCTGTTCCCATGCCTGACCACTGTTCCCCCAGATATCAGCAGGCTCCCTCCCTCACCTCCATCATATCTCCTCACAAATCACCTCCTCAGAAAGGCCTCCTCTGAGCCCTGAGCTAAATAACCACATCCCTCCTCTGGTTCATTCTTTCTCCTTCTTATCTTGCTTTGTGTTAATTCAGGGCACTGATCACTATCTCCTATCTTATTATTTACTGATCTGGGTAGTGTTTGTCTCTGTCATTATAATGCCAGCCCTTGAAGGGCAGGGATGGCTACTCTCTGTGTATCCAATGTCTCGAACAGACCCAACTGCCTGGGATCAGATCCCAACTTCACCCCTGCCCGGCAGGTGGGACCTAGAGTAAGTTTCTCATGTCCACGTGGGGATCATTACAGTCAATGAGCTCTCATGGTGCTGGGCTTGCAAAATGACTGGCACACGTCTATGCCAGGTATCCTTGCCTATGCATCAGCATTTACCCAAATGTGTGTGTACAGAGGCAGGCCTGCACCTGTGTCCACATACCTGTGTGTCTACCTGCAGGCAGGGCATGCACACAGAAGCAAATCAAGTCAACCACCACAGGCCGGGCTGAGACCCTCTTCTTTCCTGGGCCCAAGGGTCCTGGCACAAGCCCCACCACACCCCACCTCCACCAGCTCACCTGGTTCAGGAGTGGGTCTTCCATCGGAGTTGAAGTTGTCCATCTATCTCTGAAGCTAAAGGTCATGGATCAACAGGGCCCCAGCTGGGGGGACCCCCTGTGGCTGCCATGAAACCCATAGTCTTTGGAGGACTCCACAGGGACAGTTCTGGGAGGGGGCCCTCTTCAGCTCCATAGAGGACCCCTCCCACCCACCCCAGTCCCTGTGGTGTCAGGCTTCATCTCCCACCCACCCAGCTCCATCCCAGAGCCCCCACCTCTGAGATGCCCACCTGACCCATGGGGACCACTGTGGACGGAGGGACCAGAAGTCTGAGAGGAGCAGCCCTGGGGGAGGCAAAAGGGACATTGACTGGTGTGGGGAACAGGGTCTCCCCCACCCAGCCCAGCAACTCACCTGATGTGGCTGAGGCACCATCACCAGGCAGGCCTTTAGCATCTGGAGGCAGGGGAGTCCAGACAGGGGCTGCTCTCCTCCCATCACAGCACGCCCCTCACCCAGCGTTGGACAGACGGGAGAGCAGCTAGCTTGGCCCCTCGGGAATGCACTATGTGCCCACCTGTTCCTGACCGATGAGCTTTCCCCATCGATCAGGGGCAGCACAGGTATGTCCTGCTCTTTCTGGGTGGAGAAGCAAGGGAGGGGATGTCAACCCTGCAGCCACCTGGACTCCCTCCTGTGGTGCCCCCCTTCTGGGCCTCAGTTTCCCAAGCACTCCCGTGGGTTCCACACACCAGAGCTTCATAGCCAAGCAGCAAGGACTGGAGAGGGAGGGCGGGCTCCACCCAACCTCCAGACCTCCGAGTAACAGGTGGAGAAAAGGAGAGAACAAGGGAACGACAGTGCTCAAGAGCAAACACTCGGTTGTCCGTGGTAGTCACTGGCCATCCACAGCCAGACACCCGGCCATCCACAGCAGGCCCTAAGCCACTCACAGAGGGACATGCCTCTTCCAATGGGTGGGCCTGAAACCATTCTCTTGGAGAAAGCAAGAGAGTCATTTCCATAACCATTTGTGACCATTCTGGAGGTCAGAAGTCCCTCCTAGGGTTCGCCAGGCTAAAGAGGTGTCCACAGGCTGTGCTCCCTTCTGGAGGCTCCAGGGAAGGATCCGTTTCCTTGCTCATTAGGGTTGTGGGCAGATTTCTGTTCCTTACATTTGCAGGGACTCAGGTCCCATTCCTTTGCTGACTGTCAGCTGAGGGCCATTCCCAGCTTCTAGAAACACCTGCACTTCTTGGCTTGTGGCCCCTCCTCAGGTTCAAAGCCCACAGCAGCAGGCCAAATCCCTCCCTGTCACCCTTCAAATCTCCCCTCCGCTTCTTCTGTGTCGCTCCTGTCCCAGCTGGGGAGGGTTCTCTGATTTTGAGGGTCCACGTGGTTAGACTGAGCCCACCCAGATGATCCAGGATCACCTCCCCATGTCAAAATGCAGAACTCTTATCACATGTACAGAATTCCTTTTGCCATGAACTTGGCGGGGAACATATTCGAGGTTCCGGGGATCCCGTGCACAGTTTGAGGGCTTTTCTGGCTGCCACATGCAGATGGACACCACACAGGCAGACAGGGGTCCATGGCTAGCTCACAGGCGACCTCCATGCAAATCAGAACCAGTCACCTTGCTATCACCGCTGGACACTTCAAAATCCTGCCATAGACTGACTTAGAACGAGACCCTTGACCGCCCTCTGCTGGAAAACAGTCAAAACAAATGTACAAATCCACCCTGTCTCTGATGCGTAGGAAGCCCCTCAAAGATGGGGCCCTAGGGCAAAGAAAATCTGCACCCTCGCCCAAAACATACACACAGACCAACTTAGAGACGCATGCTTACTCCCTTACGTCCCACGGTGAAGCCAGTTGCCATCTCCCACCAAAGAGTTGTGTTTTGAGTCATTGGTGCAAGGGTCGAGTCTAGGGTTCAGGGAAGATTTCCAGCAGAGGAAGGACGACAGCTAATTCTCTGCTGTGGAGAGTCTGTGGACTTTGTAGGGAGCTGGCCACAGTCACTAAGGGGTCGCACTCAGGGTTTCAGAAGGCTGTGGATGGCAGACAACAGGAAGTAGCCCCTTGGATGGCACACAACCATCTTGTGTTGTGTGTAAAACCTCAGACAGGGCTTGGGCTCTGCCTGTAAACATTCATCCACTGCACTAATATTTATTGAGGGTAAGCCGCATGCCAGGCACTGTTTGAAGACAACTGGTAGACAAGACAGGCGTGAGCCGACCTTGCCAGTGGGCCCTTCCTTAAGCCAAAGGACAGAAAAATATCCCCAAAAATGCCATTGCTGGGGACAAGAGGGTGGCTGTGACCAACCCAACCATCCCTAGAGAGCATGTTCTCCTGAGAACAATGCAGGGAAGACTATACAGTTCCCAGGCTAGCCCACAAGAGTCTGCGCAAACCTTAAGGCAGGTGAAAGGCGGAAAGGTATGGAAGGGGGAGGGAGGGAAAGACGGGAGAATGGCGGTGGCTGAGGAAGAGAACCCCACGGCAAGGAAATGCAAATGTCCCATACAGAGGAAGTCACTTTCCATAACTAGACTGGAGCGCTAGCCTGGAGGTTGTAGTCTCCGATTATCAGTTCTCTTCTTTTGAGAAGTAGAAACACTCATTAGGGTCAAAACTCTCTGAGTTTTAAGCTGATAACTCAATACCCAGCCACTCACCAGTGGTATGGGGCACTGAGAGAAAAAAAAAATCTGGTATGGGGCACTGAGAGAAAAAAAAAAAATCCATGACATTTGGCAGCTTCTCCAAGATATGGATTCTGATTCTCTACTTCCTGAATCTGAGTTTGACCGTGGGACTTGTTTTGGCCAATGAAGGTATTAGCAAACAGGCCACAAGGGTAAGCTTGAGAGGCCCTTACATGCAGGGCTTGCACTCTCTGCTTTTCCTGGCAACCCTGCAACCACCATGGGAATGAGCTGGACCTCACCTGCTAGAGAGGCCATGTGGCAGGGAAACAAGGCACTGCAGCCAAGAGCCTGCTGACTACCAGACACCTGCATGACGCCTCCAAGACCGTGCAGCCCCAGCCGACCCCACCCCCCAGCTAACCACAGTCCCGTGAGGGAACCCAGGCATGCCCAGCAGAAGAACCACCCAGCTGAGCCCAAATTGCCAATCCACAGAATCAGGTGTTAATAAATGATTATTGGTTTCAGCTACTACATTTTTAGAGTCGTTCGTTACGCAGCTAAGGCGAACTGATACAGTGTTCAAACACACTCTCTTTAGAAGAAGACAGCCCCACTCATGAAAGAACAACCACTAGTTCCCTGACAATAAACACATGGACAAAGACATTGGTGTGGTCAGTGCTACAAATTGTATTTTATTCACCACAGAAGGACTAGGTGGCAGGAATTCTTTGGTTCAAACTTCCACATAAGCTAGAAGTACAGGCGAAGGAATCAACCTGTGTCTCTGCTTAGGAAAAAAAAAAAAAACTGTTACTGGAACACCTGGGTAGCTCAACCGGTTGAGCATCCAACCCTTGATTTCAGCTCCAGTCGTGATCTTGGGGTCATGGGATCAAGCCCCACATCGGGCTCTGCACTCAATGTGGGGTCTGCTTGGGGTTCTCTCTCACCCCGCTCCCTCCGCCCCTCCCCCATTGTCTATTTCTCTGTAAAGTAAATAAATAAATCTTTAAAAAAATATTATTACCTCGATTTGGCAGATAGGGAAACTGAGGCACAGAGGGATTACATCTCTTGCTGGTAAGGGGTAGAGTCAGGGTTTGCATCCAGTTGTGACTCCATGGTCAGTTGCTATGTGGGACTGACACCTAGCTCTGCACATCAAATGAGAGAACCAAAGTCAAATCAGAGGTGCTCAACCTGGACAACCATGGAACCATACCACTGTCCAAAAAAATCATCTGGGTAAATACACTTCGGGGCAGGGGAGGGGGCGGCACGCACTGAGTCAGAGGTGGTCCGTAGATTTGGTTAGATTCCCAAATGAGTCTGTGATCCAGGAAAGGTTAAGACATACCAGACAGTACGCTTTTGAAGGCCCATTCCAAGGGTCAAGTCGACACCAAACGCAACCATCACAGTTATGCAGAAACCAAGCGAGCCTCACAGAGAATAGTCCTGGGTACGATTCAGCCCCATTCAGTCCACGTCACAGCCTCACTGAATTGTGGCCAAGGTTAAACATGACCCTGGTCTCAATTCCAGGCTCGAGCAGAATGCATCTTTCTGACACACCCTGCGCCCTGGCCTTGGAACTAGACCAGTTCTGGGCTTTTCCCAGCATGTCATGACCTGCCCGGGGAGGTTCCTCTCACCCCTGCCCCATGAGAGGTTCTGCTGCTTCAGCTTTGACCCCTGAGCCCTAACTAGCCACACCCTGAAAAAGCAGTCAGTGGTTATTACAGGAACTTCCAGAAGAATCTACAGCAGATTCTGTCTGGAGCAACCTCTGCCTAATTGTTCAGGAGTCTGGCTGAATCTGGCTCATCATCATAACTGTTTCTGGTCTCGATGTTTCCCGGGGCAGGGGGGGTGGGAGCGTCACTGTCTTTCACAATTTGCTCACCACCAGCCCCACTCTTGGCTCTGTACCAGCTCCTCTCTCCCCTGCCTCAACTTCCCGCAGCCAACCCTGGTCCTCCTACCCGCCTCCAAGTCTTCAAACCAACTTGCCGTCAAAAGCACCTACAGCTGCTCCCAGGCATGGCCCTGGGTGTCCAGAGTAAGACTCCTCTTCACACAACAACCCAGTTCACTTTAAGCTGGTCATAAACTTGGCTGGGTCGGACAAGAGGCATGCAAATTTTTCCTCTGGGTAGTGGAATTTTTGTCAAGCAACGTCTCACAGAAGCTTGTCGTGGAAGCTCAGACAACATTAAAACCATCAGGACGGCGGGATCCTGGGGAGGGCGTAACATCTTGCACAGGACCTGCCGGCAATGGGGTACATATGCAAGGACCACATGAGGTGGTGTGGAGAAATCAGGAATACAGGACTGTTTCTCGGCAGGGCAGGCCCCAGCTAGGTGAGTGAGAGCAAGGGTTCAGCGGGCAGCAGCTCAGGCCAAGAAGGAACCATGGGAACAGAGGCCCTGGGAATTTGCAGACATCTCGGGGAGGGCACTGGGCTTCCCGCAGGTCGTGGGAGAGAGGCAGGCGCCAAATCTCCGAGGCCTGAGTGACCCCAGCTGACATCTGGATAACATCTGTTATACAAAAGAGCCCTTCCAAGCCAGAAAGCAGTAACCCCAGCAGGGCTTTCAAACACCCAGCAGAGTTTTTTTAAATAGCTTTAGAGAGATTACTTCACAACAACAAACTCACTAGCAGCCACCCCACTCAGCTGTGGTTCAGACACACCTCAAGACCCACATGTCCAACACACATAATAATAACCTACTACGTAATGTATGTTTGGTAAGCCCCAGACACTGTACTATCGCTTTACACGGATTAATTCATAGAATTCCTGTAACTATAGGGTAAATGCTATTATCATCCCCACGGAAGCCAGAGGGAGCTGCTTCCACACCCTTCCACGGGGAAAAGCCAAGCCCCTCCCCATAGCCAAGGCCCTGCAGGCCCTGCCCCTGTCACCTCCCTGCCCTCACCCCCCCCCCCCCCCGCTCATTCTGCTTCAGCCCCACAGGCCTCCTCAGGCCTCCTCCCTGTTCCTCCAACAAGCCAGGCCCGATCCTGCCCCAGGACCTTTGGATGGGCTGATGCTCTTCCTCCACTGAAGCACTACACAGCTCACTCCTCACCTCACAGGACTGTATCCAAATGTCATCTTCTCGGGAAGGCCTCTCAGTCTAAAACGGCAGCCCTCTCCCCATGGACACACGCATCGCCCTTACCACCGTCTGGCATACTGTGTACTTAATTCTTTCTTTGTTGTTGGCCTGGCCCGCCAGAGCAGGGGTCTGTGACTGTTTTGCTCACTGCTGTGACCTCCAGTGCCTGGAGTAGTGTCTAGCACTCCTTAGGTGCTCCGTAAATATTTGGTGGATGAATGAATCCACAAGGAAAAAGGACACCAAAGCAGGAAGAAACTGGGCAACTTATCCAAGGCCCATGGTCTCAAGTGGCAGAAGCCAGATTCCAGCCCAGGCATTCTGACTCTGCAGTCTTTCTAACCACAGTGCTCCTTTTCCCTGAACACATCCGTGGACACGTCCCACAAATGCACACAAAGCCTCGCTAGCCACCGTACACACGCACACACTCATAAATGCGTGCAACCCCCTGCAGCCAGGAGCAGCCCCACGGACTTACCACAGGCACACACCATCACTCTGCCCCACACTGAACCCCCAGGCTCCTCGCCCCAGCCCTCACCTCCCCCAGGCCCCAGACCCCAGGCAGCCCTTGGTCTGCACCCTGGGGTAATGGGAGCGCATCCTCCTCTCGCGTCCCTGGGAAACGAAGGCCGGGGAGAGTCGCTGGGCTGGCGTGGCCAAGCGCACAAAGACGCGAAGCGCCTCCCCATCACCCGGGCCCTCTCCATGGGCAGCGAACCCTAGGGTGCGTGGTGCAGGCTGTCCTGGACAGTCCCTGCAGTCTCCGTGACACTTTCCCCACCCAGGCCTGCACCCCAGCCCGACCCCGCGCTTCTCCAGCTTCCAGGTCTGATACAGGTGGCCGCGCACGGTGGCCACGGCTCAGGCTGCTGAAGAGCACAGCCGCCCCTCACCGCCCTCCCCCCCGCTTTGCCTCCCACCCCCAGGAGCTCAGGGAGTCGTCATACTCCTCCCTCAGCCCGAGCCCCGCCCCCTCCCGGCCTTGGGCGCACCCTCAGCTTCCCGGGCGGGTGCACCAAGTCAGCACCAAGGCATCGCCCAGGCTATGGGACAGGACCCCCAGCCCTGGCCGGTCTTACCTGCCAGGTCAGGTGCTTCTGGGCCTCCAAGCGCGCGAAATGCCGCGGAGGAAGAGGAGCAGGTGCGAGCCCCGCGTCCCAGCCACCTCCCTGCGCCCAGTACGCGCCCCCTGAGTCTCACTGGACCCTGAAGGGACAGAGGAGGCTTTGGGGTACGTGAAGCCCTCTATTCCGGTCCATCGGGGGCAAAAGTAGCAGAGCTGAACGAGCTGATGGTAGAGAGCCTGCTTTAAGCCGGAGTGGGTTTGGAGAGGAGCCCCAGTCTGCTGGGCTCAAATCCAGGACCTGCAAGCCCACCTCTGACTTTTCGGAGAGCTTGTCCGGAGCTCCCAGACACCCCCACTGGTCCCCATCCCCCAGCACCTGAAACCATCTGTTCCCTGCACAGACACGTGTTGAACTCTTACTACGTTTTAGACCTGGTATTGGAGATGGGGGGCGGGGGTGGAGAGAAGGCAATCATATAGCCTGTGCCCTCTTGAAGCAACACCTCAGGTGGGAGAACGGAGTGCGATGAACAAGTTAGAGCCAAAAAATAATAGTGACGGATGGAGGTAAGTGCTGTAAAGGAGATGAACAAGCACTAGTGAGGGAGAAGACAGGCGCCTGTGGCTGGGACGGTCACCTTCTCTGAGGAGGTAGCATGTGCACTCAGATCGGAAGGATGGAAGAGCCGTTCGCACAGCCAGGGGAGAGCAGACCAGGTGGGGAGCAGTCTTTGCCCACCAGTGGCCTTTGCTCCACAGCCTTGCTTTCTTTCTCTCCACTGATCTTCCCCCTCAGCCTCAGAAATCCCCTATCATCCTAAAAACCTCTTCCCTGCCCCACTCCCCTCCCCCCCCATGATGGCCAAGGCTCTAGAAAGCATGAGCTAACCTGAATGTCCATCAACAGCGGGGTGGATGGAGTGAGACGTGGGACTGAAGACTGGAATGGAAACCGATCCACATCTACTCTTGGAGAACAACAGGACGTTTGTGTGATCCTGTCCGAGGGCAAAGTGATCAAACACACCTGGACATCTAAATAGATACCTAGCAAGGCAGATAAGGGAAAATCGTCTACGTCCCCCTCTCTGTGGATGTTGTTGATGTTCTCTGTCTTGGCCTAGGTTGAGTTACATGGGTGTCTGCATTTCTCAAAATACAGGGAACGTGCACTGAAGACGTGTCTGTTTCTAGCAGGGAAATTTCACCCCCTCTCCAATAACAAAGAAACAGAAAATAATGAACTCTAGGTAGCAGGGTGCAGACTGAAGTGTTTGGCGGTGACTGATACTGATACTGATGAAAAACACCATTAACTGGCAGGTGGAAGGAGAGGGGGAGGAGGGATGTCTGGGGAGATACGTGATGAAGTGAACACGGCAACGTGTTCATTGTAGAATCTAAGGGTGGGCGGGCCAGTGTACAGTTCTTTCCATTCCCCTGTATGTTTGAAAGTTTTTGTAATGTTGAGAACATTTGTCTCCCCACCACAGCCACCAGTCATTTCTCTACTAGGATGAGCCCAGTGGGGTCCCCCCGGTGCAGATCTGTGTTGAGAAAGGGTCCTTCGGGGTTTATCATGGCTGTGCAATGGGAGTGTGAGGAAGCTTTCATAGACTGAGGTGGGCTGCTGGTCCTCTGGGTGCCAGGGGACATGCAGGGGTGGGGCTGGGGCCACAGGAAAGAGAAGGAATTGGAATTAGATGAGCTCTGTGTCAGATTGGCTAAAAGAAGAGCCAGAATCTTCATTCTAACCAGATCCACCAATTGAAAAAAAAAAAATGGGCAAAGGATCTGAACAGACACTTCTCCAAAGATCTACAAGCAGCCATCATGAAAAGGTACTCAACATCACTAGTCATTAGAGTGCAAATCAAAACCGCAATGGGGGATAGCACTTTATGCCCCCTAGGATGGTGAGAGTCCCAGAGTCAGATAACAGGTGTTGGCAAGGATATGGAGAAATCATAACCCTGCCACACTGCTGGTGGGCATGCAAAGTGGTGAGCTGCCTGCAGGTGCCCCATACCTGTTTGGCAATGCCTCAAATGTTCAACATAGAGTTTCCATATGACCTGGAAATTCCACTCCTAGGTATCTATCAAAAAGAACTGAAGACAAATTTAAAAAAATACTTGCTCAGGAATGTTCATAGCAGCACTATTCACAGTAACCAAAGGTAGAAACAAGCCAATGGCCATCAATGGATGAATGGACAATGTGCTACATACATACGACGGAATATCATCCAACCATGAAAAGAAGGCATTGATACACACTACATATGGACAAACGTCAAAATGTTATGCTTGGTGAAAGAAGCCTGTCACAGAAGATCACATGTCCTATGATTCCATTTATATGAAATATCCAGAATAGACAGATCTATAGAGATGGAAAGCCTAGGGCTAGGGAGCAGGGAATAGTAGGTGATTACTAGTAAGCATCGGGTTTCTCTTTATGGAGATGAAAATGCTCTAAAATTAGATAGTGGGAATGGTTGCATAGCTGTGTGAATTGTGCGCTTAAATGGGTGAATTGCATGATGTGTGAACTATATCCCAAAGCTGGGGGGTGGGGGAAGGGGCAGGGGAGGAGAGTCAGGATTCCTAGGTATTCATCCAAAAGAAATGAAAACTTTATGCTCATACAAAAACCTGCACACAGATGTTTATAGCAGCTGTATTGATAATTTCCAAATTTTGGGAAGAACTCAAGTGTCCCTCAACAAATGAACTGGTAAGAGGTGGTATATCCACACCACAAATTACTCCTCAGCAATAAAAGGAATAATAAAATACTGATACACCCACATCAGGGGTGAATCTGCAGTGCATTCTGCTGAAGGAAAGTAGCCACACTTAAAAATCTGCTTCTGGTATGATTCCACTTACACTATATTCTGGAAAAGACAAACTATAGTGATAGAGAACACATCAGTGGTTGCCAGAGGCTGGAGAAGGGGGCATACTCTTATCTTGATTGAGTTTGTGGCTGTATGGTGATAAGCATTTGTCAAATATCATAGAGTTGTACCCTAAACTGGGTAGATTTTACTGTATGTGAATTATACCTGAATTTTTTTTTTAAGTAGGCACCACGCTCCGCATGGAGCCCAACGCGGGGCTTGAACTCACAACCCTGAGGTCAAGACCTGAGCGGAGACCAAGAGGCGGACGCTTAACAACTGAGTCACCCAGGTGTCCCATTTCTTAATTTTTTTTAATGAAAGCAAAAGATCTGGAAGGAAAAGACACACCATGCAGTAAAAATCATAGCTGAAAAAGAAGGGCTGCCCATGCTCCCCAGATCTGCTTCCTTCCGCCTGTCCTCTCATCCAGCTTTAAAGACACTGCTCCTTTGACTGGCTGAGGCAGACGGCTAAGGACCCCCCCCCTTTGCCCCATTCATGCCCCTTACCCTCCTTGTTGCTAAGTCCCATGAGCAGTGGGTGCTGGTGAATACTCTTTCCTGCTTGAGACTCAACAGCTCTTTCTTGGCTCCTTATGCCACATCCCCAGCTTGCCCCTGCATCTGTGATGACTCAGCTCTGTCTCCTTCCCAAATTTTCACCGTCCTGCATGCACTATCCTCCTGTCCCTGGCCTCACCGGCTGCCAGCATGTGAACCACACCCACTTCTACCCACCCACCCAGATCTCTTTCTAGTGGTCAGTTTGTGCTGAGATCACCTCCTTGGATCTCCACAAGCTATTCTTAATAATATGACCTGGATGCAGATCTGGCTCTTACTGTTCCTGTGGTTGGCTGAACCCCCAGTCTTTTTCCCGCATGACCTGTGCTCTGGGGTCTCAAGGTACTGCCTGGCAAGTCCTCCCTGGGATGTTCCTTGCTCAAGAACCTACCGTGGGATTAAAGACCTAACCCTAAGCTCTAAAACAATAAGACTCTTAAAAGAAAACATTAGAGAAAATCTTCAGGACGTTGAACTTGGCAAGGATTCCATGCATATACATCAAAAGCACAGGCAGTGAAAGACAAAATAGATAAAATGGACTTCATCAGGTTAAGAACTTTTTGCATCAAAAAGACACTATTAAAGGGGCGCCTGGTGGCTCAGTCCATTAAGTGACCAACTCTGTTTCAGCTCAGGTCATGATCTCAGGGTCCTGAGATTGAGCCCCACGATGGGCTCTGCATTCAGCACACAGTCTGCTTGTCCCTCTCCCTCCCCCTCTGCCCCTCCCCCAGCGTCCCTCTCCAAATAAATAAATAAATAAATAAATAAATAAATAAATAAATAAAATCTTAAATTAAAAAAAAAGACACTATTAAAGCAAAGAGAGGGGTGCCTGGGTGGTTCAGTCAGTTAAGCAACTGACTCTTGGTTTCAGCTCAGGTCATGAACTCCCTCCCAGTCATGGGATCAAGCCCTGCATGGGGCTCTGCCCTCAGCTGAGAGTCCCCCTGAGACTCTCTCTCTCCCTCCCCCTCCACCCATCTCCCCGCTCACACACTCACACTCTCTCTCTAAAGATAAATAAATATTTAAAAAAAAAAAGGAAAGAAAGAAAGAAAGCAAAGAGAGAGGCACCCGGCTGACTCAGTCGGTAGAGCATGAGACTCTTGATCTCAGGGGGTGAGTTCAAGCCCTACATAGAGCTTACTTAAAATAAATTAACTGGGGCGCCTACATGGCTCAGTCGGTTAAGCGTCTTCCTTCAGCTCAGGTCATGATCCCAGAGTCCTGGGATAGAGTCCGGCATTGGACTCCCT
Organism: Callorhinus ursinus; assembly: GCF_003265705.2. Classification (NCBI taxonomy): domain Eukaryota; kingdom Metazoa; phylum Chordata; class Mammalia; order Carnivora; family Otariidae; genus Callorhinus; species Callorhinus ursinus. Next base: position 119,548 of record NW_027397169.1, read on the forward strand.
GCTCAGCGAGGAACCTGCTTCTCCCTCTGCCTGCCACTCCCCCTGCTTGTGCCCTCTCTCTCTCTCTCTCTCTCTGACAAGTAAATAAGTAAAATCTGGAAGAAAGAAAGAAAAGAAAGCAAAAAGACAACCTACAGAATGGGAGAAAATATTTGCAAATCATATATCTCATAAGGGATTAATATCCAGAATATATAGTAAACTACAATTCAACAACAACAAAATCAATCCAAAACTCGTCCAAAGACTTGAACATTTATTTGTGCAAAGAAGATGTGCGAATGGCCAATGAGCACGTGAAAAGATGCACAACGTTGTAAGTCATTAAGGAAATACAAACCTAAACCACTTTACACCTACTATGAGGGCTATTAAAAAAAAAACGTAACAGGTGTTGGTGAGGATGTGGAGAAACTGGAGCCCCGTGCACGGCTGGCAGGAAGGTGAAGCAGAGAAGCTGCTGTGGAGAACAGTTTGGCAGTTCTGCAAAAAATGACACTGGGAGCTACCATATGACCCAGCAACTCCACTCCCGGGTATCTACCCAAAGGGGAGTTTTGTACACAATAGGTAATCAAACATATCTGCACACAGTTGTTCACAGCAGCGTTCTTCACAATGGCCAAAAGGTTGAAATAACTTTGTGTCCATTGACGGATGAACAGATAAACGAAATCTGACCTGTCCATACAAGGGAATGTTTGTTATCCAGCCTTAAAAAGAGTGATGCTCTGGTACATGCTACGACACGGATGAACCTTGAAAACACGTAAAGTGAAAGAAGCTAGGGGCGCCTGGGTGGCTCAGTTGGTAAAGCATCTGCCTTTGGCTCAGGTCATGATCCCAGGGTCCTGGGATTGAGTCCCAAGTCGGGCTCTCTGCTCCGGGGGGAGCTTGCTTCTCCCTCTCCCACTCCCCCTGCTTGTGTTCTCTCTCTCTCTCTCTGTCAGATAAATAAATAAAAATCTTAAAAAAGAAGAAGAAGAAGAAGACACACAGATTCCAAAAGGACACATCTCGCAGGACCCCAGTCCCAGGACGTCCCCAGAGGAATCCCATCCACAGAGACAGAGAGGAGAGTGTGGGAGCCGGAGCTGGGGCAGAGGGTGGGAGTCTGTGCTTCATGGGGACAGAGTCTCCGTGTGGGGAGATGGAAAGCTCCAGAGACAGAGGGTGGGGATGGTTGCACGACATTGTGAATTACTTCACACCACTTAAGAGCCGTGAGCTTAAGAATGGTTAAAATGGTAAATTTTATGTTATGTAATTTTTTATTATGTTATGTTAATCACCATACATTACATCATTAGTTTTTGATGTAGTGTTCCATGATTCATTGTTTGTGCATAACACCCAGTGCTCCACGCAGAACGTGCCCTCTTTAATACCCATCACCAGGCTAACCCATCCCCCCACCCCCTCCCCTCTAGAACCCTCAGTTTGTTTCCTGAGATTAAGAATTCCTCATATCAGTGAGGTCATATGATATATGTCTTTCTCTGATTGAAAGACATTTCAATTTCACTCAGCATGACACCCTCCAGTTCCATCCACGTCGTTGCAAATGGCAAGATCTCATTCCTTTTGATGGCTGCATAATATTCCATTGTGTATATATACCACCTCTTCTTTATCCATTCACCTGTCGATGGACATCTTGGCTCTTTCCACAGTTTGGCTATTGTGGACATTGCTGCTATGAACATTGGGGTGCACGTACCCCTTCGGGTCCCTACATTTGTATCTTTGTTACGTAATTTTACTACAATTGACCACAAAGCAAGAACCTGCCGTGGCTCCCTCCTGCCTGCCTCACTGAAGCTACTACACTCCTCAGCCCTCTGCTCCAGCCAGCCTGGCCTCCGCACCTCCCTCCTGGCACACCTCCACCCTTGTGTCATGCCGCGCCGTCCCCTGGGCGCACCACCTCCACTCCTCTCTGTCCTCCCAAACCCACCAGCCCTGCTTTGCACGCGGGTAGAGCTGCTCCCCACAGAGAACCAGGGCAAGGCAGCGCGGTGGGGGCTGGTCCCAGGACCAGAGAGGGGACGCGAGTCGCTGCAGGGCAGAGAGCTCTTTCCTGTGGTGCCAGCAGGTGGAGTGGGAACCGTCAGAGGCGGGTAAGAAGAGAGAATGGCCGGGGGCCGAGCCTGGGAGCCCTGTCAAGCGCCCGAGGTCAAGGTGTCTCGGAGACCATGCATTTCCTCCTCTTTCTCAGTTTTGTCCCGGTTTCCCTGTCTCGCTGGCAATGCCAAGGACAGCAGTCATGGTATCAGCCACACTGCAGGACAGGCCGGCCCAGGGGCAGCCAGCCCCCATCTGCCTCTGCCCCCCTGGGCCTTAACAGCCTGTACCCATCGGGGACACACAGGGGCCAAGGCCTGGAGTGACCAAGTCCCTGGCATCCTCACAACCAGAGAGGCTGGAGAGGGTGGACAGAGGAGGTGGAAGATGAAAGATCAGTGAGCCATGGCAGGAGGGGGGCTGGGCCAGGGCCGGGCAGCTAGACCAAGGGGAAGCCAGGCCGGCAGCCCATGTTTACTGTCGGAAGAGCAGGGCCAATCTTCAGCTTCCCACTGTGACCCTGGACTTGGGCCCCAGGGGTGATCAGATGTTTCTCTCCTGAGCTAAACTCTGGGCTTCATCCCAGGGGACTCCACAAGCCTTCCCAGAAGACACGCCCCCCCCCGAGAACCCCTGGAGATCCAGGGACGTTATTCAGCCCAGGAATCCTGCCTCTCCATCCCCCACGGAGCCCGTTCATCCCACTAGCCCAGCCCCCAGGCCTGCCTGGGCTGACCCCATCCAGCCTCATCCTGAGCTCCTAATTTGGCTGCCCAGTGTTTGCAACCCCACTGAGCCACCCCAGAGAGAACCGTGGGACACCAGCCTTGTTCTCAGTGCCCAGGTCCTGGGAAGAGGAGGAGGAGGAGGAAAGCTTTGATGCTTGGCCAGGAGCCTCAGCCCGAAATTCTGCCATTCCAGTTTCCCCTTTGGGCTAAAGCAGTGTTTCCTTTATCTGTTCCAGGAACCCCAAGCACCCGAAAGTGCTTCAGAGGGCCAGAAATGTCAAGGGGGCAGATACGTTCTGGAAATTTTTGCAAAACATATGAGCATATGAAAACATCTGAGAAGACCTGCACGGAACAACCCCATTGAGCTTTGCTTAATCCCTGGTTTGGCCACGGTTCCATGGAACGTTCTCTGAGCATCCAAGGCCCCAATTAAATGCCCACTGTGAGAGCCCAGAGGGGCAATGGGGGCAGTCAAGCTGCAGAGGGAGTGAGTCAGTTTGACTGGAGGGAGGGAGGAGACAAGGGTGGCACAAGCCGGCCCTGGGGGTCTTGCATGCCACCCTCAGTCAGAGACCAGAAATGTCCCCCAAGAGCCTAGAGGGGGATTCGGCCTTCCCTGCTGCCACCTTGCTCTTTGCTCCCGCTCCTGGCTCTCTGCCCAAACCCCCAGTCCTCCACCCAGGACCTCAAATCCCTCCCCCCTCCCCCCAGCCGTGTCTCCTGCTCCTTCCCCCTAGCCATGAGGGGCGGGCACTGTGCTCATCAACAGAGTTATCCTGGAGACATCACGGGCATTGTCAGCCCGCCATGTGATGACATTAGAAAGACTGGAGTTAGCCTTTAGTGGACACGATGCTGCATGGACAGTGATGGACACTCTCGTGTATTATTTCCGACACGAGGGGGGCAGATGGGGGTGGGGTCACCGCTAACCAGTTGTGCGTTCCCAGGACAGTAGGTTAAATTCCACTGTCTTAGAGAGACGCTGTTTTGGGGAGGAGGCTTTTGCAAGTCGGGGAACAGTGGTGGGCTGGGCTGGGAGGGACCTGGCTCATACCAATGGATGCCAGTGGGGACAGAAGACAGCTAAGGGTCAGGCCAGTCACTGTCACCCAACCAATTCTGCACCCCCCCCAGGAGACATCGGGCAATGTCTGGAGATGGTTTTGGTTGTCAGAATTGGGGGTGCTCCTGGCATCTGGTGGGGAGAGGCCAGAGATGCTGCTAAACACCCTACACTGCATAGGACAGCCCCCTAGGACCAATACCTCTCCAGCGCAAAATGTCAGTAGTGCTAAGGGGGAGAGACCCTGGATTAGTCACCCACAATCCACTGGGGATCATCATCATCATATTGATTAGCTTCAGTGTGCACTTACAGGGTACCAAGTCCCATTATCAGTGCTTTATACACATTGACCATTTTATTCTCATAATGACCTCTTTATAAGGTGGGTACTATTATTGTCCCTGTGTTCAGAGAGGTTAAGTAACTGTCCCAAAGTCACCCAGCTAGTAAATAGCAAAGCCAGATTCCAACCCTGATCCTTCTCTTAACTCACCCCCACCCCGGGTGGGAGAGGGGAGCCTGAATCCATTCAGATCACAGTTTCTCCCCCCGCCCCACAGCTGGACAAGGGCTCAAAATAAAGGTTGGTTAAGATGGGTTATAAAATACCAAATTCTCTTTCTCGAACGCTGGGATCCACATGCCTCCCTGAGCAGAGGTGCTTACGGACATTTTCTCCAGCGGTGGTAAGTGCAACTCTGTCTATTCTGGTATCAGAAGTAAACCTGCTTGGCTGTGGGGTCACAGGGGTCTGGCAAACAAGGGCTGGTTATTCCGGGAGGGAGTTCAGAAATCAGACGCCACAGCAACAGACGACACAGGCCACCACAACCACCATCGTCCTCGCTGTCACTAATAATAACTCATTGATAACAACTGTCCCACACTAACTGAGCACTTGCTGGGAACCATGTCAGGTCCTAAACCCCCGCCATTCTGAACCCACTTCCTGATCCCAAGCATCCTGTGTAAGCACGACTACCTATCATCCCCATTTTACAGACGGGGAAGCAAGTTCAGAGGGGAAAGCCACCTGCTGGGCCAGGCTGGAGGAGGTGTGACTCTGAGCGCCTGCTCGTAACCCAGAGTTTTTCCACCTCCATACTGTTTGCATTTGGGTCCCAATCATCTCGGTGATGGGGAAGGTCCTGGGCACTGTAGGGTGTTTAGCACTGGCTCCTACCCACCAGCTCCCAGTAGCACCTCCCTCAGGCATGACCACCAAAAATGTCCCCAGACATTGCCAGATGTCTCCTGGGTGGCAGAACTGCCCCTGGTCGAAACCACTGCCTTGACCCTACACTTTGGGTTGGGGCGGGGGGTGATCAGCATGGAAAGGTCTGCTTGCTGAAACCCCCCAGAAGAGTCTAGAGCCTGAAACCCAAGCTAGCAATAATAATCAGTGTTATGGCGGTGCCTGGGTGGCATGGTCGGTTGAGCATTGGGCTCCTGGTTTTGGCTCAGGTCGTGATTTCAGGATCTCAGCCCTGCTTTGGGCTCCGCACTCAGTGTGGAGTCTGCTTAAGGCTCTTTCTCCCTCTCTCTCCCTTCCCCCACACTCTCTCTCTCCCAGATAAAAAAATAAAATCTTTTAAAAAAAAATCACTGTTATGGCAATGTGGTCCTATAGCCCCTACCACGTGCCACATACTCTCGGTCTATTCTTTCATTTAATCCTCAGAAAGACCCTGTGATGAGAGGACTGTGATTAAACTTCTCTGCAAGGCAGAACCAGAAATACAAAGAGGTGCACTGACTTGCCCAAGGTCACACAGCTGGTAAGCAGCAGAGTTAGGATTCAAACCCAGGCTAAACACCACGTTTGCCTGCTTGCCCAGTGGCCCTGCCAGGGCTGCACGGGTGAGGCTGGAGGACAAGTTAGAGAAGGAAAAAGAACCTCTAGGTTTGCAGGTGGCACCTAAGGACCCTCGATCCCAGGAGTCTTGGACCCTAATAGCTTGGCAAGGTTTTATTAAGCACTTACAGTGTGCTGCATGTTCTGGACAAGAAAAGAGCAACAGAACTAGTCTTGAGCTGTTCACCTTCCTGCCAGGACTCTACCTGCAATACCTCTCCCAGCCTCTCATCCAACAGCCAGGAGCTAAGCACCTACTGAACGCCAATATTTGCATTCACATTTAACAGATGCACAAAATGAGGCTCAGAGAGCCCAAGCAACTTGCCAGGGACACACAGTAGTTAAGCAGGAGTCAGGAGGCTCCCTTCTCCATCTCTTCAGTCCCCCATTAACCTTTAGAGCCCCCCCACCCGGGGGCCCCTCCTGGGGATCATCAGCACTTTGTTCTTCGGATCCACAGTCCTGTTGAAGCATCTTGGTATTTGCAGGATCTAAGAACCAGAGCACGCATTTGCTTTCTCTAGAGGTCTCTCTGCTCCCTAGGGCTGAGGATGCAGCCCTGATGCGGCCCAGCAGAAGCCCAGGAACCAGGTGTCCCCTGTATGTTACCCCTCGGCGCATCCCCTGGAGTGGAAACTACATCCCTCATCCCTCAGGATGTCCACTGCATCTGCTTCTTTCTCCAGCGGGACCCCACCCATCCCAGGCCCCCTCATCCCATCTTGTTCTCCCCAGGGGCCTCCTGACTCCCAGTTAACACTCTGGCCTCCCTCTGCTGGACCTGGGGGAAAACGGCTGGCCCCATGGTCGGGGAGTGGCAGAGGGGGACAGCCCCAGCAACAGAAGAGAAACTGTGAGCCCAGCCCTCACATCATCACTCCGAGATCAAGTGTGATGCTTCCAACAGCAGGCCCCAGAGCTGGAGAGGAGAGAAAGGAGACCCTTCTGGGCCAGATGGGGGCCAGGGGGATGGCTGTGGGAGGGAGGGATCCTCGGGGCTCTGGAAAGAGGGGAAGGTGAGAGGGTTGTGTTGCATTTGCCAGGCAGCGTTTGGTTTTTTGTTTTACCTTTGATCCCCAGCTTCCTTGGACTAGAATTGACGCACAGCAACGTGTAAATTTAAGGCGTGCGGAATATTGATTCAGCGCACTTACATATGGCGAAATGTTAACCACAGTCCCGTTAGCGAGCACCCCACCTCGCCCAACAAGTTACCCCGTCATTTCTGTGCTGAGAACCCTGAAGATCTCCTCTCTTAGCGGCTTCCAAGTATAGAAGACAATATTGTTAACTACACTCACCACGCGGTCGGCTGTCCACTAGACCCGCAGAACTCACTTTGTAACTGGAAGTTGGTACCCTCCGACCCCCATCTCCCCATCGCCCCCACCCCACCGCCCCTGGTAACCACCATTCTACTGTCTGTTTCTACGAGTTTGGCTCCTTTAGATGCCACATATAAGTGACATGACGCAGTGTTTGTCTTTACCCCTCTGCCCTGCCTGGCGGAGTTTGAGCAAATACTCACTCTAGACACGGGAGGAATCCTGGAAACTCAGCGCGGCCTTTGCCCACGCTGTGCCCTGAAACCGTTCCTCACCTCTCGTGCTGCCCCGTTCCTATTCGTCCCGCAGATCTGCTACTAAACGTGCCTTCCTGGGAGAAGCCCTCCCTGACCCCCTAATTGGGAGAGATGGGGGTGTCAATTTCACCTGGCCTGGGGCAGGCAAGATTCACCTCAATATTTAAGGGGAAAACACCTAGCAGGAGGGCTAGAGGTGGGGGCTCCAGCCCCTGAGAAACGGGTCCCCCCCCCCCGTCTCAGAGCGATGATCCCAGGTCTTCACCCTCAAGCTCACCTGCCTTCCCCCTGAGTGGTTTCCCTTGGTTGTTCTTTTCTGATTTCACCGCCTGTAGCTGAGCAACCTTGAGCAAGTTACTCAGCCTCTCTGTGCCTTGGTTGTTCTTTTCTGATTTCACCGCCTGTAGCTGAGCAACCTTGAGCAAGTTACTCAGCCTCTCTGTGCCTCGGTCTTCTCATTTGGGAAATGGGTATGATAACAGTGCCTACTTCATGAGCACTCGCCTCAAAGCAAGTGCTCTATCATTGGGTCACACGCTTATCATGGACTCTCTGATTTCCTGGGTTCCGACAGTCCCCTGGGCAGCAACAGGATGGGGGGGGGGTCTCCTGTGGCTGCACTGAGTCCTGCATCCCTCCAGGCACGCTCTACATCACCTGGATTCTAAAGGTTCTAAGTCGCCAAAAAACAAACAAAACACTTTTTAAGTCAGTCCAAGCATGTTTAAGTCAAAAGAGAATGTGCTGGCCATAGCAGCCTTTGTATTTGCTGTGCTTTCCCCCTAGAATGCCCTCACCCCCTCAGCCTCCTTCTTAACATTCAAATGTCAGTCTCACCTCCCCTGGGGAGGCTTTGGGTGGCTCCCTAGTTACTCAGTACTGAGCATCACCGGTGTGCCAGGCCCTGTTCTAGGCGCTAGGGATGCTGCTGTGGACCACACAGGTGAAAACCTCCTCCCTCAGAGCTGGCATTGCGGTGAGGGAGAAGAACCAACAAAAATAAGTATTCCACAGTGTCAGGTGGTGACTCGTGCTAAGAGTAAAATAAACCAGGAAATGGGAGAGAAGGTGTGTGGATGTAATCTGGAAGTGGGAGGAGGGGCGGGCCTCTGGGCGGCGGGGGGGGGGGGGGGGTTGATGTGTGAGATGAAACTTGAAGAACAACTTGAGTGGCCAAGGCAATATCAGGGGGAAGAGGCAGGATGGTGACCTCAATGGGGTTGCCGTGTTGTTCTTGCTGACCATGTCCCCAGTACCTGGACCAGCACCTGGCACATAATGGTACTCAATAAAGATTTCACGAATGAAAGCCCAGTTGTGGGCTTCAGGATCAGCTTGCTCAAGGCTGAAATGATGGCTCTGGGGCCATAACCCTCCTCCACCCGGTGGCTTTGTTCTTACAAGAAGCCTCTCCCTGTTGTCTAAGATGGGGACTCGGCTCCCGATGCTACTCAAGCCTCCAAATTTCCCAGAATTCCCTGCAAAAGTATGGACATGCCCATCCCCCAGTCAACCCCTGAGGCCTGGAGATGGGGATGTGGGAGCGGTTTAGGGCTGAGTCACATGCCCTATCCAGACCACACCCGGAGGGGAGAGGGAGACCCCATGGGACATCTGGGGTTGCAGGGTGGTAGGAAGGAGAAATGGATGCAAAGAGCCAGTTTCCCAGAATAATTATAAGAGGTTTAGTAAGCTAGTAAATGACAGCCTGGGAGCTCCTGGCCCAAAGCAGCCCTGAAATTTCCAGCACTGTCTGGTGGCCACCCAGCATCAGGCTAAAGACCCAGTGGCTCTGGGAGCCACTGGGCTAAAGGTGGGAGCGTTCAGCATTAGGGAAGTTGAGAATGCCAGGGTGGGCTCCCGGGGGGCCCTCATGAAATGGAGGGGCTGCTGGCAGAGGCCAGAGCTGGCTTACTTGGACTTGTTCCCCAAATGGGGGCTCAAGAGGCGATGGGGGGGTGTGGCTAGCAAAACCACAGGCAGGCTGTCCCTCTGGTCTGGCCTGGGGTGAGGATGGTATGGAAGCGGAGCCACAATCTAGTAGGAGCTCCAGGAGCAATCTGGTATTTATGGAGTACCTGCTGTATGCACGAGCCCTGACCTAACCTTCCAAATTCAGGACAAAAGAAACAAATGTTTGCTGTTGAATGAACCCCTCTCCCAGCGGCCTATAAGGTTGTTATTACCCACCCTGCGGGGAGATTCAGGAAGACCAAGGGTGAGGCCAGGCCAGGCTCTGTGAGGTTGGGGGTCACCGCCCTGAAAGCTCCTGGAGCACCAGCAGCAGGGCCAGGCACCTAGAGGCCTGTGGGGCCACCGGCCACCTTGGGTTGGATTTTCACTCCTGCCCTGACTATGCAGGTCAGCCCCATCCATGTGTTAGCTCCACATCTATCGAGAACCCACCCAAGGGTGAATAAAACCCACTGGGCCCCTGCTCTCATGAAACTGTCACTCTCCCCGTCTCTAGCCTCAGTTTTCTCTTCTGTGAAATGGAACCAGCCAGGCCCACGGCAGGTCAGCCCCCCAGAGGGGAGCTCTGGGAGGGCAGGGGCGGGCTGAGATTTATTCAGCCGCCCTGGGCACGGTGCCTGGCACACGGGTGGCGCCCAATAAAGGCTTGTTTGAGCAGGACTAGCCCTCAATAAGTAACAGCTGTTGTCGATGCTGGCGTAGCGGGCGATGCCTGCGAGGGAGTGGGCTCTCCCCTCCCCCACCTTCCACCCGCTCCCCCCTCCCCTCCCCCGGCGCCCCATTCCTTCCCCTTGCCCCCCACGCGACGGTGCCTCCTTCTCCATCCCCCACCTCCTCCCGCCTCTTTGCATTCAATCTCCCCTCCCCCCAACCAGCCCTACTCTTCTGCTTCCTTTTCCCCTTACCCCTACCCAATTCTTCCTCCCTCCCCTCCCCCTACCCCGCCTGTCTCCCCTCCCCCACCTGCCACCTTACTCTCCCCCCACACACCCAGCCCCCACGGCGAGGCCGGTCCGGGCGGGGCCGCCCGGGCTCCCGGGTCCCTGGCTCGGGTCCAGCCCGCGGCCCAGGCCGGGCGGCGGCGGCGGCGGGCGGGGTTCTGGCCGCGCGCGGTTTGGGGGTTTTTTATAACCCTGGCAGGCGGCTCAGGAAGTGCCTTCCCCGCGCCCCCTCCCCCGGCCACGCCGCCGCGCTCGCTCCCTCCCTTCCTGCGCAGGGCGGCGAGACGGCGGCGGAGACGGCGGACGGAGGCCCGGGCGGGCGGCCGGCCGCAGGTATAGGCGCGGGCGGCGCGGCGGGGAGCGGGCTCGGCGGGGAGCGGGCTCGGCGGGGCCGGCGGGCGCCCGGGGGAGGGGGCCGGCGCGGGGTGCCCGGGGGTGACCTTGTGTGTCTGCGTCGGGCGGGGACGGCGGCGGGCCCCGCTCTGTTGGACCGTCCAGCCTCGGGGCTTGTGTCGGTGTGTGATGTCCCTAAGTGTGTGCGACACTGAGGTCATGTGGACGGCTGTCTGGGTGTGTTTGCTGCGTGTGGGTATGTGTGTCGGGGTGCGTGTGGGCATCCACGTACGTGTGAGTGTTGTGAGTCTGCATGTGTGTGTCCGCATGAAATGTCCCTGAGTGTCTGGGTGTGTTCGAATTTGTGTGCGATCATATGGGGTGCTGTGTGTGTGCAGAGGTGTGAGTGTAAGCCCGTCTGCTGTGTGTGTAAATGTCTAGGTGAGTGTGTGAGTGTCTCTGTGCTGAGAGTGTGTCTGAGTGTAACAAGTGTGTAAATGCCCGTATGTGAGTGCGTCTGGTGTGTATGTCAAGTTCTGTGGGACTCTGAGTTTGTCCGTTGTCTGGTGTGAGTGTGTGAACGAGTGTGTACGTGTCTGTGTGTGTAGGCCCAAGTGTGTGTGTGTCTCTGGGTTGTCTTCTGTGAATGAGTGTGTACGTGTGTGTGCACATAGGTCTGGGGAGTGTATGGTTGTGTGTCGTGTGCGTTCGCCTCTGGATGTGTGTGTTCTGAGCGTGTCGGTGTGTTGGGCCGGCAGCCCTTTGTGGGTCTGCGGTGTCCGGTTGTCGGTCCCCAGCTGCGCAGGTGTGGTCACCCTCGAGTGTGCGCGTCGCTACCAGTGTGTGTTTGTGTGTCTGGATGTGGGAGTGGCATCTCCCACTTCCCTTGAGTCGGTCACCGAGGCCACAGCCGTCTGTCTCCGAGTGTCTCCAGCCCGTCGGGCTCAGGGCCTTTAATTAGTGGCTAGTTGAGGGGGACCCGCCAGGGCGCCGGCCCCCTCCTCCCGCAGGCCGCGGGCGGGCCTTTGTCTGCTCTCCCGGCAGGGTCTGCCTCCCGCCCAGCCAGATGTGCAGCGCCTGGAGGAGGCCTCTGCCCGGGCGGCCTCGGCCTTGGCCTCCACAGAGTGACCGGTTCTCCCCGGCACGGCCCAGGAGGTCTGGGTGTGGAGCGGCGGGTCCTTCCCTGATCACTGGGATGGGATGGAGCCTCCGCTGTTTCCGGGCCGCTTCCGCGCGGCATTTCCTCCTCCAGCGCTGGCACCGTCCCCGAGCTGGCCGCCTCCCTCCTGCCTTCTGGGAGGAGGGGCTGGGAGGAATGGCCAAGCCTGGGCACGCGCGCGCGTGCGTGCGTGTGCGCGCGCACACAGCCACACGGGCACACACATGGCCACACACGGGGTCACATGGGCACACACACCACACAAAAAGTCACCTACGTACCTACTTCCACGGTTACACACACAAGAGTCACGCACATGCAGTCACACACACACACCCCGGTGTAGATCCCCTGCTGTTGTTGCCCCCAGCCAGGCTCTGGCTGGGAACCCCCTAACCTCCCTGCCATCGGTATCAGTTTCTCCCCAGACCCACTGACCTGTTCCCAGTACCCCCAGTGCCCTGGGCAGGTCACACCTCACCAGCACCCTGCAGGCAGGGCCACCGTCCCAGATGCTCTTCCCCACCTCGCCCTGGTGGGACACCTGTGTACCCTCCCCCTCCAGATCCCCCCCCATCCCCCCCCATCCCCAGCCACCTGTGCCAGGTCCTTCCACACCCTCCCCGCCACACCTCACCTGAGCCAGAAGCAGAAGGGAAGCTGTGAGGTCATTGGGAGAAGGGCCCCAGCCCTGGAAGACGGGGTGAGGACCTCAGGGGTGGGGAGCAGGAGAGGCTCAAAGACACTGCAGCCAGGCCCAGAGCCACAGCGCCACTGGGGGAGGAAGATTCTGTACCAGGCCTGGCAGTGTAGGAAAGACGGAGAGGGACATGCCTGGGGAAGGGGGCTCCAGCCTCACACCGCAATGAGGCGTGGGAGGGGTCAGGGAAACTGACCAGGAAGCGGTTTAATCAGAGCTGGTCAAGGTCTCCAGGATGGGGTAGGGGAGAGGGGGCAAGAGGAGATGGGGGCAGGGGCAGGCCGAGTAGGGCACGAGGGAGCTTTGGTGGGGGACTAGGACCTGAGGGAGGATGAAATCCAAGAGGAGGTTCACCAGGGTCAGGGAGAAGGACAGAGTATTCTCAGCCACCCTTGAACTCCAGACCCAGCCCAGCTCCTCACTGCCCCCTCCCCGTCCAGGCGCTGAAGAAGAGGCACTGAGGCCCAGAGGGGCTCGCGCACAGGTGTCCGACGCCAGGCCGTCAGCTGAAGCCCCCAAAAGGTGAAAACAAACAGAAAAACAAGGGGTAATCATTAGCCCAGCTGGAGGGAGCCGCGGGGTCGCAGAGTGTCTTGGAGTGAGCTCCCCATTGCTGGAGGGGTCCAAGCAGAAGCGGGTAATGTCAACTTCTAAGTCTGCATCTTGTTGAAAACCTGGCTCCCTCCCTCATGTGCTGAACTGCCCTGTTTGGAGATCGACTCTCAGACTTGGCCAGGCTGCAAAGAAAACAAGACAGTGTGTGATTAAGGGGGAAACAGCACAGAGGAGGAGGAGGAGGGTGGAGACAGGAGTGGGGAGGAGGGTTTGGCACAGGGTAGTGGCCCAAAGTGGTTTCTGTGCGCAGCAGGCTGGCCTGGGGCAGATGCCAGAGAAACTGAGACCTGCCGGGCAGGCCTAGAGCTTCCAGAAGGAAGAATCTGAAAGGAGAAGGAGCCGAACCAGAAGCAAGGCTGGAAACAGAGGGTGGAGGAGAGGTCACGGGGCAGACTGCCACCTGTAGGGGTGAATAATGCTACCCCGTGGCAGGGGATCCAGTGGCAGGGCCTAAGTCAGGTGGGGTTAGTGGGAGGAGCCAAGCACCGGCTTCTGGTTTAACCTGGGCTGAAAATGCCCCCTGACCAACACAGCCTTCAAGTGTGTTCCCAGGCCAGCCTCCCCTTGCTGCCCTCCTGCACGCTCCCCTCAGGCACTCTGCCCAGCCACACTGGCCCTTGTGGTCCTGGGTCAAGCTCCTCCCTGCCTCTGGGCCTTTGGCCCTGCCGCTCCTCTCCCTGGGCACCTTCTCCTGTCCCTTCACATGATGAGTTTCTTCTCATCCTCCGCCCGCCTGCTTCTGAGCCTCCCCATTATTTCTGGAGAACTTGTCACTATCCGAACTCCTCTCGTTTGGTCACTCCCAGGAGACAGCCCCTTGGTGGGCAGGGACGGCATCTATACCATGCATATCATTAGCCAGGGAACGAATCCTCGGGATTGTCATGGAAATGAAATGAAATGGTGTGAAAACACTCAGGCTGGTAGCTGGCATGTAGTAGGTGCCCAGAGTCAAGACCCCTGTGTATCCTCAGAATATCGGGAGGATGAGGGGGGCGGGGACAGGGGCACAGGGGACTTCTGTGTGCAGAAATGCCACGGGCATCCCTGAGGCTGGGAGTGAGGGGCCTTGGCACTGGCCACACTGGGCAGCAGGACCAGGCATGCGCCCCGCCCCTGACCCAACTCCTCCCTCCCAGGAGCCCGGTGATGCTGCCCAGGCTGTGAACAGGGGAGGCGGTGCTGTGGGGGCTGCCGGCAGCCGGGGCTGGAGAGAGACATGTGGACACGTGGTCTCTATGGCTCCCGCCTGCCAGATCCTCCGCTGGGCCCTCACCCTGGGGCTGGGCCTCACATTCGAAGTCATACACGCCTTCCGGTCTCAAGGTAGGGGTGTCTGGGGGCAGCATGGGGAGAGAACGAGGAGCCGAGGAAGGGTCAGTGGGGCTGGGATGGCAGTCACTTGGGGGAGGGCCCTGGGGTCAGTGAGGCCAACATCATTTGCCCTGTAGCCAAGCAGCGAAGACACGGATCATTCCCAGGGCTCGCCCCAAGCCTCTGACCCTCGCCCACAGATGAGTTCCTGTCCAGTCTGGAGAGCTATGAGATCGCCTTCCCCACTCGAGTGGACCAAAATGGGGCCCTGCTGGCCTTCTCGCCCCCGGCTTCCCGGAGGCAGCGCCGGGGCACGGGGCCAGACCCAGAGTCTCGCCTCTACTACAAGGTGGCCGCACCCAGCACCCACTTCCTGCTGAACCTGACCCGCAGCCCCCGCCTTCTAGCAGGGCACGTCTCCGTGGAGTACTGGACACGGGAGGGCCTGGCCTGGCAGAGGGCTGCCCGGCCCCACTGCCTCTACGCCGGCCACCTGCAGGGCCAGGCTGACAGCTCCCATGTGGCCATCAGCACCTGTGGGGGCCTGGTGAGCGGAGGGCTCTGGGAAGCAGGGGGAAATGCCCACCAGTTTGGGAGTTAAGAAAAACACTTCTAAATATAGGTCAGAGAAGGAATCCTGGTGGATATTTTTAAAGCATTTTGAGCTAATCACAAGAATTAGTTATTTTAGGATGTAGCTAAAGCAGAACTTTGAGGACAATGTGTAGCCGTGGGTCAGGCTGAAAATGAATGAACTGAACTTCCACCCCAGGAAGGTAAAAAAGGAAAAGCAACATAAACCCAGTAAGATGGAAAGAATGAAACTGTAAAGACAGAGGTAGGGTCCCGTGGGTCCCGGGAACCAAAATCTGATCCAGCCCTCCGCCCGCTCTCCAACCCCCAGCATGGCCTGATTGTGGCAGATGAAGAAGAATATTTGATCGAGCCCCTGCAAGGTGGGCCCAGAGGGGCCCAGGGCCCGGAGGAGAGTGGCCCCCATGTGGTCTACAAGCGCTCCTCTCTGCGTCACCCCCACCTGGACACAGCCTGTGGAGTAAGAGGTACATCTGTCTTCCTGGGGATGGGCAGAGGGGCTGCACATCTTTGCCTTGAGGCCGAGGCAGGCAGCGGTGTCTGATGGCCGAGCAGTGAGTGAGACAGGTGCTCAGGTGTAAAACCCTCCATCTCCAGGATGACAGTGTGATCAGACAGCTAAGCGACCGAGGAGTGACAGATACTCGAGCCACTGTACAGTGCAAACCCTGTTCAGAAGGTCCGATTTACAACCAGAGTTGCAGGAGGACAGGGGTCTGATCAGACGTGCAGGGGGTGGGGGGATAAGAAAGCTGGATGAGATAGATATTTATAAGGGCCGTCGTTCAGCTGCAGGGACAAGTTCGGAGCCCTG
The DNA here is from genome assembly GCF_003265705.2 of Callorhinus ursinus. Lineage (NCBI taxonomy): Eukaryota > Metazoa > Chordata > Mammalia > Carnivora > Otariidae > Callorhinus > Callorhinus ursinus. Next base: position 135,296 of record NW_027397169.1, read on the forward strand.
GGATGTGACATGAGGTGTGCAATCCAACCATCTGGGAGTGGGACCTAAAACCACAGCCGGTTGTACGAACGGAAGGGTGGGTAGTTTCACAGTCGGACGGCCAGTGAGACTGGTTGGGCAGTTAGACCCCCCGGCAGTGGGGTGTCCTCCAGCTGCCCAGCTGGGCAGTGCGTTGACAAGAACGTGGCATGGTCGGAGGGCCACAGAGTCCCACTGGCACACGTTCCCATGCTGAGGCGGGCGGCTCCACGCCTACATTTGGGCAATGGAATTTTCAGGAAGTGGCGCGGTCTTGCTGGTTGTCGTGGGGCCCGGGGCGGCTGTGCAAACCAACCAGTGTGACGGCGTGGAGCCCATCATCTGGGTAGCGGACTGTTGTACAGCCAGACGTTGCACAACCAGGACACCCAGTAGCCGAAGCATGAGTGGTGTGACGGCCTAGGGGGCAGATGCGCCGCCAGACAGGGTCGGTCGTGGACATAAGAGTAGGCAGTAGAATGACCAGAAATTGTCCATCCAGACGAGAAGCCGTGGAAGGGGCGGCCGTGGTGGCTGCGCACGCTGAAGCCGCCACCTGCCAGGCCCCTGGGGAATGAGACTGAGCGTGGCCAGCCAGGCCTGAAGCGCTCGGTCAGCCGAGAGCGCTACGTGGAGACCCTGGTGGTGGCTGACAAGATGATGGTGGCCTACCACGGGCGCCGAGACGTGGAACAGTACGTGCTGGCCATCATGAACATTGTAAGTGCCTCCCCCTCCCTGGCCGCAGAGCCCCGGGACCTGGAGCCGGCCTCCTGAGGTCAGGGAACCCGAATGGAGGGGGCGGGGTGAGAAGGGTGGCCGGTGTCTGGCAAGGAATGAGGAGAAGCAGCCTCGCTGGGCGGCCAGGAGCGTGAACCCGGCAGCCTGCAGGGCCCGGCCGAAATCTCGGCTCTGCTGCTTTTTAGCCGTGTGCCCTTGGACCAGTCACTGCCCCTCTGTGCCTCGGTTTACCCACCCATAAAATGGGGATAGTAATAGTACCTCCTTCACAAGGCGCAGGTGGTTGCGGTGAATCGACATAGTGTATGGAAGAGTACCCGGCACGTGGTAGGGGCTGCGTAAGCATCTGCTGTATGAAACAAGGACGCAGCTTGAACTTGAGGTCAGCAGTACCCACATGGGCACACGTCCGAATCCTCCTGCAGGCACCTGCCTATAACTTCACACAGGTGACCTCACTGACCCACACTCAGATATCCCCAGGGCCCACACCAGCTCTCAGTCAAGAATCCGGATCTCTCTGAGCCTCAGTTTCCACCTTTGTAAAACAGTGTTGCCATAGTATGTACCGCAGAGGGAAAGACGGGGGGGGTGGGGGTGGGGGACGCCAGACAGAGCATTTGGCGTGCAGTAAGAGCCTGACAAGGAGCCTTGTTGTTTCGCTGATGCAGAAAGGGAAGAGAAAAAGGTCGGCAGACAGAGGTGTGGCCCGACGTGTTGACATAACATTGTGTGGGACAGAGCGCTGTGTCCCACCCTAGCCCTGCTTCCCTCACCTGGGCTTTCAAAGTTGCCTAGAACCTGCCAGGACTTCTGTGGGTTTCTGCATGGGACAGTGACACCCCAGGCTCCAAGATCGCTGCACACTGTGGCCCCCTCTCCCCTGGGCACTTCTTTCTTCTCCCTCACCACTGTCTCCAGAGCTCCCTGCCCCCCCACACACACTTCCACCTTCTTGTGGTGATGCTCAAATTGGTACCTTTATATATTTTTTAAGATTTTGTTTATTGATTTGAGAGGGAGAGCGCACAAGCAGAGGGGAGGGGCAGAGAGAGAAGAAGCAGACTCCCCGCCGAGCAGGGAGCCCAACGCGGGGACACGGGGCTCGATCCCAGGACCCCAGGATCCTGACCTGAGCTGAAGGCAGATGCTGAACCGACTGAGCCACCCAGGTGCCCCCAAATTGATACCTTCAGACAGCCGTGGAATGAGACCAAATGTGTACTCCCTCAGGCCGCCTCTGGGCAGAGACACTTGAGGCTGCTGCAGGGGTGGGTAGGGATGGAGGACAAATAGACAAGCCGAATGAGGGTGAGTCAGAAAGAAATGTACTGGTAAGCAACCAGCGCTTTGTAGGCAGCCTTACCCAGACACGAAGCCCACTTGTGGCACCTTACCCGCTGTGTGTCCTAATCTCTCTGTGTGTCAATCTGCCCCTCTGTAAAACGGAAATGATAATTGGATCTACTCGTGCGAAGATCTGCACAGCAGGCTTAGCCCGAGGCCCGGCACACAGGAGATACTTGGTGAAGGAGAGTTGTTGCCATTGTTTCGCTTTTTGTCTCTTGCTCTGGGCCCCTCTTAAGACTCGGTCTCTCTTGTTTCTTGGAGGTCAGGTTGCCAAACTTTTCCAGGACTCGAGTCTGGGAAACATCGTTAATATCCTGGTGACACGCCTCATCCTGCTCACGGAGGACCAGGTGCGAGGCCCCCCCACCCGCCCCTGACCCTGCACGTGCCCCCCGGGGTGGCTGGCGCCCATGCCCCTCTGTCTGTCTGCAGCCCACCCTGGAGATCACCCACCATGCCGGGAAGTCCCTGGACAGCTTCTGTAAGTGGCAGAAATCCATCGTGAACCGCAGCGGCCATGGCAACGCCATTCCGGAGAACGGTGTGGCCAACCATGACACAGCGGTGCTCATCACGCGGTGAGGGGCGGGGAGGCCTCCAGGACGTGGGCCGGGGGAACGAGTGGTCCTGGGGACCATCCAGGTCCAGGCAGGGGTCACTTCTGCCGGGAGATGGGAGAGGCTGGGGAGCCAGGGGTGGGGAGGGGCTGCTGGGAACCTGAGAGCCGCGGTGCGGGGGGGCGAGGGGAGGCAGGGACAGTTGGGCCACCGCTTGGACACAGACACACTCGTTCACTTACTGTCTCATTGATGCAGTCAGTCAGTCACATACGCACCCCAGCATCCCCGAGGTCCGCTGGGGGCAGAGCGCGGGGCTCCGGCGAGAGGCAGGTAGTGCCTCCCAGGCAGAGGGGAGCCTCCGGAGCTGGTTACGGTGGCACCAGCAGGGCTTAGGGAGGTAGCCCAGCCCCTGACCGACCGCGCCCCTCTCCTTCCACAGCTATGACATCTGCATCTATAGGAACAAACCCTGCGGCACACTAGGTACTTAACCCCTGTAGGTTTCAGGCACCTGTGAAGGCAGCGGATGGGTGCCCCCGGCTTGGCCCTGGCGGGGTGGGGACCTGGCAGGGTGGCTGGACCGGCCAGCATAGCCTGAGCCCAGCCTCGCCCCACGCGCCCATTCCCCAGGCCTGGCCCCCGTGGGCGGCATGTGCGAGCGGGAGAGAAGTTGCAGCATCAACGAGGACATTGGCCTGGCCACTGCCTTCACCATCGCCCATGAGATTGGACACACGTGAGGCCGGGGACACCGCGGGGCAGGGGGGAGAGGGCAGGTTCCTCGGCCCTGGTGGTGGAGCTGACCAGGCTGCTCTCCCCAGGTTTGGCATGAACCACGACGGTGTGGGGAACAGCTGTGGGGCCCGTGGCCAGGACCCGGCCAAGCTCATGGCCGCCCACATCACCATGAAGACCAACCCTTTTGTGTGGTCGTCCTGCAGCCGTGACTACATCACCAGCTTTCTGGAGTGAGGACGTGCCCACGTGCCCGCCCACACTCCCACTCACCTTGGCTGGGGGGGAGGGGGAAGGGTCTGGAAACCAGAGCTGCCTCTGAGAAGGGGGGTCCTGTTCCCTGCAGGGCTGCACCCTAGGACCCGCACCCCACCGGGGCCCCTGAGCTCTTCGCCTGCAGCCCCCTAACATGACAGCTCCTTTCTTCTCACCACAGCTCAGGCCTGGGGCTGTGCCTGAACAACCGGCCCCCCAGACAGGACTTCGTGTACCCCACGGTGGCACCTGGCCAGGCCTACGACGCAGACGAACAGTGCCGTTTCCAACATGGAGTCAAATCGCGTCAGTGTAAATACGGGGTAGAGAGAGCCTTCCTGCTTTCCTTCCTGGGAGGGGAGGGGCCACAGGGGGTGGGAGAGCCGGGAAGGAGGTGAGCCCCCGCAGGGGCCAGGGGAAAAGAGGTGCACGGGTGTACAAATGTCCCATGCACTCAGTGACTGGGATGAAGAATGGGATCTCCTGGTCCTCCAGACCCCTGATTTTGGGGGCTGGGCTGGGGAGACCTTGGGTACCACCTTCTGTCCAGCCTATCAGGCCACCTGTGGGCTACAGCAGGACTAAAGTCCCAAGCCCCCTAATTGGGCAGTTTTTCACCAAACATTCTGAATGGGGTGGAAATAGTTCCGTGGGGACGGACCATCTTTCCCACTTGGCAAAGAACCGGGCAGAGCCTTCCAAGGACACCCTGTCTTCATTCCCCACATCCCCCACCAACTGGTTCACAAGATCGCCTGGCCCTGATGCTTGGCTAGACAAGCTCGGAGCCTCCGGACCACCCCTCACTCTTTGTGAGGTTTAGATTGACTTCCCAAAGCCCCGTCCTTTTGTAGAGAAGCAAGTTGGGGGTCCCACTCCCAGCCACCCCCAGGAAGCTGGAGGCCTGCTGGCTTCCTCAAGACTCCAAAGATCAGAGTCTGGACGGCCATGTCCAAGCTAAGGCCATGTTCACTCAACACAGGAAAAGGCAACTGTTGAAATGGCCTCACTTCATCCCAGGGCAAGACAAGGAGACAAACCCTGGAATCATTTCTATTTAATCTACTCTTGCCCACCCTCCCCTAACTTGGCTGGTAACTAACTGCAGCACCCTTAACGAACTTCCAAAGAGTCTGGAAGCCACCCTTCAGCATCTGCTGTGTCCCAGGTATCTGAAGAACGATGACAATGGCTGACATTTACTGAGCACGCACTGTGTGCTAAGCATGTGATACATATCATCTCATTTAAACTCTTGACCATCCTGCTACTCCCACATTACAGATAAATGGACTGAGGCATAGGGAGGGTGCCTTGCCCAAGGTCACAGTTCAAGAACATGTCAGAGCTGGGACGCAAATCCAGGTCTCTCTGTGACTCCAAATTTTATAATGAGGTGGGGGAGGGGAGAAAGTGTCAGAATATGGAGCATGGACCAGTGCTGGCTGTATGTTGAATTGATTCTTTCTTTTATTTCTCCAAGGAACATCTTCCCGGCGCCCCTGGCAAAGGGGGAAATTATTGACTACATTAACTTGGCTAACGTGTGTAAAGAGCTGGGCCTAGTGCCTAGTCCAGAGATAGCTGTGGTCACTGTTACACAATAACAGGGAGTTTATGCAATCTCTTTCGCATGCCTCTCAGCCTTTTATGTAGGCAGGGCCCATCTCCCAGATGAGAAAATAGAGAGAGGGGGCCCGTGTCGCAATTCCCCATTGGAGCTGAAGTCTCCCAGAGCGGCCCACAGCCCGTTCGTGTGCACCACAGCGCCTCCTTGTGGAGAGGAGGAAAAGCAGGACTGGAAGAGCCGGTTCTCTTTAAGAGGGGTCCGAAGTGGGATGAGGGGGCCCGTGATATTTTTACAAATGGCCGGGAGGACACAAGCCAAGAGAAGCCAGAAAAGCAGGCTGGAGTTTTTAGCTGAGACGTGTCCTCTGAAGGAGCAGAAGGCAGGGACTCTGGAGGACGGTTGAGGGAGCCCGACTTGAGAAAAACTTCCGAACTTCTCAAGTGTGTGCACATGTCTCTCAGAGGCTGGCCCTTCCTACAGCCATTGATTGGTCCAATCCCAGATCGTCAAAACTTGAAAAGATTAGGTTCAAAGAGGAAATGGCACATGGTTATAAAAAGGAGAATGAAGGCTCTCTACTTGGGGGTGGGGGGGGCGGCGGAGATCCTGGGAGGTGGGGCAGGATATAGACTAGAGGGTCAGAGATTTGGCCACACCTGAACCCAGTGGGGTTAGTCCAGGGATATTCACCTGAAGGGTCAAGAGTGACTTCCTGGGACTGGTCCAGCCCAAGCAGGATTTGGACAGGAAGGTGGGCAGATTCTTCAGTGGGGGAAGTAGAGGAAATGTCCCACCCAGATCCAGCCTGACCTTGTTCCTGCCCAGCCTTCCATAGAGTAAAAGCTCCAGGAGCTTCCTCAGTTGGGGGGGGCCGCAACAAGGAGGACCACCAGCTGGAAAAAATTAGAGATGAGGCCTTTGACCTGAGCCATCTTCCAGGCCCGAGTTTTCAGAATTCCTGTTCTCCCAGGGGGCCCCTGCACCCATCCCAACAAGGAATGCAGAATCGTCTCCATTCCTGAGCAGGTCTGGAGACTCAGAAGGTACCAGAGTGATGAGATCGCAGAGCGGTCCATTAAAGGCCCGGGTTAGAACCCGGGCCGCCCCTCAGAAGCTGCGTGGCCCCTCGCAAGTGACTTTACCTGTCTGAGCCTTGGTTTTCTCACAGTGAAATAGGGGTAATAATGCCTAAGGGAGCTTACGGCACACGCGGACGTTGGATAAGTGCAGCTCATAAGGCAGAGGGGAGGTCTCAGGCCATGCCCCACAGGAGGATTCAAGAAGGCTCCCGGAGACCCAGCAGAGGAGCGCCGGGGCCCCACTGCGAAGCGGCAGTGAGCGGGTCGCCGCCCGGCGGGCGGGCTGCCGGAGGGAGGAGGGCGGGGGGCGAGCCTGAGCGGGCGCCTTGGCCCGCAGGAGGTCTGCAGCGAGCTGTGGTGTCTGAGCAAGAGCAACCGGTGCATCACCAACAGCATTCCAGCCGCCGAGGGCACGCTGTGCCAGACGCACACCATCGACAAGGGGGTGAGCGCCGGCCAAGGCCGCCAGCCGGGCCCCGCCTCCTGCCCTTGAGCCACGCCCACCGCGCGGCCGCTGGGGTTCGCCCGCGGCTCTGGTCACGCCTACTGCCCGCCGGTCCCGCACATGGCCTGAGGCCACCCCCTGCCCCTACTCCAGCCGCGCCGGTCCCCGCGCCAGTTTCACCTCCCGGCGGCGACCGTAGGCTTAGGCCACGCCCCTGTATTGCCAGGGTCCGGGTGCCCAGACCCCACTTCCACCCTCGCCCCTTCCGTCCCATCCCAGGGGGGCTGAGACTTCGGGCTGGGGGGAGGGGCGGGGCAAGAAGGAGCGCCGAGATCCCGGAGTCTACGGAGCCGGACTCACCCCCCTCCCTCTCCCCGCCCCCCCCCTCCCCGACCTCCGGTAGTGGTGCTACAAGCGCGTGTGCGTCCCCTTCGGGTCGCGGCCGGAGGGCGTGGACGGGGCCTGGGGCCCGTGGACCCCGTGGGGCGACTGCAGCCGGACGTGCGGCGGCGGCGTGTCCTCCTCCAGCCGTCACTGCGACAGCCCCAGGTCAGCCCTCAGGCCCCTTTGTAAAGAGAGCGGGGCGGCCCCCCTCTATCTCCCCCCCCCGGGCCCCACATCTCTTCTGTCCCCCCACCCCCACCCCTTCCAGGCCAACAATCGGGGGCAGGTACTGCCTTGGTGAGAGACGGCGGCACCGCTCCTGCAATACCGACGTGAGTTCCCCCAGGACCCCAGGCCGGGATCCTCAGCCCCTCTTACACTTCACCCCTGCCCTGCCCTGCCCTTCCGACACCGGCCCCTGGGCCCTGGTGCCGACAGGACCTGGCTCCCCTGCAAGCGGCTGGCTCCTTCCAATTCTCAGATGACTCTCCCACCTTGAACTTGCTTGACTTCCACAACCTCCTCCAGCTATAGCGCGCCCACCCCCTCCCTTCAAAGCCCAGTTTCCCCAAACTTCCCCCCCACAGCCCCGCCCCAAAGCCGTCGCTGAGCTCGCTGTCACCAAACCCAGTGGTCACGTTTGGGTACCAGGAACCACGGCCTCTGTCCAGAACTCCCCACCCCACCCCCGCCCCCCTTGCTGCCCTCACCTTGCCCGGTGCTCACGCTCCTCCTGCTACACCTTCTGTCTCCTGTTCTCCACTGCTGTCCCGTATTTAAATGCTGGGGTTCCCCATGGCTGGTTGGGGTTTCTGACTGGGAGCGAGTCTTCTGTGTACACACCTAATAAGCACAAGGCTTACTGCAGCAGGGCCGGCTCAGAGGGCAGGGAGAGCTTTGGAGTGGGGGGTGAGTGGTCTTCCCAGCCCCACCTGGAGAGGCTCGTGTCTCCAGGGAGTCCACACGCGTGCGCGGCCCCCCCCCCAATGAGTGTCCCTGGCTCCTTTCTAGGCCTGCTCTCAAGAAAGGCCTCGTGGTCTGAAACCAGAAACCCAGCCATCATCCCCAGCTTGCCCCAAACTCTAATGAGTCATCTGCTCCATCTCATCTCAGATGTACTTGTCCCTCCAGCCCCACTGCCTGGACCTAGCCCGGGCCACCAACCAGTCTCACCTGGCCCTCCACAGCCTCCTCCCTGGCCTCTCTGCCTTCAGCTTCACCCCTCCAAGCCATCCCTACTCGGATCATCCATCCTCCATCCTTGGGCCCGTGCCCTAACTCCATCCCCCATAGCTGGCCTCCATCCCGCTCCCCTCTCTTGCCCCCAGGACTGTCCCCCGGGCTCCCAGGACTTCAGGGAAATGCAGTGCTCTGAATTTGACAGCGTCCCCTTCCGTGGAAAATTCTACACGTGGAAGACATACCGAGGAGGTGAGTGAGGGACCCAGGAAGCCATGGGGCAGTGGAGGGCAGCAGCTGGATACAGCATCATGGGGTCTGCCCTGAGCGCCCCCTCACTCAAGGGGCCGAAGAGCCCAGGATGTGGCTCAACAGTTCCTTGACTGGACGCTGGGAACCCCGACGCCCTCTGCCCAACCTGCCCATCCTTGTTGGGTCTGGGGTCTGTCCCTCTTTGCCTCACCACCCCCGGGAGCTAGCAGGGAGTCCCAGGTGGCCTGGCCCTCGGTCTGACGGGGCTGTGCCCCCCAGGGGGCGTGAAGGCCTGCTCACTCACATGCCTGGCCGAAGGCTTCAATTTCTACACGGAGAGAGCGGCGGCCGTGGTGGACGGGACGCCCTGCCGCCCCGACACGGTGGACATTTGCGTCAGCGGCGAGTGCAAGGTGGAGGGGACTCCTAGAGAGGGCAGGGGATGGGGGAGTGAAGGCAGGGAAGGGGGGCTCACTGACACTCCACCCCCCACCCCACCCCCACTTCTCCAGCACGTGGGCTGCGACCGGGTCCTGGGCTCCGACCTGAGAGAGGACAAGTGCCGGGTTTGCGGTGGTGACGGCAGCGCCTGCGAAACCATTGAGGGGGTCTTCAGCGCAGCCTCTCCTGCAGCCGGTGAGAGATCCCCATTCCCTCTCCCTCTGCCCACTTGGTGACTGGGGGCAGGACTGGCCCCATCACAGTAGCCAACATCAGCTACTCAGATCCAGGGGCCCAGTGGGGACCCCAGAAAGTCCCAGGGGCATAGCAATGACCCAGATCAGGGTCAGGGACTAGCTTGGGCTCTGGTGCCTAAACCTTGGCAATTAACAGGCCAAGAGGGTGGTGACCTAAACCTTTCCCCTCCCCCATCCTGGGAGCCTGGTACTGGGCTGGAGGCAGAGAGGGGTTGACCCCTCTCCATGGTCTGAGCCAGGGGCTTGAGGGGCTGGCTCTGTGCTGGAGGAAAAGGCCAACTAGGGGAGGGATATCTGCAGGGTGTGGTGAACTTGAGCATGCTTTCCAACCTTGGGCTGAAGGAGAGAGACCCCAGGGAGGGGGTGGGGGGGGGCTCCTGGGAGCAAACACACACAGTGAGGCCCCAGTGTGGGGCTCAGGGGATGGGAGGGGACCCAGGTCGAAGTGGTGGAGCCCACTCCAAACCTAACTCTGCTAATGTCACCCTGCTCATGTCAACCCCGCATGTCACCTTGTGGGTTGGGGCCTCCAGAGCACCCCCGTCCCTCTGCGCTGGGGGATAGGGAGTGGATCAGACCATTGTGGTGGTCAGAGGCAGGAAAAGTTTGGGTTCAAACCCCAGCCCAGCCACTTCCTAGCTGTCAAACCTGGGCAAGTTGCTTAGCTTCTCTGAGCTTCAGTCTTGTTGTCTGTAAAATGGGCGTGATGACACATCTACATCACAGGGCCAGAGCTGGGGACGCAGTGTGATGTCCCTGGAAGCACTTAGTGCAGTAATGGTTAGCTGTTATCATCAAGGGCCAGGAATGGGGGAGGTAGGAAGGTGTGGGGGAAGGGTCAAGTGGGCGACATCTGAGCTCCACCGTCCAGGGTATGAGGAAGTCGTCTGGATCCCCAAAGGCTCCGTCCACATCTTCATCCAGGACCTGAACCTCTCCCTCAGTCACCTGGGTGAGCTGGAGATGGAGGGATGAGGACTGGGGGTCAGCAGGGGGTCAGCGTGGCTGGGGTTCTGACCCCGATGCTGTCCCCCCAGCCCTGAAGGGGGACCAGGAGTCCCTGTTGCTGGAGGGGCTGCCCGGGACCCCCCAGCCCCACCGCCTGCCCCTGGCTGGGACCACCTTTCAGCTGCGACAGGGGCCAGATCAGACGCAGAGCCTAGAAGCCCTGGGACCCATAAATGCATCTCTCATCGTCATGGTAACGATAGTGGGAGCAAGGTGCCGGAAGACATTAGCATCCTTGTGGGGACCGGAGCTTGGCTTCCACTTGATGGCCCCCTCCCCCACCTCAGGTACTGGCCCGGACAGAGCTGGCAGCCCTCCGCTACCGCTTCAATGCGCCCATCGCCCGAGATGCGCTGCCCCCCTACTCCTGGCACTATGCGCCCTGGACCAAGTGCTCAGCCCAATGTGCCGGCGGTGAGGTCGGGGTGGGGTCAGGGACAGGCACCGGTCCCCTGGGCTCACCTGCTGGTCCCAGCAGAGCTGAGCGGGTCTCTCGCCCACCCCCAGGCAGCCAGGTGCAGGCCGTGGAGTGCCGCAATCAGCTGGACAGCTCCGCCGTGGCCCCCCACCATTGCAGCGCCCACAGCAAACTGCCCAAGAGGCAGCGCGCCTGCAACACGGAGCCCTGCCCGCCGGAGTGAGTGCCCGCGGGGGTTGCAGGGTCAGGGTGACAAGAGCAGGAATGCCAATGCTCCCAGGATTAGGGTGACAGTGCTCCCCAGGGTGGGGTCAAGGCTCTCCTGCAGGGGGAGTCAGAACCATGACGCTCCTTAGCCTAGTCAGGGGAAATCATCTCCAGCGGTGTGATGCACCTCCCCACCCCCAGTGTGGGTGCAGGGTGATGACATTCCCCGTGCGCACTGGGGGTGCTCCCTGCAGAAGCAGCAGGCATGCCTGTGCCCAGATCCCTAAAGATGCTGGTTATTGGGGCGGAGGAGGAGGATATGCCAGTTCCCCGGACCCGGGGTGCCCTCCCCTGCATACTCTCTCAGACCCGCCCCCTCCCCACAGCTGGGTTGTAGGGAACTGGTCGCGCTGCAGCCGCAGCTGTGATGCGGGGGTGCGCAGCCGCTCGGTCGTGTGCCAGCGCCGAGTGTCAGCCGCCGAGGAGAAGGCGCTGGACGACAGCGCGTGCCCACAGCCGCGCCCGCCGGTGCTGGAGGCCTGCCAGGGCCCCGCTTGCCCGCCGGAGTGGGCCGCCCTGGACTGGTCAGAGGTCAGCCGCCCCTTCCCGCCCCCGCACAACCCGCTGTCTGTGCAGCGGCGCGTGGAGACTGGGATGCCCATAGTGGGTGCCCACCGAGGCACCTTTCCGCAATCACAAGCCCCTCCTGCTAGACCTAGTGCCCCCCGCCCCGTGCGCGCGCGCGACCGGCCCGAGGTTAGCTGACCCCTCCTCGCCTCCCTCTGGACCACCATCCTCCCCCCCACCCCCGTGCGTGAGGGGACTGGAATGCCCAACTGCATGAAACCCCTTCTCCGACTGCAGTGCACCCCCAGCTGCGGGCCAGGCCTCCGCCACCGCGTCGTGCTGTGCAAGAGCTCCGACCACCGCGCCACGCTGCCCCCGGCGCACTGCCCGCCCGCAGCCAAGCCGCCAGCCACCATGCGTTGCAACTTGCGCCGCTGTCCCCCGGCTCGCTGGGTGACCGGCGAGTGGGGCGAGGTAGGCCGGCGCCCTGGGGGCGGGGGCGGGGGCCGGGGCGGCCCAGCCGAGGCTCAGCAGCGACTCCCCGCAGTGCTCCGCACAGTGCGGGATCGGGCAGCAGCAGCGCGCGGTGCGCTGCTCCAGCCACACCGGCCAGCCGTCGCGCGAGTGCGCAGAGGCTCTACGGCCCCCGGCCACGCAGCAGTGCGAAGCCAAGTGCGACAGCGCGCCCCCTGGGGACGGCCCCGAAGGTATGCGGGACGGGAGGCCAGGGGGCACCCAGAGGGCTTTGTCCAGAGCGTGGGAGTCCTGACCATTGGCCTGGAGCATCTCCAGCCACCGCAGTGCCTTTCTGTCCCCTCCAGGCTCTTCACCCTCTCCCTGCAGACATGTATTAAGTGCCACTGCGTGCCAAGCTCTTTAGGGACCTGATCCCTCTGGGCACCCAAACTCAGGTCATTCCCGCAGCCACCTCCATGACCCTCATCCTGTTCATCTCCACCTATACCATCAACTGCCGAATTTTTTTTCTTTAATTCAGAGTTTCTCAACCTCGGGCACTATTGATGTTTTGCGCCAGATAATTCTTGGGGGAGTGGGGCTGCCCAATGCACTGCAGGATATTCAGTAGCGTTCCTGACTTGTGTCCGGTAGATGCCAGTAGCGCTCCTGCCCCCCAGTGGTGACAAGCAGAAATGTCTCCAGATCTGGCCAAATGTCTCCTGGGGAACAAAATCGCATTCCCTTGAGAACTGCTGCTTTAAATATGTCCTTTTTTTTTTTTTTCTACCTAAGTAAATTTATTTTTCATACAGGGCAATAGATCGCTTACTCCGGGCACTGGAACCAAACTGCCCGGATTGGGCTCCCTCCTCTGTGCCTTCTAATCTGCCAAGGGGGATAAATAATATACTCACTTGAGAGGGGTGCTGCATGAGGGAGATGGAATAAAACAATCCACGTGAAACCCTTTATTAGGCACCAGGCCCTGTCCTACATCACTGGCCAAGTGGAAGCCCGCATCATTGTCGCAAACAGATGGTCGATTACCGTGAACACAAAATACTCAAATACCCTGAAAAGGAGCACCTTCTCTGGAGCTCAGGGTCCTCCGTCTATTACAAAGGATAACGAGCAAGGATTACAGCCCCAAATGGATTTAAAGGATAACTGAAAGGGAATACTCTTCTCGTGATTTAATGCTGGCTCTGAGTTCCAGACCCAGCACTGTCTCTCTCTCAAAGTCCTCCAACAGCCTAATGACCGATTTACAAGCCCCCCTTTGAGTTACAGTTATAAGCTCCCTTTGAAAAGCGAGGAAACTGAGGCAGAAAAGCTAGGAAGCTCAGTGCAGGCTGCAGACGCGCCCCGGAGGGAAGGGGCGCTGAGATCTGATCACTCCCTCCCCCCCCCACCCCGTTCTCCCGCCCCCCTCCAGAATGCAAGGATGTGAACAAGGTCGCCTACTGCCCCCTGGTGCTCAAATTTCAGTTCTGCAGCAGAGCCTACTTCCGCCAGATGTGCTGCAAAACCTGCCAGGGCCGCTAGGGGGCGCGCGGCCCCGGAGCTACAGCTGGGCGCCGGCTGGAGGGGACCCGGCCCGCAGCTGGCCAGCCTGAAGGAGCCCGAGGGGGCGGGAGCTGGGAGTAAAGGGTGAGACGAAGCCGGAAGTTATTTATTGGGAACCCCTGCAGGGCCCCTGGCTGGGGGATGGAGAGGGGCTGGCCACCCCAGGGCCCCTTCCTCATCCCCTCTCCCAGTTCACAGTGATACCCCCTCCAGGGTGGGTTTGAGGAGGGAACAACTGTTCGCCCTAGCGCCCCTTTCACCCACTCCTAGGGAGCCCCCAATACTGCCCCCCCTTTGACCGGAATATGTACTGTGAAGAGTGGGGGTGGGGAGGGGGTCTGCCTGCGTCCTGCCCCCAGCACTGCCCTATCCCTCCACTCTGAGCTGGGGGGGAAGGGGGAGGGGGAGCGTCTATGTCCGCTATGGGGGAGGGGGATTAGCACCACCCCCGTGACACCCTCCCCCTGACCAGACTAGCTACAGGGCTGAGGCAGAGTTGGCAAGATCTGCCCCAACCTCTGCCCTGCCTGCCCCAGGGGGACCCCGACATCCAGGCGCCCCCATCATGGTGCTACAGGCCCTGCCCTGGGGCCCACCCACCCCTCGCCAGGAAGCCCTCCATCAATAAAGTTCTGTCTTGTGTAGATTTCCGAGTGTTGATTTGGGTGCGTGTCAGTGTGTCTGAGTCACACGCAGTCCCCACCACCGAACGGAAGCGGCCGTGCTTCCCCCCTCCCGCAGGTGGTCCCCATCAGTCCAAAGGGGCCTGTCACCAGCACAGACCAGAGCCCAGTGATTTTACAGCTTCTCAAGGAGGGACTCAAAGCTACCCGGTCTGACACCTGCTGTCCCCGGCCACCGCATCCCCAGGCCCTCTGCACGCTCCAGCCGCACGGGGCTCCCGGGCTTCGCGGAAGTTCCTCAGTCTCCCGCCATCTTCCCATCTCGGGGGGGGGGGGGGTCGGGGGGGGCATTTGCTAGAGCTGCTTCCTCTGCCAGGTGTACCCTCCCCTCCCCTTTTCACCTGGTTAACTCCAGCTCACCCTGCAGCCTCAGCACCGGCGTCCCCTCCGTGCAGAAGCCCCTTCGGAAGCCTCCAACAAGGAGAAGGCGCCCCTGCCTGCTCATTCACCGGTGCCTGGAGGCATGGGTGCGGTTGGCAGGCGCCAAGCCCTCGAGCAACCTCGTGCGAGAGATTCCGGGAGAGACGCGCTCCTCCGCCGATGTGGCCCACTAGGGGGCGCCGCGCCCTGCCAACGTCCCGGCGCGACGCTGTGTACCGCCCAGAGCGCAGGGATACCCGGGTCCTCGCCTCCCTGCCAGGCTCCCAGGGTCGGCGTCCGCCTCCTCCCCGCTGTGTGGCACGGGAGGTGACAACCTGTCCGAAATGCCACTTCCTAAATGTCAAGAGGAGACCAGGACGTCGCCTGCTGCTCTCCCAAGATCGGGACATGGGCCAACACTTGATGAATCCTATGTGTGCCGGGCACTGCGGCGAGGGCCTGCACCCCCATTTTATAAAAAAGTGGGGGGCCCAGAAGTAGCAGAGCCGGGGGGTATTAAATCCAGAGCTAACATCCCAAGTCTGGGATCTAACAGCTCTCCCCTGGTTCCTAGTAACCTCCACTCGCGATGTGGGTCGTCCCCCCCCCCCGCCCCCGACCCCAACCCGCGTGGCTCCCCACTGGCCTTTCTGGGGAAAAGACCAGCAGAGGCGGCTCTGGAAGAGGGAGTTTGCTTAGGGACGCTGGAACAGACGCACATCTGAAGTGGTTTTGAAGAGACATGAGCAGCCCAAGCGCTTCCCGAGGTTGCTCTGAACAAGCAGTCAGTCCTGCAGCCAGCTGACCTGCGTGCTGTTTGCTGCAGCCCCTATCCACGGAGTTGGAGAAAGGACCTTTCCGGAACCTGGCAGCCACTGCCATCAATCCTCGACCTCTCCCTTCAGGCGCAGAGCCCCAAACGGCCAGCACCCTCAGCCCCAGAGCTGCAGCTGGAGCTCTCTCCCCGCCCTTAGCACAGCTTCCCTCCCCTGTAGCAGGGGCCCCTCCCGCTAAAGGAAGTGGGACAGGGGCTGTTCTAAGAGGAACTAGGGCTGGGAGTCTGGTGCAGGAGCAGGAGCAAGGCCATGCCCGAGCCACCCCCTAGAACACCCTGAGCCTCTACCACTGCCACGACCCATCCAGGCACTCCCCAGGAGCCCGATACAACCTCCGACCATGGTAAGTCCTTCAAGGGTGGGCCCTGAAGTGCAGGGGTGGGGGGCACCAGCCAGGTGGAGGTGACCTGGATGCCACCAATCAGAAGGTGGGGCCGTGGGGATGGGCACAGCAGACCCTTTGGGGGTCCCTCACTGCAGCTCAGGTGCCCCCAGCATCCTTCACCAGGGACCAAGCTCACATCTAGTGGTGCCAGGATGCCAGAGTGGTGATGGAGGACCAAGGAGGGACCAGTAACTGAAGGACAGAGGATGACCCTGTGGGATCACACGGTATCTGCAGGGACAAGGACAGACCCCTTTCTCGGGGCTTCGGGAACCAGTTTCCAGCCCGGCTGGGTCCCTCATCTTCCCGTGTGGCCTTGGGCAAGTCACTTCCCCTCTCTGGGCCTCGGTTCCCACATATGTCATATTTGGAAGTCAGCTGAGATGTAGAAAGTAGTCGGGGAAAGTCTCAGAACTTCAGCAAGTCTGTCGGTTCCACCACTCTGAGTCCACAGCTGGGAGCAGAAGCTGGGTCGAATGGGCAATGGGGGGCAGCGATGGTGTGGTGACATCCTGCCTGTGTAGGGGTGGCCTGGTCATAGCAATCCCAGAAACAGAAGACGGTGAGACCCGGCACGGCCACACCACCACTGGTACCCTCCTGAGCATGTATGTCAGGGGATACTTTGCGGCCAGAGGTGTCACCACCCGGGTGAGGTTGAGATTCGATGATGATTAGGTGACAGGGTTCAGGAGACTGTCACTGACACAGGTCTAGACCCAGCAGCATCATGACACACATGAAGAGAGAGCCCGGGCTGCTAGAAAATTTGCCCCCACCGCTCCTGCAAGCCACTTCAGCTTTCATTTTTTGTCAGTCTGTCAATGAGAGCATGTGGCAGGGACAGTCACAGAGCCAGTGGTGACGACTGCAGTCTCCCTGGCAGTTGCAGCAGGTAGCTGCTGACCGAGGTGGAGGAGGCTGGGTGGTAGACCAAGCGGCAGGGATTGTGTTAGTCTGAGAGAGAACCTCTCCTGACTTCAGAAAGCCGAGGATACATTGGGCATCGCGGGCCAAGGACCCCTCTGGGTAACTCACAAACCAAACCATCAGCTAGAGCTCTGGGCTTGGGATGGAAATTCTTCGAAGAAGGAGCCAAGGCAGGAGGGCTCAGGGGATCAGATGGGCCGACTTTGATCAAAAGAACACAGGAAATGATTTGCTACTTGAAAGAAAAGCAACCCCTCCCAAGGAAGCCATATGAAATGCTTAGTCAATGGTTTGCTACGCCGACGGGCTGTGGGAGAGGAGAAACTCCCCCAAGAGGACCACAGAGGGGGCAAAAAAGAGCAGACCCCACCCACGAGGCTAATACTTCTATCTAGGGGTGCTGATTTCTTCCTGGAGCGATGATGACAAGTGCCAGGAAGAGTGTTGAAAGATTCAATGAAACAATGTTCATAAAGTGCTTTACAGAGCACCTACTAGGCACTCTATATAGTAACCATCACTGTGGGTGATGCTTGGTCATTGCTGGAGTTAGTGATGTTGGTGGGTGGAGGTGACTCGTTCTCAGTCGCTGTTGAACGTTGGTTGTTGGGTTGTTGGTGCCACTGGCGGGGATGGTGCTCATTGCTGTCTGTTGTTGCAAGTTGGCAGTGACTAGTTCTCATGGGTGTGTTGGTGGTGGTGACGGTTGCTTTTGGTGCCAGCTAGTGTGGAATGTTTGCAGTCGGTGGTGGGTCATTGTCAGGGTTGATCCGTGGAACGATGGCCGTTGGTGGTCCCTGTCCTTCGGAGTTGGGTGGGGATGGTATAGCATTCTTCTGCTGTTGGTTGGCCATGTTGGTTTTGGAGTGGCTGTTTCCATGGTAGCTGGTCCTGTGTGGTTATTTATGGCTAGGATTGTGAGCGTGGTTGTCGCGGCAGTGGGTGATGCTAGGGAAATTGGTGGTGCGATTCATCATTGTTTTCCTGTTTGATGTTGACTGCTGGGGCTGGTACTGAGGTTCAGCAGTTTTTGTTTGACTTTGATGGCAAGGTGGGTGAAGGCAACAACTGACCGTCCCCAGTTGGTGGTGGTGGTGGCGGGGTGAGGGTAAGGGTGATTGTAAAGTATAGACACAGAGCAGGGAGACAGTGATGTGGCTGCTTGGTGCACAGGCAGCAGCCGTGGGGATGGACAGAGAAGGCTGTTGGCCAAGAGAGAGTTGGGGCAGAGGACTCTAGAAGGACAAGGGTCCCCACCTGTCCCCTCCAGTTAGGCCAAAAGGAAACTGAGAGCCCTCCCCCCAAGGGAGGAGGGACCTCAAGAGCCTTTGGAGGCGAGGATGCTGTTTGCACCGCAGGGACGCAGGGTGTGGCCCGAGAGCCCCACTGAGTTGGGGGAGGACCGGACCAAGGCTGCAGGGACATGCCAGGGTGGGGGGTGGGGACGGGGGACAGCAGCTGGGGGCCGGCCCCAGCAGCGGCTGCCATGGCAGCTTCACATCTCCTCCCTGCTTGCGGCCACAGCTTGCAGGACCCCAACAAGGAAGGAAGTGGCTGTTTCGTTAGTCTCTCCATCTGGGGCTCTTCTCATCAGCACCCAGGAGCTAGGAGGCCAGAGCAGTTAGGGCAAATTGCAAAAGCTCCCGCGTCCAGCCCCTCCTCCTGGCCTTGCACCCTGAGCCTGTGGGACCGGCCAGCTTCAGGCTGCTGCCGCTGGGCATGCTGAAGACAGCTAGTGTTTCTGCTTCCCAAGCCTGACCTCATTCAATCTGCACGGCTAGCTGCCCCCATGAGGCCTGTAGCCCTCAGTGTTCCCACTTTCCCGATGAGGGAATAGCCATCACTATTTCCAGATGAGGAAATAACCTTCCCTTCCAGGGAGGTTACATGAGCTGCTGGACAACCCAAAAGTGGCAGAGGATGTTAACTCAGTGACTCCTAAAGTCACACTTTTAACAGCCACCTTGACCTGCAATGTCCTGCTCCTCCCTACAAGATGAGGAGCTGTGGGGACTTGGGGGTACTGACATGCCCCAAGCTGCCCAACCCTCCAGCCTCATTTGGGCCTGGAATCTCCACTCCAAAGAAACCAGAAGCCCCACTCCACATGCCCTCTGTCTTAGACTGGGGGGGAGTCTCTCCAAAAAGCCAAAGTTAGAAGCTACCTCCCACCTCCCACCCCAGCCCTGACTCTCTTTCACAAGAGCCCCATCAGGTTGAGTCATACTTGGCTTGTGGTCAACTGTGACCACAACATCTTCATTGCACCCCCACCCCCAAGGAAGGGACTCAGAAATTCAGTTTCAACTTGATCTAGGAGACTGGGGAGCCACAGGGAGATGGGTACTTATGACACAGGGCAGGAGGCGGCAGTCTCGTCCCAGTTGTACCTCATTCATTCTTTCACTCCCTCAACAAGCGTCTACCCACCAGCTCCTATATCCTCTGTGAAACACCGATCACTAAGTGCTCTTGGGGTCACCAGCTGCCATTTCCTGAGGCATCCAGTGCACCTCCTCTCTGCACTGGCTCACTGACTCCTCTCAGTGAGAGAACCAGTGGAGGAGGTTTATTATGGAATCCATTCTACAGATGGGAAAACCGAGGCTTGGAGAAGTGAAGCGGCCTCCCCGGGGTCACATAGTCAGTCAACCATCAAGCCAGGCCTCACACCCAACTGGTCCTATGCCAAAATTCTTGACTGTCCTTCCACACACTGTACTCACTTGAGCAACACCTTCTCTCCCTCTACCACCAACAACCCATGGTTTTGTCCGCACAGGGGGCTGGGAGTGGATCTGGAGGCTCCAGGTTCCCCAGGGGCAGGACACAGAGAGACAGAATGGCAGGGGCTGCAAGAGGCAGAGGGCCACTCAGCTGGCTGGGGGAAGAAGGAAGAGGAACCAAGTCCTTGGGGCCAAGAGAACCAGCCAGACATAGCCAGCATCACAGAAAGGAAGTGGCCTTGAGCCTCGGCCCAGCTTGAGGGTAGAGACCGGACTGACCCCCCACGGGAAGCTCTGGACAGGACCAATCTCCTCTCCGCCCCATCTTCATCTGATCTGAAGCACCAACCCCAGCCACCTCTGACCTGAGATGGGACTGAGGGCAGCCATCCTCCCTTCCTGCTGTGTGACCTTGGAGAGGACAACGAACCTCTCTGTGCTTTAGTTTTCTCTTCCACAAAGTGGACCTGGTCACAGGACTGATCTCAGCCCGATAAATGAGGTCATTCGCCGAAGAAGCCTAGACCACGGTGTGGCACACAGTAAGTGCGTGCCAGTGGGCTGTTAACTATCCTTATGATGGCTGTTGGTTACCATAGTTGCCACCCGAAGCCCCACCCCTCAGAGGTCTTCAGAGAGAGGATCCACTTCCTGTCCCCCCATCAGCCCCCCACCCACCCACTTCCCCACCGACCTTGGCTCAGAGAAAGAGCAGACCCCCGCCTGCAGCCCCTGGGTGACAGCAGCCCATGAAGGATACCACTTTGCTCCCAGATTTCATCCCGTCTTACCAACACGCTCTGGTCTCCCCATCTTGAAAACAGGAAACCTGCTCCCTGACCCCTCCTCTTCCCACAGCATCTTTCCCTCTTCCCCTTCTCAGCCAGACCGTCTGAAAGCCATCCTCACTCCCTGTCTACACCTCCTGACCTCCCAATCTGGCTTCTGAATGAGGTCGCCAGTGCTCTCCACGGGGGCCCCTCTGAGCCTCCGGTGAGCTGGACACTCTTCAGCAGCTCGGGGGTCCGGTCGATGGCTCCCTGCTTCTCCCAGCTGGCCCTTGTCCTCTCCAGGTCCCACCGGTCCTGGCTGCCTCCAACCTCCCAGCTGACGCCCTGCTCAGCCTCTGTCACAGGCATCCCCTCCAACCCCTGCACAATGCTGCTCCCATAGCTTTGTCCTCCCCACCACCCTTCCCACTGCACCCCGGGGTTCTTGGTGCATCACACCCAGCACCCCTTCTTATAACAGACCCCTTGGCAGGCGCCCCCTTGAAACCCTGCATTGAAATTCACAGACAGTGAAACACACCGACTCCCATGTTTCAGAAACAATGTGATTTCCTGTAATGCGGAGGAGAAAGTCACTGGGAAGAAAATATGCGCATAAAGATGAAGATGCTCAGGCCAATGGCCCATGAACGCCCACTGGAGCCCCCAGGTGCTCACGTGGGGACACAGGGGCATCTCAATGAGCTGATGCCAAGTGACACGTCAGCCACACTAACACCATGAGCAGCTTGAGCTTCCAAATGCCGAACAAGTCTTAGTGCAATCTGAGTAACACTAAAATCTCCCTTGATACAGGTAGTCTGGAAGATGGAGTGGGTGTCAGCCATGCAAAACATACCTAGCTTTTCTGTGTAGACATAAAATAGAATTTGATCCTAGATTCCAATGATTATAAACAGTTTTGTCGCTTACATGAGCAGCTGGTGGGGTGGAGTGGGGGCTGTGGTCAGGGCAATAATTTGTGGGCCAATTTGGCACCTGCAGCCCAAATGCCAGCCAGTCCCCATCCCCGGGACAACCAAAAATGCTCTCACAATTCTTAAAGCGTCCCCAGGAGCCCTGTTGAGAATTCTCCAAGCTGCTGACAATCAAGGCTGAGTTCCTTTGCTCCGCATTCAAGGCCCTTCGGGACCTGGCCCTGGTTGACCTCCCCTGCATTCATTCACGGGCTATACCACTCTTCGACTCGCTCATTCAAATGAGCCCCCACGCCATGTGCAGCCGGGCATTGCCCGAGCCCCTGCCCTCAGAAGCTTACACACCACAAGATGCAGCCAACGTACAGGGTGTCCAGCATGTGGCCAGGGCTGTGGTGAGGGGCCCCGGAGGTTGTGGGGGTCCAGAGGGAACCTCCACCTGGCCTGGGGTTGGGGACGGCTTCTTACAGGAAACGTCACCTGAGCCAAGTGTGAAGGCCAGACAAGGTGTTCTGGCCAGAGGCCTGAGCATCAGCAAAGCTCGGAGGCACCCAGGTTAGGGCCTGAAAGGGTGTTTCCCTGGGGGCCGAAGTTACCAGCACAGAGTAAGTGCCCCAGAATCTTTTGTGGGATGGCTGGGAGCATGATGGGAAGCCACAGATGGTTTCTCAGCCCCGGAGCAAGGAGACCAGGTTTGCCATATGAAAAACTCAGTCTGACAGCTCAGGCTGGAAGCAGTTTGAAGGGGTTCGAGCCCTAAGCCCCCACATAGGCTCAGTCCTCTGCTTTTGGCTCCTGCTTCTGCACCCGCACACTGCCTGGCACGCCTCTTCTCCCAGCTCTTGACCAAAGCCCTTCTTGATTTTCGAGGCCCAGCCCAAACACCCCGTGGGCCCCAGTCACTTGTGGGTGTAGACGCAAGAGCCTGGCCTTTGCTGTCAGATGGATCCAGACTCCAGTCCCACACCCTCGGAGACAACTGAGCCGGGTCCGTAGTCAAGTGTCAAACACTTCTCGAGCCTCACTTTCTGCCCTAGACTCCCCTGAGCTGCCATGAGGACTGCTCATAATATTGGCTTCACCCCCGGCCCCCCTGCATCAAGCATGTCATGGGCGCTTGGTGAATGTTAATTCCGTCCAGTACGCCTCTGCCCAGGGCCCATCCTCACCATTCCTTGGGCTGGAGAGGAGTGCCAGCCCCTCACCCCATTTTGGATTTTGTACCCCAGAGCAGTTTACTTGCTCCTGTTAGCCCTGGAAAGTGAGGCTGCTTCTCCCATTGTACAGATGAGGCCACTGAGGCTCAGAGCGGTGTTGGATCACCCCACCTGGATTGGAACCCAGATCTACCCCCCACCAGAAATCGGCCTCATTTAATGTCTGTGGGCATTCCTCAATGAACACTGCTCTGGTTGTCAGCATGTCCACAATGTGACCTTGCAACTCCCCTGCTCAGGAATTCCCCAGGGTCCCCAAGAGAGACCAGCCCCTCCTACACCTCTGTCCTACACGGCCCTCCTGCTCCACGCCTGCCTGCATCCTGTCCGCCCCACGCACCATCTCTCTTCCCCGGAATCTGTGTGGCAAACACTGGTCAGCTTTGAGGACTTGCCTCTGATTCCCAGCATCCTTTGCTCTTGGGGTGTTCCTCTGAAGCTGGGTTTCTTTCTTTGCCCCTGTTCCCTGTTCATCCGTCAGGTCATCCCTCCTAGAGCTGAGAAAGGACTCAGTCCCAGTCCCTGCCCTCCAAGAGCTCCTGGTCTGAGAATGAGGGGCTTCCTGGAGGGGGGACATCTCATGTAGGCATGAGCACGCCTGCCAGGGAAGCTCTGGGCCGCCATCACTCACCTGTTTGCCAGACTCGTCCATGGCAGGGGTATACCGAACAGAGCGCACCTGAGACAGCCAGTATGTTTAAGTGTCCGAGGCGCTGGATGAGCTCAGTCGGGCTGAAAAGAGAAAACATTCCAGGCAGGCTTCCTGGAGGAGGGGTCTGTTGGGAGGGAGCCTGTGTCTGAGTCCCCTCCCAGGGGCCTAAGGAAAGTCTCACATGATTAAAAAAAAAAAAAAAAAAAAACTGAGGGAGGAAATGAGAAGGGAAAGCCATGGAGGCCGAGGAGCAGGGTCAAGGCTGGGTACAGAGGACAGAGGTCACAGCCAGAACAGGCTAGGATGCATGACCATGAGGGAGGAGGAGAGGAGGAGGAAGCAGGCCATCTAGAGGTGGAAGGGTGGGTGGCAGGTCAAAATGCCACAGAGAAGTGAGAAAGAGGGTGAGTCAACCCCCCCAAACAAGCCTCCCCCGACCCTTCTCCCCTCTCACAGCCGCCAGAGCCCCAAGCACACTCTTCCCCGCCCTGGGCCTGGCATCCGTGACAGTGGGACACTAGGTGGAGGTATGGGAGGACAGAGCCCCCTCCTCTGGGGCAGGGAGCCCGGACTCCACCTCCCCCACCTCCCCGGGTGTCCCCCAATTGGGGAAGGAGGCTGGCGAGTGGACAGAGGGAGGTGATGGAGGTGAGCCAGGCGGGGGCGCTGAGACATCAGGACCACCCCCGCCGTGCCCCACCCCCCGCTCCTACCCCACCCCACCGCCCGGCAGGGGCTCACTCCCATCTGGCCACCCCCACCCCAGGGCAGCAAGGAGCGCTTCCACTGGCAGAGCCACAACGTGAAGCAGAGCGGCGTGGATGACATGGTGTTGCTGCCCCAGATCACCGAGGACGCCATCGTGGGCAACCTCCGCAAGCGCTTCATGGACGACTACATCTTTGTACCCTGCGCCGTGGGCGGGGGCGGGCAGATGATGGAGACAGGGACAGGAGGGTGACTGACCAGTGGAGGGAGGGATGGCACGTGGATGCACGCAGAGAAGGGTGGCAGAGAGACTGGAGCACGGAAGGGATGGACAGATGCCTGAGCAAATGAGCAGAAGGAGGGATGGGCAGTGAGAGCATCGGGTGGGAGGAGGGGACAGATGGGAGTGACAGCAGGGCTCTGCTTGGGGGCTGCTGGGGTCCTCACTGCTCCCTCTGCCCTGGGTAGCTCAGCCACAGTACCTTCCATCTCTCCTTTCTGGACCCGGCTCTGTGTTTTCCCGAAAAGACCCAGAGCACATCTGAGTATCTCCCTCTCTTGCTCTGAGCAATGGGGCTCTGGAGGCCCCAGGAGATTAGGATTTAGGGGACGGGGGCCCATGAGGAACAAAGCCAGCCAGAACACCGCACAGCCCTTAACGGCACCCCAGACCTATATTGGCTCCGTGCTCATCTCCGTAAACCCCTTCAAGCAGATGCCTTACTTCACTGACCGCGAGATCGACCTCTACCAGGGCGCGGTAAGACCGGGGCCAGGTGGGAGGCATAGCCCCGGGACCCCCAGCCTCTAGCCCTGGGCTAAGACCTGACCTTCCCCATCAGGCTCAGTACGAGAATCCCCCGCACATCTATGCCCTCACGGACAACATGTATCGCAACATGCTCATTGACTGTGAGAACCAGTGTGTCATCATCAGGTACAGAGAGTGGGGGGGGGAGGGGGTTTCAACACCCTCCTGCCCAGGCCCCACAACAGCCTCAGCACCCTAGGGAACTTTGCTCAGAACTCCTGATCCAAACAGAACCTTACTGTCCTTCTCTGCCCCTGGCCCTGCTTTACTTTCTTTGTCACCCCCTGACCCATGATATATTTATTCTGTCATTCTGTTATTGTCCATCTGTCCATTCAAAATGTCAGCTCTGAGACAGCAGGGATTTTTGTCTGTCTTGTTCACTATTGTTTCCCCAGAATCTGGTATAGTGCCTGGCACACAGTAGGGAATGAATGAATGAATGATCAGGCACTAGAAAGGGCACTTACCCCCCCAACCTTCCCTCCCCGATGGCCGTTGATCATTCTTTCCCTCACCCACCCCCAGTGGAGAGAGTGGAGCTGGGAAGACCGTGGCAGCCAAATACATCATGGGCTACATCTCCAAGGTGTCTGGCGGGGGTGAGAAGGTCCAGGTGAGGGGAGAACAGAAGGATGGGCTGGGTCTCCCCAGGGGCACAGTAATTAACGCCCAGGACAACCTACCTCGTCCTGACCTCTTCCCACCTCCACCTGCCTCTGCTCCCAGCACGTGAAGGATATCATCCTACAATCAAACCCACTGCTGGAGGCCTTCGGCAATGCCAAGACCGTGCGCAACAACAATTCCAGCCGCTTTGTGAGTCTGCAGCCCCGCTTTGGAGCAACTGACACACACACACGCACACACACACACACGCACACACGCACGCATGCACGCACGCGCGCGCGCCCCGCTCCTGGATGGGAGACTCACTTCCTGCTTGTAGTCCTGAAAAAGCCTCCCCCATCAGCTGAACTGTAGAAGCCTGGACTTGTAACATTCTTAAATATTTCCCTGGCTGTGACCATGCTACATCCGTTCCTATTCACAGTTCAGTTCCCAATTCTCCCATTCATTCTTTCTTTCAACAAATTGTTCTTGGGCTCCTTCTTTGTGTCAGGTGTTAGTGCTGAGCCTAATGGAAGACAGAATAGGCCAACAGATCTGGATTTATGGTCTGATTCTGTCACTATTTAGATTTGTGGCTTGGACAAAAAAAAAAACAACAACAATGTTTCAGTAGCTTAAACCTCCTGAGGCTCCTGTTTTCTCATCCATAAAATGGGGATGATGTTAATACCCATCTCACAGACCTCAATAATTCCAGTCCAATACCTACACATGAAATGATTTAATAAATTCCATACACTAATAAGATTTTTATTCCCCTAAATATTATTAATTATATTTTTATTTCTAACATATTCATCATGTAATTATATTTTAAGTATTTTCCTCAACATTTTATTATTAAAATTTTTAATGGGGCACCTGGGTCGCCCAGTCAGTTGAGCATCCAACTCTTGATTTCAAGGTCATGAGTTCAGGCCCGCATTGGGCTCCACACGGGACGTGGAGCCTACTTTTAAAAAAAAATAAAACACAGAAAAATTGGGAGAATGGTAGAGTGAACACCTGCTGCCCATCTCCGAGATCTATCGTTAACATTTTGCTATGCTCACTTTATCATAACTCCATCTGTTTATATGTTTTTTTTTAAGTAAGCTCCACACCCAATGTGGGGCTTGAACTCACAGCCCTGAGTTTAAGAGTCACACACTCCACTGACTGAGCCAACCAGGCGCCCCTATTCATCTTTTTTTTTTTTTTGATGCACTAAAGAGAGCAGACACCATACTTTCTGCCCTGCCAACACATCAGCATGCAGATCATTAATTATAGTCCAATATAAATTTGCAGTGCTCTTTCATTTCTTTTAAAGTAAAATTTGCGTATAGCAAAACACATAAATCTAAAGTGGACCATTCACCGAGTTTAGAAAAATGCATGCATCTGTGCAACCAAAGCCTTATCAACACACAGAACATCACCGTCACTCCAGAAAGTTCCTTCCCTTTTCAGTCAACCTTTATTCCCACCTCATCCCAGAAGCAACCACTCCTCTGGGTCTTTTTTTTTCCCACCATTTTTCAGCTGTTCTAGAACTTTATATAAATGGAATCACGCAGTATATATTTTCAAACTACTGATACACACAACAACATGGATGAACCTCCAACATATAGTTATGTTTTATATTATTTTATTGTACAATAAAATAGGTATACGTCTTGTATTACAGGTGTCTGTGTAGTGGGATGATGTAATGGGTATTGTCATTGCATGACAGTGGCAGAAAGGAAAAAGTAAGGGGGCTTCTCTGCCCTCCAACCTCTGACCAGAGTAGAACCCAGATATTGTCAGAGACCAAAGAAAGGGCTTGTGGGGCCCTCGCTCGGGGCTCAGGGACAACCTGTGAGAGAGAGCCAGGATCACTGAAACCAGCAGCAGCCCGAAGAGACACGGAGGCCTCTGCGTTGTGGTCGAAGGACCAGGAAAGTGGTCAATAAAATGGGGTACTTTTATGTGCCAGGCACAGGGCTGGATGCCCTGATGAGGGGAAGTTACTAGAGAAGGAGCAGCTTAAACAGAGGCTGGGGGGAAGGAGCTGATGCAGAGAGCGACCAGTCCATAAGTGGGAGGTGGAGAGAGGAGAGTTGAGATCATGTGGGAAAGAGGCCGCGCTTCTAAGACCCATCCTCTGTTCCTCCCCTACCTGCACCCCCGGGGAACCCTGGGCACCTCACCTGGCTCTCTCGGCTTCAGGGCAAGTACTTTGAGATCCAGTTCAGCCGTGGCGGGGAGCCGGACGGGGGCAAGATCTCCAACTTCCTGCTAGAGAAATCCCGTGTGGTCATGCAGAACGAAAACGAGAGGAACTTCCACATCTACTATCAGGTGCAAGGAAAGGGGCCGTGAGGGTGAGGATGGGGCAGAGGGAGAGCCCAAGGGGAGACAGGGGAGGGTTAGTGTCCCGGAGCCCAGGACAGTGAAGACCGAGGCATCACAAGGGTTGTGCCAGTCCAATGCCAGTTGCATGAGCATTGCTCGCCCTCCAGCTGCTGGAAGGAGCCTCCCAGGAGCAGCGGCAGAACCTGGGGCTCATGACCCCCGACTACTATTACTACCTCCAATCAGACACCTACAAGGTGGATGGCACCGATGACCTGAGCGACTTCAGTGAGACTTTGGTGAGCAGTGACCACCACTCTAGAAGGCCGAGGCCCAGAGAGGGGCAGGGACTTGCCTCAGGCCACACAGCAAGCGGGTGAAATAGGCAAGACAGGGATCCAGGTGACTCCCTGCGTCCGTGCTGTGGCCCCAGAAGCCTAACCCAGGAGGGCAGGGCAGAGGTGGCGATCCGTGGTACAGGTTCTGCCCCTGTTGTGCCTGCAGAATGCCATGCAGGTCATTGGGATCCCGCCCAACATCCAGCAGCTGGTCCTGCAGCTGGTGGCGGGAATCTTGCACTTGGGAAACATCAGCTTCTGTGAAGATGGGAACTACGCCCGGGTGGAGAGTGTGGACCGTGAGTGTGGGTGCTGGGGAGGGTGGGGTGGACGTGTGTATCCCAACTGCTTCCTCCTAAGAAGGGCCCCAGGGGGTTAGAACCCATGAGGACAATATCTGTGTCACTGGGCACAAAGGAGGGCAAAGGAAGTACCACAGGAGGCCCCAGAGCCTAACTGGCTGCTCTCTTTCCCCCCAACCCTGGCAGTTCTGGCCTTTCCTGCCTACCTGCTGGGCATCGACAGTGGGCGGCTACAGGAGAAGCTCACCAGCCGCAAGATGGACAGCCGCTGGGGCGGACGCAGCGAGTCCATCGACGTGACCCTCAACGTGGAGCAGGCGGCCTACACCCGCGATGCCCTGGCCAAGGGGCTCTATGCCCGTCTCTTCGACTTTCTCGTGGAGGTGAGAGGGGCCGGGGCCAGGGGGTGGGAGAGGCCTTGCCCCACAGTGCCCTGGGCTTAGACCAGCCAAGTGGGGAAGGCAGGCTTGACAGTCACCTGGCCAATTCCCGGCAATGGGAGGCATCAAGCAGGGGCAGGAGGGGATCAGGTGGAAGATTTAGGAGGAGGCTCTGTCTGGCTGTGGCATGGAGCCCGGGAGGGAGGGGGCTGCTGGAAGCATCCAGGCCTGGACTGGGGTCAGGGCTGTGGGGACAGAGACAGATGGGTGCATTTGAGAGCCACAGGGGGGCTGTCAGGAGGACAAAGGGATGCACTGGACGTGTCAAGGCCAAACGCGATGACAACGCTCTAGGAGCCAACATTACGGAACGCTTAGCCTCCGCCAGCTACCGTTCCAGTGTCTTTACATGCGTCAATTTAATGCCTTTATAAAGCCCTACAGAGTGGCTGCCATTATTACCCCCATTTTAAAGACGGGAAAATAGAAGTGCAGAATGGTTAAGAGGCAAAGCGAGCTCCCAAGGTAGGAACCCGGATTTCTAACACCTGGGTTTCTTGTGCGGTGACTGGGGGCGGGGGACAGAGAGCTGGAGAAGGCAGGAGAGGAGCTGACAAGAGAGGACACAGCCCGCGAACACGGTTGCGAGCACACACAGAGTGTGACAAGCTGGCACTCCCCTACTCTCCCCGCCCACGTTGCAGGCCATCAACCGCGCTATGCAGAAGCCCCAGGAGGAGTACAGTATTGGTGTGCTTGACATCTATGGCTTTGAGATCTTCCAGGTATGGCCTCTGCTCCCCAGCCCGCACCCTGTGCCTCCCTGAGCCTCCTGCGGTAGCCCAGTGGCCCCAGCAGGCTCCAGCATCAGCCCACTGATGGCAGCACCCCTGGCCTCCCTTGGCAGAAAAACGGCTTTGAGCAGTTCTGCATCAACTTTGTCAACGAGAAGCTGCAGCAGATCTTTATCGAACTCACCCTGAAAGCTGAGCAGGTGGGCAGGGGCAGCCGGGAGCCAGGGGGCACTGAGGGTGGGGGCAGGACCATGAAGGTTGCTGAGCAACCCGGGGAAACGCCCCCCCTCAAGCCTCCCATTCCCACCTCTCTCTGCTGACCTGTCCAGGCCCCGTCATGACATTTCCTATGGAAGCAGTTTTCTGCCTCTAAAACTTTGACAAGGGCTGTGGCATAGCCTCTTTGGTCATTCCTCCAATGATTATTTATTGAGCACCTGCTGTGTGCCAGGCACTGTTTGCAGTGTTGGGGAGACCGCCATGCAAGAGAGGCACAAAAATTCCTGGTGTTTTCATCCAATCCAATCCCGCAGAAGCAGAGCCTGAGACAAGGATTCAGGGCAAATATCAGGAGAGGAGTGAGGAAGTGGGAGACATATTTAAAAAAAAAAAAATAGTTGTGGGGGGGGAAACGCCTGGGTGGTTCAGTTGGCTAGGTGTCCAACTCTTGATTTCAGTCAGGTCAGGATCTCAGGGTCCTAGGATCAAGCCCCAGGTCGGGCTCCGTGCTCAGTGGGGAGTCTGCTTGGGATTCTCTCTCTCCCTCTCCCTCTGCCCCTGCCTCCCCCGCGCAAACAAATAAATAAATCTTAAAAAAAAAAAAAAAAGCCAGAATAAGGTGTATTGATGAGCAGGTGACACTGCAGGCAATTGAGGCCAATTTCTGCTGAGCCCTGGGGGGACACTTTGTAGCACAGACCCGAGTTGACCCAGCCCAGAAGCAACGGAGCCAGGATATTTATCCACCAGCTCCTGTCTGTTGGTGATCAAGGGCGGTCTGGGGTGGCGGTCCCAGCCTGCCCCATACAGGGCAACGGGCTTCGTTACTGGAGACGGTCCTGAGTGATGAGACAGGGAGATATAGGGAGACACCCACCACACTTCCTTCACCCACCCCTGTGAGGCACACATTCTAGAAACATGCACATCCTTGTCCAGACACCCACCCCCATCCCTGCCCCCTTTGCTGCTCCCCAGGAGGAATATGTACAGGAGGGCATCCGCTGGACCCCCATCCAATATTTCAACAACAAAGTCGTGTGCGACCTCATTGAAAACAAGCTGGTGAGGACTGGGCCAGCTCTGCACGTCTTGCTGGGTCTGGAGCTGGGCCCGGGAGAGGAGGGGGTGGGTTAGGGCCCCTTCTCTACCCCTGCTCCCCGCTAAGGGCAGATGGAGCACACTGAAATATCCCACCAGCCACCTCATCCACTCACTCAACGAACCTTCCCCAGGGCAGCCTGCTCAGGGACAGAGGGGTCAACCCTGACAGGTGCCCCACCAGGCCATCCCAGTCTGGGGAGGGGAAAGGAGCATGGGTCCTTTATGGGGCTCCTCACCCCAACTAGCTTCCACAGCAGTCCGGCACACCAAAAGAGCACCTTTTGCTCTTGTATTTGCACCCCCCTTTCTCTTGTATTTGCACTTTTGCTCTTGTATTTGCACACACACCCCCTTTGCCCCCCACCTCCCACCTCCTCCACTCCCTCCCCATTCTGGGAACGGGATGGGGGCAGGGCCGGGCCAGGCTGAGCTGCTGCCTGCCTCCCCCACCCACAGAACCCCCCGGGCATCATGAGCGTCCTGGACGATGTGTGTGCCACCATGCACGCCACGGGCGGCGGCGCCGACCAGACCCTGCTGCAGAAGCTGCAGGCGGCAGTGGGCACCCACGAGCACTTCAACAGCTGGAGCTCCGGCTTCGTCATCCACCACTACGCCGGCAAGGTGCGCGGTGTGCCCCGCCCCCCGCCCATCCCACCTGGCTGCCGCCTCCCCAGCAGCCCGCAGGGACCTCCCAGCTAGAGCTGCCGAGCTCCGCGACCCCTTTCTCCACCCCTCCCACTGACCCCCCAGGAACTGGCCTGGCCCCACACCCTGTTCCTTCAGCTAGGGCTGCGGAGACCCCCACTCGCCCCCGACCAAGGTCACAGTTCTCTTTACTAACAGGACAGCTCCGCCTAACGGGACAGAAACTCCCTCCCATTGACCCCCACATTGGGCAGCAGACCCACACCCCGATCTGAGCTGCAGACCCCACTAACCCCCTGACCCAGGACACAGCCTTCTGACCCAAACTCAAAGACCCCAGGAGGAAGCTGTAAGCTCCAGAATGGGCTGGGACCCCCTACAGACCCCTACCCAAGACTATAGAAATCCGCCGGCCTCTGACCCTGGCCACAGTCCTCCTCCCCAACTGACAGGACTATAGACGCTCCCATTGACCTCAGGTGGGCAGCAGACAGCCCCAGGGGTCTCTTGGCCATCCTGCAGCGCTCCGATCCCCAAACTTGGCTAGAGCTCCTGTGTTCCTTCAGCCAGGGAATAGCAGCAACCAGGAGTATGGAGAGCCCCCCACCCTGGATGGCGGACCCAGCCTACAAGCCAGACTGAAGCCCCCCATGGATCTCCAGCCAGTGCTGGAACCCTCCTGACACCAACCCCAGCCCCTCAACTGACCACAACACAGATACCCAATCTGACCTCCTGACTTCAAATTAAACAGCAGACCCCCAGGGACCTTCTGTCCAGGCTGCAGCACCTCATCCCCCACTCTGGGCTAGAACTGCCGCCTCCCCCTGCCTCCGGCCCAGGCTGCAGCCCCAGCCCTCCAATCTGCACTTGAACATCAGACCTCCGGGGACCCCAAGCCCATGCTGCAGCTTCCTGCCCCTTATTGTGAACTATAAGTACCGCTCCATCTTGTCACCTAGGGCAGGTCCCCACGGGACCCCTGACCACCTGGGCTGTAAGCAGCCCCCCGGGCCTCAGCCCCTCATTCCCCCAACACTGTCTCTCTCCAGGTCTCCTACGACGTTAACGGTTTTTGTGAGAGGAACCGGGACGTTCTCTTCTCTGACCTCATAGAGCTGATGCAGACCAGTGAGCAGTGAGTGGCCTCCGGGCACAAATCCGCTTAGGGATGGGGGGAGGCCGGGAAGCTCTCCATCTTCCTGGGAGCTCCCATCATGCTTTGTGGGGGGTGGCTGTCCGCAGGGACAGTGTTTCTAGTGACCGGGTCTGATTAAACAGGAGCCCAAGGTCCACAGGAAGAAGTAAGGACAGCATTAGGGGCGGTTCCTTAGGGCCCATCCAGTCCTCCCCCATGCAAGCCCAGTCCATGCAGGGTGTAGACGGTGTCCCCTGGTACACCGTGAAAACACATCGCACCCTGCATTTCTCCGCATTAACACATATGGATCCAGCTCCCTGACCACAGCGGCATACCGGGTTCCATTTTCTGCCTTTTTAACCTCCAAACTTTACTCAAGCTCTGCCATGTGCCAAGCACCATTTATTGGAACCTGTGGGGAAGGAGACTGGAGAGGTCAGAGAACACGGCTGCTCTCACTGAGTGGAGAGCCAAGTGGGGAGGCAGGCATGGAACTGGAAGAAAAAAAGGCAAATAGAATATAGCATCGCGTGAAAGGCGTAAGACGGTGGTAAGAGGCTGAAATTACGGCTCCTGGACCAGCAACAGGAGCATCCTCTGAGCTGGGTACAAATGCAGAATCTCAGGCTCCGCCCCAGACCTACGACATCAGGATCTGCACTGTAACAAAATGCCCCTGGTGCCTCCTCCAGAACCACGTGCACATTTGAGTTTGAGATTCAGCGATCTAGAGCCTCACTGCCTTACATTCCACATCCATGTAGAATCCAAGCAACGTACATCATGACTTTAAAACAACCATCTTCACGTACAATTTGCATGCCATGAAACGTGCCCAACTTCAGAAGTGATTTTTTGGAAATGTATAGAGCTGTGCAACCATGACCACTACCCAGCTGGGAACATTTGCATCACACCCAAAAGATCCCTTGTGCCAAATGGCGGTCGATCCCTCTTCCCATTACATGTGTAATTTTAAAAATTTTCTTTAAAAAAAAAAGATTCTATTTATTTATTTGTCAAAGAGAGAACACAAGCAGGGGGAATGGCAGGCAGAGGGGGAAGCAGGCTCCCCGCGGGGCAGGGAGTCCGATGCGGGACCCAGTCCCAGGACCCTGGGATCATAATCTGAGCTGAAGGCAGATGCTTAACCCACTGAGCCCCCAAGGCGTCCCAGCATGCAATTTTAAATTTTCTAATAAGCACAGTTAAAAAGTAAAAAGGTGAGAGGCGCCTGGCTGGCTCGGTCAAAAGAGCACGCAACCCTTCATCTTGGGGTCATGAGTTTGAGTCCCACCTTGGGGGGTAGTGATGACTTAAATAAATAAACTTTAAAAAAAGTAAAGAGGTGAATAGATGACATTTAAAAATGTTTTCTTATACCCAATATACCCAAAATATCATTTCGACATGCAATCCATACAAAAATTAAGAATGAATGAATATGAATCAATTAAGAGTGAATGGACTACATTCTCTTGCCCCATACTGCGGTACTCTTTGAAATCTGGTATGCATTTTAACACTCCCAGCACATCATGATTCAGACAGGCCAAGTCTCAAGGGCTTCAATAACCAGTGACCAGGGGCCGCCATACTGGAAAGCACAGAGCCGTGGTTCTCAAAGTAGGGTTCCTGAACCAGCAGCAGCAGTGCCACCTGGGAACTCATTAGAAATTACTGAGCCCCAGCCCAGATATGTGAATGAGAAACTCGAGAGGAACCGGGTGGGGGCCCAGTGTTTTCACAAGCTCTCCTGGTGATTCTGGTGTCCACTGGGGCAAGCACTGGATAGAAGAACTACGTTGATAAAGGGCTAGAGCGTGTGGTGGGCATCATTCACTCTTCTTTTTTTTTTTTTTACTTTAAGTGTGATAAAATACACACACTATAAAGTTCACCTTCTTCACCATTTTGCATTGTACAGCTCAGTAGTGTGAAGCACATTCACAATGCCACACAACCATCCCCACTCCCTCGTTCCAGAACTTTTTCATCCTCCCGAATATGTATGGATGAGCAGTGCACTCGTTCTGTGTGATGGCGGTCGGGGAAGACCTTGCTGAGGAGATGAGGGAGGGGATTGTGACTGGAGCAAAGAATGTCGAAGCAATCCCCTGCTGATGGACAATTAGACTGAGCCTATCTAAGACTACCACAGGCAGCGAGCACGCTTGTCTGTATCTCTTCGCTCACACATGAGCCTGTGCGTGTAGGATCGTTCCTACAAGGGGACCTGCCCCTAAAGCCCGAGATGCCGAGATGCTGCAGCACTACAGAGATGTTCCTACTGAACCGACCTTTGTTCTACTTTACTTGCTACCCAAGTCGTGCAGGGTCATAGCGGCAGAAGGAACAGCGCAAATACATCAAGGAACCAAAAGGACAAAATGAACTCTGCGGTTCTCACTATTACACCCCCACACGCAGGGACAACTGTGCTAGCACCCAAGGTCTAGCTGCACCTCTAACTCCTCCTGTCCTCCTGCCCAGGGCCTTCCTCCGGATGCTCTTTCCTGAGAAGCTGGATGTAGACAAGAAGGGCCGCCCCAGCACGGCTGGCTCCAAGATCAAGGTGGGCCTGGGGCAGGAGAGGAGAAGCTGCACATGGGGAGGGCTGGGGTCTGTCTCTCTCTCGTCCTGGAGCTTCCACTCCTCTCTCTGGCGCCCTCTGTGCTGCAGGGTCTTCTTCCAGCTCTGGGGCTAGTGAGGAGGTTGGACCAGTTTCCTTGGAGTCCCCCCTAACTCTCTAAATCCAAAAGTGAACCATCATCTCAATAATTTTTTTGGTCTTTTGGTTACTTACCACTTTAATTTGAATTGTGGTAAAATATACATAAAATGTACCATTTTAACCACTGTTAAGTGTACAGCTCAGTGGCATGAAGCACATTCCCATTGTGCCACCACCCCCACTATCTGTCTCCAAACTTTCCATCTCCCCAAACTGTCTCCAGAACTTTCTCCAGAACTTTCCATCTCCCCACACGGAGACTCTGTCCCCACGAAGCACGGACTCCCCACCCCCTGCCCCAGCCCCGGCTCACACCCTCTCCTCTCTGTCTCCGTGGGCGGGACTCCTCTGGGGACCTCCTGGGACTGGGGTCCTGCGGGATGTGTCCTTCTGTGACTGGCTTACCTCACTCAGCATAATGCCCTCAAAGTTATCCATGTTGTAGCCGGTGTCAGGATGTCCTTCCTTTTTAAGACTGAAAAATCTCCCAGCGTATGAATGGACCACATTTTCCTATCCATTCCTCTGTGGATGGACACTTAGGTTGTTTTTACCTTTAACCTATTATGAATAGTGCTGCTATCAACTGGGTGTCCCATTCTAAAAAAACCTCTTCATAACCACGCATTGAGCCCTTGCCAGGGCTGGCTGCAAACATGGGACACTTTACACGTATGGGACTAGTCCCACCAGGTGGATGGGGAGACCAAGGCTCACAACAGCAGTCACTGGCCCGGACCACACAGCAGAGCACACTCCACATCGAGGTCTCTCGTGCCCCTCTCTCCAATCCCCCCACCTGGAACAATGTCCTTTCTAGTCTCCTCCAAGGGACTAAAATGTACAACCCAAGGGACACACACATGATTCCCTACTCCCAAAGCAGTGGTCCCCCTCGAAGGACAGGCAGAAATGTTCTATGCAACATGTTGTCTTGAGTGCTCAGTTACTCCACCAACAAACATTTGCTGAGCACTTACTATGCGCCAGATTAAGCAGTGAGTGTTGCAGACAGGAGAGCTCCTAGTCTGAGGTTCAAGGATCAGGTACACACACATTATCAAGCCCCATGGTGTGTGCTAATGGAAGAATGCACAGACCAGGGACACCCGACCCCTTGGCTCACTGGAGTCAGCCCGGCACTCAGTGTGTCTCTGTCTCCTGAGCCTGTATCCAAGGTGGGAGGAGAGAGGGTCCAAGGGTCCCATCTGTGCACCACCCCTGCCTTCTCCCCCACCTCAGAAACAAGCCAATGACCTGGTGGCCACACTGAAGAGATGTACGCCCCACTATATCCGCTGCATCAAACCCAACGAGACCAAGAAGCCCCGTGACTGGGAGGAGAGCAGGTGACTACCAGCTGGACCAATGCACACAGCCTGTCCCCCCAGACTGACCCTCCCTTGAGAGCCCACCCAGAGTCATGGGACCCATCCCAAGACTAACCAAGGATGACCCCTAGGACCAGCACAAAACTTCTCAGTGTCCTGGGGTTCTACCTAGCACCGACCAAGACCCTCCGACTGCAGGGATGAGCGGAACTGAGCGTAGGGTGACCCAAGAATTAGCACAGTCCCCTCTGTCCCCAGACCCTAGGACACACCCCTAGAATTAACCCTGGGACTGGCCACAGAACTCACACAGACCCCTCCCCCAGAAGCTAGGTCCCCACCCCACAGAACTGACTCCCAGACACTGAAGTCACCCCCCCAAACTGCCCCCAGCATGAATCCAGACCCCCCTGGTCTCACATCTGCCCTCTCCAGCCCTGCTCAGCAGCACCCACTCACGCCCAGGACCAGGAAGTATCCCCCAGGGGACTCAGAGTGCCTTCCCCCTTAGGGTCAAGCACCAGGTGGAGTACCTGGGCCTGAAGGAGAACATCAGGGTGCGCCGGGCTGGCTTCGCCTACCGCCGCCAGTTCTCCAAGTTCCTACAGAGGTGAGGCACCCCTGCCTGCCCCCGGCCCTCCCCACCCACCCAGCAGAGGAAATGCCAGCATGGACCCCAAAGCCTCCCACGCCCTCTGCCTCCAGGTACGCCATTCTGACCCCTGAGACGTGGCC
The DNA here is from genome assembly GCF_003265705.2 of Callorhinus ursinus. Classification (NCBI taxonomy): domain Eukaryota; kingdom Metazoa; phylum Chordata; class Mammalia; order Carnivora; family Otariidae; genus Callorhinus; species Callorhinus ursinus. The sequence goes on from NW_027397169.1 coordinate 172,484, forward strand.
CCAGTGGCGTGGGGATGAACGTCAGGGGGTCCAGCACCTGCTCCGGGCGGTCAATATGGAGCCAGACCAGTACCAGATGGGGAGCACCAAGGTCTTTGTCAAGAACCCTGAGTCGGTGAGTGTGAGAGAGAGGCAGACACCTGCATCACCACACAGGCGCAGGTCCTGCTCTTCAGACCACTTTAGGCCTCAGGCATGTTGCCTTACCCCCTCGGAGCCTCCGTTTCTCCTCTTGGAAAGTGGGGAGAGTGGTAGCCCCCCTGCAGGATTGGGGTGAGGCTCAGACAAAACAGGAAGTCCGCTACGCAGTGAGAGCAAGTGCTCAGAAAAACCTGAATTAGCCGGATAGTCCCTGGCGGCCAGGCGGCAGGTGGAGAAACTAACTTCCTTCTGCGCTTTCTCCTTTCTTACATTTTCTTACATCTTCCCTCCGTCCTTCCTTCACGAACACACTGAGTCCCTGGGCCTGAGACTCACATCCAAGTGGTGGTTGGTTGATCCCAAGACCTGCCCCCGGGTCCTGATCTACCACAGACAAACGTCATTCCGCATCCTCCATGCACAAATGATCCCTCCAGCACGTCATCATCAGCTCTTAGCCTTTTAGCGAAAGCTGGGAGCACCACCAGCTCCATGCTGCCTCTGCTTGCATGGAAAAAACGAAGCCACAATGACAGATCTGTTCTGGGGACCTACTGTAAGCATGGCGACTACCGTTAACAATGCTGTGTTGTATACTTGGAATTTGCTGAGAGTAGATCTCCCATGTTCTCACCACAAAAAAGAAATGGTAACTGTCGGCGCTAGCTAACAGTTCTGCAATATATACATACGTTGCATCAGCTCATGTGCACCTTAAATTTACACAATGCTATATGTCAGTTATATCTCAATAAACCCGGGTGGGGGTAGTTTTTCAAAAAGCAACAATGACAAAGAGAACATAAAAGCAGGGCCAAGCGGGGAGGGAGCGTCCGGCTGGCTGTCCACAGAGCACACAACCCTTGGTCTCCAGGTTGGACGTTTGAGCCCCCACGTTGAGTGTAGAGATTACTGAAAAATAAAATCTTTTTTTTTTTAAAGATTTTTATTTATTTATTTGACAGAGAGAGACACAGCGAGAGAGGGAACACAAGCAGGGGGAGTGGGAGAGGGAGAAGCAGGCTTCCCGCCAAGCAGGGAGCCCGATGCGGGGCTCGATCCCAGGACCCTGGGATCGTGACCCGAGCTGAAGGCAGGCGCTTAACGACTGAGCCACCCAGGTGCCCCTGAAAAATAAAATCTTAAAAAATAAATAAATAAATAAATAAAAAGGCAGGGCAAGGAATCCCCTTGGGGGCCTGCCTGGCCACCTGCTTCTATGCAAGGGTTGGACAGCAAACCATGAGCCGGCCGTCCGGATGAACTGTGCTAGCTCACCACAGTCCCACGCTAGTCTTATGTCCCCCAGCCCGGGCCGCGCTCCAGCACTGGGGAAGGGCTGCTGCCTGCTCAGGGCTCGCTAGGTGCCTCACCACCTGCATGATCATAGCACCTGCTCTGCTAGCACCTTAGGGACTTGAAGACAACTGGGAAATTGTCCAGATGATTCCCTTGATGTTACTGTAACTTACAAGTAACTGTTCTCTCATCAAACCAAACACATAACACTGGGGTGAAGATTCTGGAGATTTTATGGCTACAAAAATAGTCCGTCGGGCTCCTGGTTGGCTCAGTTAGTAGAGCATGCAACTCTTAATCTGGGATCATGTGTTCAAACCCCACATTGGGCATAGAGGAAAGAAAGAGAAAGAGAGAGGAAGGGAGGGAGGGAGGAAGGATGGGGGAAGGAAAGGAAAGGAGAGAAAGAAGAAAATTGTCCTGGGAGTTTGGGCTCTTGGTCCCCCCAAACTTGTCTGTACCTACATCTAGACTTCTCCCTATAGATGCATTTGCCCCAAGAAATAAGAACAGTCTTAGGGGCACCTGGGTGGTGAGTCGGTTAAGCATCCAAATCTTAGTTTTGGCTTAGGTCATGATCTCAGGGTCGTGAGATGGACCCCCGTGTCGGGCTCTACACTCAGCACGGAGTCTGCTGAAGACTATTTCTTCCTCTCCCTTCTGCCCCTCCCCCCACCGCTCTGTCTCTCTCTCTCTCAAATAAATAAATCTTTTTTTTAATTTTAAAAATTGACACTGAAAAAAAATAGACAAACAAAGCTAGCACTGGCTAAGACTATGTAAGGTACAATCAAATTCTGACAAAAAAATGCAGTCTGCACATTTTGAGGTGGGGAAGATGAACTGGCTCGAAATAATGAAATTCACAAAGGGAAACATTTCGTGGAAACATTCTGTAAGGAAAAAAGAAAGACTGAAAATTCGCACAGGACAAAACTGATCCTGATGAGAATCATTTTAGTAAAATGAAAACAGAAGAAACATGGGAACAGTTTTATGACTGTTTGTAACTGCGCTGTATCAAAATTGAGCAAAGAACTAATGGAGTTGGGGACTTTCTCAACCATAAATGCACTTACGCTGGGATGATTCTGACTTGGATTCTGTGCCTTGTAACATGGACTCAAAATATCCTCAGTGTTTTACATACCTGCTGGCCTTCACTGCCTGTCATGCCGGGCAGCTCTAACAAAATACCACAAACTGGATGGCTTAAGTCAACAGAAATTAATTTTCCCATGTTTCTGAAGGCTAGAAATCCAAAATGAGGTGTCAGCATGGCCACGCTCCCTCTAAAGGCTCCAGGGAAGATCCTTCCTTGATTCTCCCTAATGTCTGGTGATCGCTAGCCATCCTTGCTACTCCTGATCACCCCAGTCTCTGCCTCTGTCATCACAAGGCCTTCTCCTCTGTGTCTGGGTCCAAATGTCCCTCTTCTTAGAAGGACACCAGTCATATTGGATTGAGGGCCCACCCTACTCCAGTATGACCTCATTTTAACTTGATTACATCTGCAAAGACCCTCTCTCCAGGGAAGGTCACATTCACAGGTTCCGGTGGACATGAACTGGGGGGGGGGGACACTATTCAAGCCAGTACACTGGGATAAGCTCGGATTTAGGGCCTATCTACCCACCTCAAGCACATGCAGCTCTGCCCTCTGCACATGAAGGAGATGAATTTTATTTTATTTTATTTATTAGAGAGAGAGAACACAAGTGGGAAGAGGGGCAAAGCGAGAGAGACAAGCAGACTCTCCCTGCTGAGCTGGGAGCCCGACCCGGGGCTCCATCCCAGGCCCCTAGGATCACGACCTGAGCTAAAGGTAGACGTTTGGGCGCCTGGGTGGCTCAGTTGGTTAAGCGACTGCCTTCGGCTCAGGTCATGGTCCTAGAGTCCTGGAATCGAGTCCCACATCAGGCTTCCTGCTCAGCGGGGAGTCTGCTTCTCCCTCTGACCCTCTTCCCTCTCGTGCTTTCTATCTCTCATTCTCTCTCTCTCTCTGAAATAAATAAATAAAATATTTAATAAATAAATAAATAAATAAATAAAGGTAAACGCTTAACTGAGCCACCCAGGTGCCCTGAAGGAGATGAATTTTATTTTATTTTCTTAAAGATTTTATTTATTTATTTATTTATTTATTTATTTATTTATTTATTTGAACGAGAGAGCGTGCGCACGCGCATGCACAAGCAGGGGGAGGGGCAGGCAGAGGGACAAGCAGACTCCCCACTGAGCAGGGAACCCAACATGAGGCTCGATCCCAGGACCTCAGAATCATGACCTGAGCCGAAGTCAGTTGTTTAACCAACTGAGCCACCCAGGCACCCCGAAGGAGACGAATTTTAAACTCTGTAGACAGGAAGATTCCTTTCCCAAATTGAAAACGAATTCCCTTCCCTGAGCAGAAATAACGAGGTTGCAGGACACTCGTCCCATCTGCCCTAAACAGCTAAGGCAGAGAGGACTCCTGGTTGACTGACCCACCCCCAGTTCTGCAAGTTCTTTATTCATACCTGGTGTCCTCTTAGCAAACTGCAGAACGTACTTCCGTGCCGTCCAGACACCCCATACAAGGCATTACTTGGGCATGCTTTGCACACAGACCCACTGACCCATATAATATCGGTCTGAGAAACAAAGGAATATGGAAACTCCACTCAATTCCCTGCAGCCTGTGAAACTATAGCCTTGGTGGGGTTAGGATTCCTTCCTGGTGAAAAGATCCCCACCTTTCATGAACACTTATAAACACCCACAGCTTTAAAAGTTCTCAAAGATATATAAAGATTTATTTATTTTAGAGAGAATGAGCGGGGAGGAGGGGCGGAAGGAGAGGGAGAGAGAGAAGCAGACTCCCCCCTAAGAACGGAGCCCCATTGGGGCTCGATCTCACGACCCTGAGATCAAAAGTCGGACGCTCAACCGAGTCACCCAGGTACCCCCTCCAAGATATATTTTTTTAAAGTGCATTTGAGCCAAGTATCTACAGACTTACTTCGGTCCCTGCGGCGAACCCTGGGGTTTCTGGGAAACATCAACCACCTTGCTCAGCAAAGCAGGCAGCCAGCCTTTTGGCAGTGATGTAATATTTGTGTATTTGACAAATCCCTCTGGGTGAAGTGCTAATTATTTTTCTAAATAAAGCCCCATTTACAGTATTTCCCATTTCAGTATTTCCCTGATTGACAATGCTGTCCCTTTTATCGCTAAATTTGTTTGAATTAGGGGCGCCTGGGTGGCTCAGTCGTTAAGCATCTGCCTTCAGCTCAGGTCATGATCCTGGGGTCCTGGGATCGAGCCCCGCATCGGGCTCCCTGCTCAGCGGAGAGCCTGCTTCTTCCCTCTCCTACTCCCCCTGATTGTGTTCCCTTTCTTGCTGTCTCTCTGTTAAATAAATAAATGAAATCTTCAAATAAATAAATTTGTTTGAATTACGTTCCCCAGTCATCTGTCCTATCCCACTAGGTTATTCTATTCTTCGATCAGCACCCCCTTGTTCTTATTACTGAGATTTATAACTTTCATATCCAGTGGGCTCCTCTCCTTGATATGTTCACTGTTATTATTCTAAGTGAAGGGACATCCTTCATGGCATTTCAACTCTGACTTGCTCTAATATAGTTTATACCTTAAGTCTCCTCTGGACTGAGACTCTTAAAACTCAAAAAGTCTGCTCTCTGCAAAAACTTCTCTTCCAGGGCTGGCATGTATGGCTGGGCAGGTTGCACACTATACAACTACCTGGTCTCCAGGTACATCACAGTCCTATACACCGGGTTTTCACATTTACAGTATTTTGTTGGTTTTCTAAGATGCACACTGGTTCACATTTCTAACATCTCTGAAATTGGGGTGCACCTCACGTGGGTGACATGCCATAACTTAACTAGCAGTGTGAGAAACTGTGATGTTACACCATTTTTGGCAAAGACGACACAGCTAGAAAAGGGAGAGCTGGGATTCGAACCCTGCAAGACCAACCCACAGTTTCATGTAATGCAGGGATTTGTGCCCCATATGGGGAGGGAAGCCTGGGTCCAGTCATTTGGAGGAAGAAAAAAAAATTTTTTTGACCATAGTGTATGAGCATGTGTGCAGGTGCCTGTAAGCAAGAGCAAGTGGGTGGGGTGGGATCAGAGAAAGACCCACCACCCCTCCCTCTCGCCTAGCTCTTTCTTCTGGAGGAGATGCGGGAGCGCAAGTTCGATGGCTTTGCCCGCACCATCCAGAAGGCCTGGAGGCGCCATGTGGCAGTCCGGAAGTACGAGGAGATGCGGGAGGAAGGTGAGAGGCTGCAGATGGGAGGCTCAGGGTGGGGACAGATGGACTTGGAAGAGCCAGGCCACAACCTCTCCCCCCGACCCGGTGTCCCCACAGCTTCCAACATCCTGCTGAACAAGAAGGAGCGGAGACGGAACAGTATCAATCGGAACTTCGTCGGGGACTACCTGGGGCTAGAGGAGCGGCCGGAGCTGCGCCAGTTCCTGGGCAAGAGGGAACGCGTGGACTTCGCTGACGCGGTCATCAAGTACGACCGCCGCTTCAAGGTGAGGTGCTAGCAGGTGGGCACGTCCGGGATCCTGGCCCCAGCCTGGCACCCCCACCAGAGGTACACCCTCACCTGGCCCAGATACACCTGTCCACAGGTATATATTCACCTAGCCTAGATACACCTGCCCCATCACAGGTACACCCTCCACTGAGCCAGACACAACTGTACACTCAACTAGTGTAGATACATCTGGCTATTAAATATGCCCTCATGTAGCCCAGACATACCTGTCCATCACATACATCTTCATCTGGCCAGACAGAGCTTTCCACAATTACACACTTCCCTCACCCAGAAGCCCTGACCATAGGGCCACCCCCACTTACCCTGGACACACCTATCCATTAGGTATACCCTCAGCCAGTCTAGATAGATCTGTCAATACGTCTGTATCTTCATCTGGCCCAGACACACCTGTGCACATGTACACTCTCATCTGGCCTGGGCACCCACGTCCAGCAGGTATACCTCCACCTCTCCTGTACCTGTTCACTGGCCCAGAAACCCCTCTCTAGCCAATATACCCTTACTCAACCTCCTATTTCTTATATAATGTAACTCCTCATATACCTTCACATGGAGGGAAACACTCAGCTGACCTGTCCTTCACCTGCCAGCACCACTCCCCTGTCTGAGGTTGATCTCGTGGAGCCAGGTGGCCCATGCCCAGGGCTCCAGCCACCAGCTCTACTCCTGCATCCTCACAGCCCATCAAAAGGGACTTGATCCTGACGCCCAAGTGTGTGTATATAATCGGACGGGAGAAGGTGAAGAAGGGACCAGAGAAGGGCCAGGTGCGTGAGGTCCTGAAGAAGAAGCTGGAGATCCAGGCCCTCCGAGGAGTTTCCCTTAGGTGAGGCCAGGCCCTCCCCTGCCCCCGCCCCCTCATCTGCCCTCCTGTCATCCTCAGCTACCCTCGCACTGCTCACCCCATCTGTCACTCTGATCCTCTAACCTACGCTATACCTGTAACCCTCTCTTGGCCCTCCGTGTCACCTTCCCCTTCCCCCACACTCATGATCGTTATGTGCCAAGAGCACCTGTTCCCTCACCTGACGCTTCCCTATGACCACCTTCCCCAGCTCCTTGCCCCCTCTCGCATCACCCCTCACTTCCCTTCACCCGACCCTCCCCGTCGCATCTCACATGTCAGTCCTGCCACCCTCACCTGCCTTTCCTCCTACCCCTCCCCCAGCACAAGGCAGGACGACTTCTTCATCCTCCAAGAAGACGCCGCCGACAGCTTCCTGGAGAGCATCTTCAAGACCGAGTTCGTCAGCCTCCTGAGCAAGCGCTTCGAGGAGGCGGCGCGGAGGGCCCTGCCCCTCACCTTCAGCGACACGTACGCCCCCCCCCCCCGCCACCGTCCTCGGGCTGGGCTGGGCACAGCTCCCCCTCTCCCGCCCCGCGGCCCCGGCCCGCTTGGGGAGTGGGCGTCCCCGCAGCTTCCTCCTCTCCCCACAGACTACAGTTCCGAGTGAAGAAGGAGGGCTGGGGCGGAGGTGGCACCCGCAGCGTCACTTTCTCCCGTGGCTCCGGCGAGGTGGCCGTGCTCAAGGCTAGCGGCCGGACCCTCACAGTCAGCGTGGGCGACGGGCTGCCCAAAAGCTCCAGTGAGTCTGCGCAGAGCTGGGGGCGGAGCCAAAGAGGCGGGTCCTATGGAGGCGGGGCCAACGAGGGGGTACTAACCAAGGCTGTGGGGGCGGAGCCAGTGAGGCTGGCCCGGAGCGGGTTAGGGCCGTGGAGGGGTGGGTCGAGAGAGATGTAATGGCAAGGTCGCTGTCACGGAGAAGGCAGGGTCAGCAAGGTAACCAATGAATGGGAGAGAAATGTGGAGGGGGCGTGACCAGGGACATAACGCCCCCCAGTGGTGGGCGGGCCTAGAGAGCCGCGCCAATGAGAGGTGGGCCCTGGGGGGCTGGGCCAGTTACTGGGCAGAGCCACTGTTCCAGTAACTACGGGGCGGTGCCGATGGGACAGCCAGGGAGCCAGGGGGCGGAGTCTGGCGCGGGGCCACAGAGTGGCCTGGACTTGTGGGCGGGCCCAAGAGCCTGTTGTGGTCTGGTCACCACTCAAATTCCCATTTCTTTTCCCCTTTCAGAGCCTACACGGAAGGGAATGGCCCAGGGAAAACCTCGAAGGCCAGCCCAGGCCCCTATCCGGGCAGCCCCTGCGCCTCCCAGAGGTGAGGAGGATGTGTCTTCCCTTGCCTCTTGTGTGCTCCATGACCCAAGCCATGCCTGCTGTCAACAGATAGAACTCTACACAGCTCCCCCTCTTCCACAGAATACAGACTAAGCTTAGTCTGATATTCAAAGCCCTTCAGAAGCCAAACCCAGCTAACCACCAACCTCTTCTCTCCTCCCATCTTATACTCCTGTCACACAAGCTACATCTTATTTTGCCAATTTAACAAATTTGTTCTTATCCCCAAGCCTTTCCTTAGGCTGTTTGCTCCTCTTGTCTCCCAAATTCCCACTTGGCTTGAGCTCCTATTCATCCTCCAAGACCCACCAACAAAAGCCCTCCTACAGAAGAGGATAGGGGAGATCTTACCCTGCAGAGACTCCCTCTGGGCCAGTCCTTACCATGCTGGGTTGAGCATGTGACTAGCTGCCTCCCCCCTCACACTGGGATCTTGGAGCTAAGTCCTCCCCAAATCCTCCTACCATCACCCTGATAAATGACCCAACTCTTGCTCCTGCCACAGGCCTGGACCACAATGGAGTGCCTCCTTCTGCCAGAAGGGGGCCCCTGCCCCTGGAGATCACATCTGGAGGGGGCTCCCAGCAGCCTCTCCGGGGCCCTCCATCCTCAGCCCTGAGGGTCAGCAGGCGCCCCCGGGCACGGCCCCCCTCGGAGCACAACACAGAATTCCTTAACGTACCTGACCAGGGTGTAGCAGGGTAAGTGATGAAAGAGGGCAGCCCCAGGAGGTGGACAGGGGGCAGGGGAGTGTCTGGGCCTTGACGAGCGCTCCCTGTACCCACAGCATGCAGAGGAAGCGCAGTGTGGGGCAGCGACCTGTGCCGGGCGTGGGCCGACCCAAGCCCCAGCCTCGGATGCATGGCCCGCGGTGCCGGGCACTGTACCAGTATGTGGGCCAAGATGTGGACGAGCTGAGCTTCAACGTGAACGAGGTCATCGAGATCCTCATGGAAGGTGTGTGTCTCAGGGCAGAGCGGGGAGGAGTCAGACCCTGCTTGGCAACCCCCCATTCCTGCACACCTTTCCGGAAGAGAACAGAAGCAACCAGCCCCCACCAGAGATACTCTCTTCCGGGCCAGTGGCTGCATAAGCTAGAAGTCCTCAGATCTGGAGGTTCCCTCCTAAGGCTCTCTGGGGGCCTGGCCTCACAGCAGCATGCCCAATCCCCTGGGCCTCATTTTTCTCTCCCGTGAAGCCCAGGGCTAATAGCAGAACCCACCTCAAAGCGACCCCTTGTGAGTAAAAATGGGTCGGTCATGTCTGGATGGCCCAGGCCACCTTCCTACCTTAGCCCCCTGGGCTGCCCGCCCCTCCCAGAAGGGCTTGGGACTCAGCAGCACCCTCTGCGAGTAAGTGGGGAGTCCCAAAGGGGTCATTCACTGGTCCCTCATGTGGAGTGAGGGGAGGCACCTGTAGGAAGAGATGAGGGACGAGCACGAGAGAACGGTTTAGAACATGACAGAGTGTGAGGCAGTGGCAGGAAAAACCATGAGTTCGTCCATCCATCCCTCCTTCCACCTGATGACAGTTCTCTTTTCAGCATCTGCCTTCTGCCACACCAGTGGTGATGAATAAAACAGGCAGGGAGCCCCACGAAGGCTTCCTCCTGGGTGGGCCGCACACTGCCTCACGCTCCCCTCTTGCCCACAGATTCCTCAGGCTGGTGGAAAGGCCGGCTGCACGGCCAGGAGGGCCTCTTCCCAGGAAACTACGTGGAGAAGATCTGAGAGGGGGCCCGGATTCGGCCTCCTGCCCGCCTGCCTGCCTGCCAGGGAGCCAGGCCCTGCTGGCGAGGGCCTGGTTTTCCTTGGCCACATTAGCCAGAAGGTCCAGTCCTGGGGCCTCCAGCCCAGCCCAGCCCAGCCCAGGCCCTGGGTCTAGGTCTGGGGGTCACCACTGCAGCCACCCCAGGGCCCTGGCATCCCCCATGTCACACGCCTCCTGTGTCAAACAGGGCTAATAGCAGAATCTACCTCCCAGCTGCCTTGTGAGTATATATGCGTTGTGTCCTGTCGGCAAAGTGCCAAGCACAGTTGGGGACACCTTGACAAGTGAGACTCCCCTTCTTCTGTCATCACTGAGGCAATAAACATTTGCCAGGTGAAAGTATGAATTAAATTTACTGAGCGCTAACCAGACGCTGAGGGAAAAGCCGCAAATACCCCATTACAGGTGCAAAACTGGGGGCCGGGAGAAGTTTTGTCACTTGCCCAAGATCCCACAGAGCCAAGCCTTGAACTCATATATACGCCCACCCCACATCTCCCAAAGCTGGTGTTTGTCCCACTTGCCCGCTCACCCACTCTTGGCCATTTGCATCCTGGCCTTCCTGCAGAAAATAGTCTGGTGGGTCCTGTCATCTTTGAATCTGCAGCCCCCAAACCCATCCAGGACCTGACTGGACCCTGAGGAAGGAGGCAGGTCCCACACGGTCCTTCACGATCCAGCCTGGGCCACCCCTGGCCCCCACACCACCACCCCCATGTCTGTGCTTTCTTAGCCCTCACTCACCTGGAGTCAGAACCAGTTCTGATATGCAAGGGCCCTGGCTTTCTGCACCTATTGTCATGGATTTAGGGGGTCAGCCTGGCCACTGGACTCCCCAGATCTTTCCAAGCCAGTGATGGAGCCTGAGCTTTTCAGAACTCCCTGCAGATGCAGGTGGAACTGCTGGGGATCCCACCATGGTCTGAGCCTAAGTATCCCGACTTCCCAAACAGACACCCACTCTGGGCTCAGACCCTCAAAGGGCAGCCAGTCTGGGAGAGACACAGCCAAATTGGTGGTGGTCAGGACTGGGCCAGAGAAGAGACAGGGGCTGGGGCAGGGGAAGGGGATGCAGAGAGAGAGTGGGCATTGCTGGAGGAGCCAAGAAGGAAGAAAAGGGTTTGGGGTCAGCAGATCTTGACCGGCAGACACCACATACAGCGATCTGCGCTGTGACAGGAGAACTCCAGGCAGAGGACCCCTACCCAACTGGAGGATGGGAGAGGAGGTATCAGAGAAAGACTGGCCAGCAGCACCTTCTGCAGGACCTGAACCTCTCTCTTCTGTCCCTGCTTTGGGAAACTGAGCGTGGCTGAAAAAAAATCCCAAGGTCACAACTGGGTCTCAGCAACCCTTTTATTAGCCAATCATTACACAAAAGCATTTAACCAGTCCCCTGAATGTCCCTGGTTTCCTCCATCTCTGATTTTCGCTCCTCCGCTGCCCAACCACCACTGTGCATGTCTCTCTCTGCAACACTTAGACATTAGGACAGGCTGAGGAGGAAGTGCATGAGCCACCAACCTCATCAACTGGGCATTTCCTGGTGCCGAAGAGGAATTGGGGCTTCCACCTCCTTCCTCTCTCCTTGAACTCACCATGCAGGCTGCCTGCCCCCTGACATTTTGGGGTACAATTCCAGGGCCCCACTGCCATGGCGGTCACCCCATTTACAGGAAGTAGGGCTTTCTGGGCCTCACATCTAGGTTACAGCATCTTCAGACTGCAAACCTCAGAATCACCTTGGCCCTGCCCACTCCACAGCCCCACATCCTGTTGACTTATAGAATTTCTTAAGCCTGGCCCCTCCTCTCCCTTCCTTGGGTCCATGTCCTTCTGAGGCCTCACCCCACCCTTCCCCAGATTGCACCAACCTCCCCTCCACACACAAACACACCTCCACCCTGCATCAAACGATCCGGTTTTTTTTTTTAGATTAAAGAGTTTTTAACTGTATTAATGATAATCAAAACCACATTTTTTTAAATTCAAACAGCACAAAGTATGAAAAGACAGTCTCTCCCTCACTTGAAAATCTCTGTTCCCCTCCCCACTTTTTTAATGTCTCCTTCTAATGATATTCTCCACATATAAAGGCACATAGGTACATCTTATGTACACAGATGAAAATACGCTGCACATAAAGTCTATACTTGCTCAGAACTCAACAGACACCTCTTGAATGTTAAATGATGTATTATAGAGACCTGAGATCAAAGATCCACTTTACCATCCCCCCAACTGCCCATCCTCCAAACAACACCCAAGAATCAGATGGTGGACCTACCCCTGCTAAAAATACATCAATGATGAGAACAGAAACCGCACTCCTCTCTATGGTTCATGAGGTCCTGTGTGACCTTCCCTGCACCAAGTTCACTTACTGACCTCCACACTCTGCCTCCACTCTGTTCCAGCAGTGAGCTGATCTCCTTACTGGTCCTTGAGAAGCTTGTCCCTCCCCACCTCAGGACATTTGCACAGCTATCCACTTCCCAGAGTCCCCTGACCTTCCATTTGCTCACTCCTTCCTGACCATCAGGTAACAGCTCAAAAGTCAACTCAAGAGAGACTTCTCTCCCTTCTGTGTGCGTTTTCCTTTGTAGCACTTAATATCCCTAAGGTGGTTTTCTGCATTTGTTGACTCATTGTCTGTTTCCCCATTTTAAAATGTGAGCAGGCCCCTGAGGGCAAGGATGTTTGTCCTGTTCCCCTCTGGGTCCCCAACGCCTCGCACACAGTAGGCGCTCAAGGAATGTAGGATGGATAGGTGCCTTATTCCACGCCGGCCCACCCAGGGGTCTCCATCCTTAGGCTACACCTGTCCGGAGGACAGACAGCTTGCTTCCTGCCCCTGGCTATCACAAGGAGCCTATTAGAACTTCAGAACTCCGTGCATTGACAATGCTGACGATCACTGCCAATTTCTCTCCAAAAAGGCGGCCCAAACAACATCACCTCTTCAAAAAGGAGAGCGGCTGAGAGCTGGTGATGGGACGGGAGGGGATAAAGATACCCATTTAGCAGACGAGAACAGAGGCCCCGAAGGATTTTTCGCCAGGATCTCTGAGCACAAGGTCTTTAAAGGTGCACTCTTTGATAGGTCTGGGCTTGCAAACCCGCAGCACCGCCTACCGAGCTCGCCTCCTGGAGGACCCAGATCTCAGGCCCCACCCCCTCGAGGGGCGCTGTGCGCAGGCCCTGCCCCCGCTCTCGCGAGATCTGGGAGGCGGAAAATGGCGTCGACGTGAGCGCGAGCCCGCGGCCGCCCAGGGAGTCGCCGCAGTCTCAGCCGGAGCCGCCGGAGCCACAGGAATAAGAGGCTGAGCCGAGTCGAGGATGGTGAGCGCGGCGTCGGGGATGCGGGCGCGGCGAAGCAGCGGGTACTGGCGGGGCGCGGCCCTGTCGCACGCGCACCCTCCGGCCGACCCCGCCCCCACATCCGGGCACTCTCCCGTCGCTGGCTGTCACTTGGGGAACACCCCACCCCCGGCTTCCTGGCCCGGCTTCGACTGGGCCACGCCTACAGGACTCGAGCTCCGCCCCTGTTCCTTACACATCGGGGCCCCTAGCCCCCTCCGGGTTCGACTGCACAGCTCGAGCCGGGCCGGTGTATGTATTTCCGTCCGCAAACAGTCCACTTGATCCCTCTGGCCCCTCCAGCATGTTCCCAGCGGCGCCCTGTTCGGAGCCCCGTCTTTGTAACCTTCGTCCCGCCCACACCCCGTAGGCCACGTCCCTGCCGTGTAAGGGGCGTCCCCCTGTCCCAAGTTAGGGACGAAGGACTGCTACTTTCATAGTAATTCCTGACAGATACCCCCTTCTGCAATTGGGACACCTCCCAGCTCCCTCCCAGAGATTGGAACACAGGAGGCTCAATCCACCCTTATCCCCTGCCCTCCCCTGATGGTGACTCCTTAGGATGGGGGCTGACCAGGTGATTTCTCAAAGGCATTCGCTGCTTCAGGAATGTCCAAAGGTCTTGGCGGGGTGGGAGGGGTTCCCCTGGCTGGCCCAGGCCGACCTGGGCCCAGAGGGGTTCTCCCTGCCTTTTCCTTCCACTAGGAGGAGGAACCCTCGGGGCCCAGCCCGGACATGCCGGCCGCTGCAGAGCCCAGCTTCAATGAGACTGACAAGGAAGTGTTGTCCCCAGTTGTGGCCGCAGCAGCCACCTCCTCTTCCATGGGGGAGGAGCCAGGCCCTGAACGGGCAGCCACACCCCCAGCGTGGGACCGAGGAGGGCCTGGAGGGACCCAGCAGGGTGCCCCCTCTGCCCCAGACAGTGTTCAGCCTGGTCCCGGATCCAGCCTTGGCCCCACCAGCACAGTCTCTGGGACCAGCGAGGACCTGAGGCCTCCCAGACGACGCCAACAACCAGGTGATATGTGATGGAGCCTTCTGGGGGTGGTCACAGGCCTTGGAACAATTGAGAGGAGTACAGAGTCTCTCCAAACTTGGGCCCCATCAAGAGGGAATCACCATTTACTGAGCACCAAGTGTATGCCAGGCTGTGGCTACAGTGATGTGAGCCAGCCAAGCCAGCCCCTGTCCTCTGGCAGCTCTGTCTGGTGGGGGAAGAAGATGGTAAAGGCCCTGGTAAGAAACCAGCAGGGTAATTCCAGCCTCATATGCCTCTCTGGGGCAGAACTCTGGACAGCGTGGACGGGGGAAGAGTGGGTGACACCCTCCTTTCTGTGCATCCTGCAGGGAAGCAGATACCCTGCTCCAGCCCTGGCTGCTGTCTCAGTTTCCCCAGTGTTCGTGATCTGGCACAGCATCTGCGTACCCACTGCCCACCCACACAGTCCCTGGAAGGTAGGGCCAGAGTAGGTGGTGCGGAGGCAGTTTGGGGTGGGAGGCAGGCAGAGCCTCCAGGCCGGCCTTGGCCACCCCTCTCCACTCTGTCCTTCATCCCTGCCCTGCCAGGCAAGCTCTTCCGCTGTTCCGCCCTGAGCTGCACCGAGACCTTCCCCAGCATGCAGGAACTGGTGGCACATGGCAAGCTGCACTACAAACCCAACCGCTACTTCAAGTGAGACCCTTACTCTCCTGACTTCCACTGGTGCTCCGTGATCAGGCCTCTGGCAGCTCCTCCCACCCCTGATTTGATTGCCACTACCTGGGGTCCTTCCTGGGGGGGTGGGGCGCGGGGTCGGGGGGGAGGTGGCGAGTCTGGCAGTGGGCGTGGCCTCGGGCAAGCCCTGCCCTTACCTGCCCAAAAAGAGAGACTGGTTACTGGAACGAGTCTCAGAGACCCGGAGGGCGGAGCTCGGAAAGGGCGGGGCATACGTCGTGCGTCTCCGCCCAGTTCCTCCTGACCTCCCTAGAAGAAAACTGGCCGTCTAAGTCAAAATTGAGACTTCCTTCCTCGTTTTCCCAGGGCAAGGACCCGGAGGGGTCCGGGAGGGTCGCGGCCACATTTGGGGGCGCTCAGGGCAAGCTTACCCCCCGCCGCCAGTGGGGAATCTGTGATTTGGGCCTTAGGCTCCCTTACTTACCGCCCTCGCGCCGCGCCTCCCCAGGTAGCATCGGATAGGCCCTACCCTCGTCCCCCAAGAGACCCAGCCCAGCCCTGTGCCTGCCCCCAGGTGTGAGAACTGCCTCCTGCGCTTCCGCACGCACCGCTCGCTCTTCAAGCATCTGCATGTTTGCGCCGAGCATGCGCAGAGCCCAGCCGCGCCGCCACCCCCAGCCCTAGACAAGGAGCCACCCGCGCCCGAGCGTCCCCCGGAGTCCGACATTGTGTCGGCGCCGGGCCTGCCGTTCCCGCTGCTCGAGCCCTTCACGACCCCCGCCCCTGCCCCCACCGGGCCCTTTCTGCCCTACTTGAACCCCGCGCCCTTTGGCCTAAGTCCCCCACGCCTGCGCCCCTTCCTGGCCGCGGCGCCCGGGCCGCCCGCCTCCAGCGCCGCAGTCTGGAAAAAAAGCCAAGGTGAGTGTGGGAGCAGGGCCGCCTGAAGGGTGAGGTGGGCTCACCCAGACTTCTGACCTTGACCCGCCTGTTTATCTCAGGTGCCGGCGGCAGCCCGCGAAGACCCCAGGGCGGCTCCGACGCGCCCTCAGGTGCGTGCAGGTGATCACCAGGGAGGGGTGGAGGGGATTTTTCTGTCCTGCGCCCTGCTGGGCCCAGGGGATGCTGGGAGGCAGCGTTGCCCGCCCTTTCCCAGGTGGCCAGAGCTGCCACCCCCGAAATACACGACTTTTGCCTTAAAAATTGTTGGCCCCTGAGCCTTCATCTGCGCCGGCGTTTCCGTGTAAAACCCGCGCCCGCTTCCCAAGTCCTTCCCTCTGCGGTGGTTCCAGGGATAGGAGTGGGGGATTCGGATAAGTCAAGTTAGTGCCCCCCCCCCCCCCAATTACAGGAGGGAACACGCTCGGGAGCAATGGATCAGCCAGGCCAGACCAGCCAGGTGCCCGGGAGCTGATGGGGAGGCGGGGAAAGGTCTGACCCGCACTCGTCCACGTCCACCGTCCCTGGGGGTGGCCGGGACTGACGGGGTCCCGCCTGCCCGCAGGGCACGCGGCCCCGAGCCGCATCGTGTGGGAGCACACGCGCGGCCGCTACTCGTGCATGCAGTGCGCCTTCTCCACGGCCTCGCGGCCCGCCATGACACTGCATCTGGAGGACCACCGGCCCATCGCCCCCGCGGCCCCGGGGCCCGGGCAGCCGCGCCCCGACGCGCCGGCGGGTAAGGCGGAGGAGCGCTCCGGTGGGGAGGGCGGGGGCCCCGAGGCGAGGGGCGGGGCCGAGGCTCAGGCGCCCCCTCCTCTGCCCCACCCAGACCCGGTCCCGCTTGCACCCAAGGTGTCTCCGCTGCTGACAGAGGGGGAGTGTCCGGTTTTCTCGCCGTTCTGAATCCCGCCGCGGGGGGGGGGGGGGGGCTGGACTGTAGGATGCGGGTAGTTTTGTAATTTTAATGAGGCTTAAGATGGAGGGGGTGGGGAGACTTAATAAAGGAGGCGCGATGAGCCAGCCGGTGCTGTGTCTGGGTCCCTTGCCCCTCCGATGCACAGCAGCCGGTCTAGCAGTCCTGGGGTGCTCACACCCTGAGAGGGGACAAGCCTCCCCTCAACCTCACCACTCCCCTGTCACTTGAACAACTGGGACCCAGGTCTCCAGCCCAGTGCTATCCTATCCAGCTGTAGTTGGGGCTGCCAGTGCCTCTTGTCCCATTTCCAGAAACCAGATGGGATGGAAACATCGCTTTTATTTAAGTCCCAGGAGTCAGTAAGACAGGCTGGTCCTGAGAAAGTGCTGGGGCTGACCCTGCTGGAGCGCCCCCCCCCCAATCCTGAAGCCAGTGCAGACTCGCAGGTGACAGGGTTGAGGTGCTGGAGCCAGGGCCCCCAGGGGCTCTGGTTTTGTCTTCTTCACTGTCTTCCAGACCCTCATCTTTGGCTGCTTGCTTTCATTTCTGTCCCTTTGTCGGCTCTGAGGAGGAGGGTGGGTCAAAGCCAGCCCTAGGGAGCCTGGGCTCCCTCCCTCCTCACCCCTCCCCTGTCTTCCAGCCATGAGGATCTCCTTTTCCCTTCTGTCATGGGGAATCGGGCCTGGGTCAGGGTTCAAAATCTGGGGCCACACTGCTGTCCCAGCGCTGTTGTCACCAAACCCAGTGGGCCAAGCCTCCTGAACGTGGAAGTCTTAGGCGTGCTGTTGGCAGCCACCCCTCAGAAGCTAGTTTTACCTCCTGCATCTTGCTCCCTTCCAGCCCCAGGGTCCCCTAGCCGAGGCTCCTGACCCTCTTCCCCCTCCTCAGGTACCTGAAGCAACCCTTCCTGCCTTTCCCCCCAGTCTGAACACAGAAAACGGGTCTCTTCTCATTACTGCCTGGTAGTGGAGACCTTGTTCTAATAACCCACGAGGCTCCATCTCGAACACACCCACCCCCTCCCTCATCCCTCTCCTCTTCTCCTCCTCCTCCTCATCATCCTCTTTCTGGGGAACACAGACCGTCTTTGAGCAAGAACTCCCCAGCCTCCTTGCAGTTGAACAGCTCTAAGCTCCAGAGGCCCTTCTGCTTTTCCTGAAAGCTGGGGGGGGGGGTGCTGATCTGAGTGCCCTTAGGACCGGCCCACCTGCACCCAGGAGCCCACCCGCGGGGCTTCAGGGCTGCAGTGTCATTGCCGGGTCGGAGCTGAGACTCAGCTGGCTCAGGCCAGGTGTCTGTTCTGCCAGCACCTCCGGGCCCGTGCTGAGGCAGATATCGCTCAGCACCCGCTGTCGGGCCGGCGGAGCCATCAGGGGACCTTGGGGCTTCAGGACCCCTGAGCTTTCCTCTTCCCAGCCAGGAGCCTTGAAGCCAGGGCTTTGTGACCCTGGAGAAGACTCAACCTCCCTGCATCTCACTTTGCTAGTCCTTAAGATGGGTGTCAGGATGCTTACCCTCTGGAGTCCTTGTGAAGATTCAAACAGGGACTGGGGAGAGAGGGTGGGGGCTTGAGAAATGTTTGTGAGTGATTCACATCCCTCTGGCTACCAAGCCCATGGCTGCCTGGAACACCCCCCAACAAAGAACCCAGGAAGGAAGTGGGGTGGGATCAAGGGGCCCATTTTACAGCTAGAGGTGAGGCTAGGGGGGTAGGATGACTGAGCCAAGCCCAGCTCCAGTTCCCTCACTGATTCTGTACCACCCTAGAAGCTGGGAACGGTTCCCATCTATAAGAAAACCCAGGCAGTGAGGACCAAAGGACACCTCCCCTTTTCCCACATCTCCGGGGACAGGGTTCAGGGTTCCCTCTCCCCCAGGAACCCAACCTGTCTCCAAGGTGTCAGAGGCCCTTCCCCCATCAGGGCTCTCATTCAGCCACCCCCAAATCCAAGCAATGCCACTTCCCAGTCTCTCAGGACCTTTCCAGAGAGTCCCAGAGCCAGTATCTTGGCCCAGGTACCCCACCCCACCCCATCACCCTTGTAAACGCAACAGCTTCTACCAAGGGGACAGTGTCCCCTGCCCTCCCCCAGCCCAGCAACCTGAAACTGCCCAGAGGCCAAAGGAGCCTGGGCACACTGCTCACTCCAAAAGCAACTTCCTACCCTTGCCCCCTCCCAACTCATGTCCAACTTTTTCAGCTTAACTGGGAAATCTCCCAGTGTCTCTCCTGGGCTTCCGCAGCCCCTGCCCTCCCTCTGGCCAAAGTGAGACCTCAGAGGGCCCCCCTTCCCCCGACTGCAAAAAGCCTGATTGACCGCCAAGTCTTCTGTCTGCCCCAGCTCGGCCCAGCAGAGGGCGCCCAGGAGTGCCAGTCTTGAAGGAAGATGGAAGGACAGGCCAGCGGATCAGAGCAGTCATCCACTTTGCCCAGCTAGCCCAACGGGGGGCTGGTTGATAAGAGGCTGCAGGTTTGCACTGAAGAGGCCGAGCCTCTCCAGGCAGCTTACATCAGCTGAGTGCGGCCAGGTGCCAGTCCAGCAGTTGTCCAGGACCAGCCCCATCACAAGACCGGGAGAGGGGAAGCAAGGCTCCTGGGTGCATGTCCCAAAGCCCTGCCTTTGACCTGGATGCGAGCACTGCCATCCCAGGCCCCTGATCCTCCGTGCGCCCCTCGACCCCCAGGATGGGCTGCCCACGTGCTCAGTCCTCGACTGCGTGCACTTGGACATGTGGCTGAGCGTGGAGACCACCACCGTGTCTGTCCCCTGACCCAGGGCAACCAGGTGCATGTCCCTGCTCTTGCGCCTGCTCTGGCTCACCAGCCCCGCCATGTGCTCAGAATCCCGGGACCCCTCCTTAGCCCATTGTTCCACAGGCTCCCTGAAGCCAACACCTCCCCGCACGCCCCACCACCACTGAAACCCCAAGGCAGACCCTTGTGGCCCAGGCTCACTTCGGGCTTCAGGTTCCTCAATTCCATCTGTGGAACCTCCTGCCCAAGTTAATGGCCGCGCTTTGCAGTCCAGCCCAGAGCCACCTGGAAGGCTCCAAACACAAAGGGGTGTGGGGGGAGGGGCGGGGGGGACACCTCCTGGGGACCGTGGAGGAATAGGGCTTGCCAGGGTGGGACCCTCCAAACTGAGTTCCAGGCCTGGGGGGGGGTTCACACGGGGTGGCTGGCCTTAGAGCCTGGGAAGTCACCAGCTTGTCACCAGCGTTCAGTCCTTTACCTTACCTTGATTGGGCACCTACTGTATGCTCTTGGCCAATAATCACTTGTTTCATTAATTCATTTCCCTCATTCACCAAACTCTGGGAGGGTCAGTCAGCCTGTGCGCAGCCTGTGAGCAGCCTGTGCTGGCTTGTCCCAGAGACCCAGGGAGGACCCACTCTCATCATCCCTGGTCTCCTGGGACTCCTGTTCCAAGGGGACCCCACATCTGGGAATGTGACCCAGGGTGCACGCGTGCTAGTGCAGGATGGGGATGGGCAGGCACAGAGGCTCCAGAATCCTCAAGCTGTGCCTCTTAAAAGACACAAACAGGCAGAGTCCTTTCCGACTGTGCGGCCTGTGGCCTCCATGGCAGGGAGATAATGAACGGCTCCAGCCGGGGATGCAGTGTCCTCAAGACAGACTGGATCCGTCTACAACCCCACCACTCCAGGGCATCACCTAGGATCTTTAGAAACCTGAGGCTCCACCACGGACCTGAGGCAGAACCTGCACTTTCATGGGGTCTCAGGGCGACTCCTGGGCACATGAGAATCACCCTGAGTGTTTAAGAGATTGCCCAGGCTCAGGGCACCTGGCTGGCTCAGAGGAGTAGGAGTCTTGATCTCGGGGTTGTGAGTTCAAGTCCCGAGTTTGGTGTAGAGGTCACTTCAAAAAAAAAGAAATCCCCAGGGTCAGGCCAATTCAGAATCTCCAGGAGCTTCCATCTTTTCGTAAACTTCTAAAGCTATTTCCATGTATAGCTAAAACTTGAGAATCAGGGCTCTGCACTCTCCCTTTGTTTGTGCCCAAAGTCAGTGACCTCCTGCAGACCAAGCCCTGTGGTTAGGGCTCACCTCTCTCTGGCTCGGCCTCATGCCCCCACAGCGCTAGTTCGACCCACCCCCTTTGCCCCTCCTTCACTGCTCTCCCTGCTGTCTCCATTTCCTCCCCCTTGGCCCTCAGGCTCCCTCCCTCCCCGGAGTGGGGGAGGGCAACGCCTTAGCTACTACCCACCCAACCCACCCACCCCCAAATCTGCCATCCCAGCGGGGCCCTCTGCCTCCCCACAGCCGTCCACGACCCATGTGACATCTGCCCCTATAATAGGGAAGTCCTGCTCAGAGCTGAGAATCTGACAGTAGGGAAGTGTGGAAATGAGGCAGGCGGATGAGGCAACGAGCCGGCAGAAGGGCCTCACCCATCACGCTCTTCCAACTCCTGAGTCTCCTGGCCCAGAGCTGACCATGCCCCTTACCCCCAGAGAACTCCCCCTCCCAAGGAGGCCCTCAGGGCCTGGCACGGAGTTCTCTCTGGAGACCAGAAGTCAGCCAGCCCCCAGAAACAGAGTCAAACAACTGGTGGCCACATTTGGGCATGTGCTGACAGCCGATGCACGAAGCACGGAGACCATGGAGACAGTAGCAGGCAGGACAGGAACTCAAGTGCAAGGCAGGGATCTGGGGACAGGCGGCGGCTGTCTCCGCCTCCTTTCCTTCCTCCTCTGTCCTCCCCACCCCGCCAGCATCCCCCACCCCCGTGGGGCCCAGGGAGCAGAAGCCACAGTCACTTCCTGAAGGCACCGGCCCAGCTCAGGTCCCACTTGCCCTGTGGCCCATCACCCGCCTGCAGGCATGGTGAGTGAACCCCCAACCCTAGGAGAGTCCCCTCATCCCCGGGGAAATGGCAAGGGCCATCACAAAGGCCCAGAGGTGGGAGCAGCCAGGATGCATCCCTGGGACAGCTGGGGCCCCAAGGGGCCTGTGGCCCAGGCTGGGGCTGGGACTTGAATAGGGAGAACAGGCAGATGGCCCAGACTACTCTCCTCCCAGGTCAGCATGAACAGCAACCTGGGGACAGGAGGCCAGGGTGAACAGAGGGGCTTCCTGCGGGTGACAAAGTGGGTCATGTACCCACCACCCACCCCTGACCCCAGCAGTCACCCAAGACATGACCTGCTGACCCTGATTTCTCTGGTCCTGTGGGTGACCCGGGAATCCTTCCCCCGACCCACCTGGAGCGGGGCTTTAATAGAGGCATTTCAGGCCCGAGGCAGGGACCACTACCTTTCCTTGTTCTCTGGGTGGGGCACAGACAGGAGCACAGTCTCCACGGTTCTGCCCTTTCCCCCTCCCCAGTCTCCAAGGGTCCAGGTGAAGCCAGGCTTGGGGGCCTGCAGGCCAGAGCAGGCCCCCTAATCAGAGCAGGCCTGGCCTACTTGTGCACCTGCCTACGTCTGTTACGGACAGCATGGGGCCAGTTGAGACGGTACCTGGGATGGACTAAGTGCACCACAGACGGTGCACGTGCCTGACCGGGCCGCTGCTTGGGCCGGCTTGCCGCTTCTCCTGGGTGTTGTCGACTGTGAGTGCCCTGACCGTCAACAAAGGGTGTCTGGGACCGTGAGACTCTGAGCCCACAACTGCCTCCAGGTCTCTCTGTGTCTCTCCACGTCTTTCTACATGAGTCTGTGACAATCAGACTGGACGTGGCTGAGTATATGCCTTTGTATCCTGTATATTTCAGCAAACATCTACTGAGCACCAACAGTGTGCCACACCCTGGGAGGACAGCAATGAGTGAGCCAAGTCACTGACCTTCCACAGGGGCTGAGGGGGGGGGCAGAGAGAACAAACAAGCCAAGGCACATATGTGAAATAATATAAAATAAACTGTATGATACATAGTGGCAGGTACTGAGAGAAAAAAAGTAGGTTGGGAAGAATGGAGAGTTCTGCGAAGGGGAAATCAATTTTTTTAGATGAGGGTGGTCTGGGAGGAAGGCCTCTCTAATTAAATATCAGCAGAGACCTGGAGGTCGAAGAGGCAAGGGCAGGACAAAGGCCCGAGAGGGGTTGGGGGCGGGGGGAGAGCAGGGGAGAGGCGGAGGCCAGACCCAGGTAACTGGGTAAGAGAGGCAGATTGATGGTTTAAGGCCTTTTTCATGAGATCTTTAGCTTTTACCATGGGGAAATGAAGCATTGCCAGATTTTGAGCAGAGGGGCTTCCTCCAGCTGCTGTGGGGGAGGGTCCTGGCCAGAGACGGGGGTGCGGGGGGCAGAGGGGGAGGCAGGAGACCGGGGAGGAGCCTGGGTTCCTCCAGCCAGCATGACAGCGGTACAGGCAGTGAGATTCTGGATGTATTTTGAAATAAGAACAGAAGGCACTAGGGATGTGGAGCATGAAAGCACAGGGTATTCTCAAGGACACTTAGAAGGCACCACCAACTGTGGGAGCAGAGGCTATGGGGGAGCCTCGGGAGCCTGGGTCCTCATGGGGATGAGGTTGTGGGCATATGCAGTGCCTAAGTGGAGAGGTCAGGACTCCAGGGAGCCTGGAGACAAATGTGGGAGGCCCCAGCCAACAGGAGAGCGAGCCAATGACAAAGGGTGGCAAAGAGGAGCTAGGAGAACCCTTGTGTGAGTCCCTGCCTGATTGGCTCCATGTCCCTTAGGGGAGCCATCAGGACTTCCGGAGCCTTCAAGCAAAGTTCCAGGCCTCTCAGCTCGAGACCAGCAAACACCCCAAAAAAACCCCAAAGCCTGAGTTCAACAAACTTCTAAAGAAGTTTCCGCCACCTGAGCTAAGCGAGCAGCACCCCAAGAAGCCCCTGCAGCCCAGCTGCACTGATCTGCCCAGGAAGTCCCCCAAACCTGAGCCAAGTGAACCCTCCAAGAAGTTCCCACAGCTCGAGGCCCCTCAGAAAGCTTTGCAGCCTGAGCCTGGCCACCCTGCCAACAACCCGCCAGAGCCCAAATCCAGTGCCTTCCCCAAGAAGCCCCAGCAGCCTGAGCCCAACGAGGCCACCCCAAACCCCTCCCAGCCTGACTTCGGTACCCTTCCCAAGAAGCCCCCTCAGCTCGAGTTCAGTGTGCACCCCAGAAAGCCCCCACAGCCTCAGGTCGGTGGCCTCCCTAAGAAATCCCTGCCACAGCCTGATTTCGGTGAGTTCCCTCAGATGCCCCCCTGGAAGCCTACGTCCAGTGAGCCCCAGCCCCACTCCTCCCAGCCCGATTTCAGTACACTTCCCAAGAAGCCCCCACTGCCTGAGTTCAGTGTGCACCCCAGAAAACCCCCGCATCCTCAGGGTGGTGGCCTCCCTAAGAAATCTCTGCCACAGCCTGAGTTTAGTGAGGTCCCTCAGACACCCCCCTGGAAGCCTGAGTCCAGTGAGCCCCACCCCCACTCCTCACAGCCCAATTTCAATGCATTTCCCAAAAAGATCCCAGCCCCTCAGCTGAATGACCTCCCCAAGAAGCTCCTGCACCCTGATTTTGGTGACCTCACCAGGAGGTCCTCAGAGCCTGAAGTCAGTGTGTTTCCCAAGCGGCCACGGCAGTCTGAATTCAAAGCACCCTCCAAGAAGCCCCTGCAGCCTGAGCTGGGGAGCCTCCCCAGGGTGTCCTCGGAGCCCGAGTTTGGCCTGCTCCCCAGGAAGTTTCTGCAGCCTGAGTGCCAGGGCCCCCCGGGAAAGTTCTCGCAGCCCGAGTCTAGTGCTCTGCCCAAGAAGCACCTGCACGCTGATTTCTTTGGTGATCTCCCTAAAAAGCCCCCCCTCCCCGGCTCTGTTTCGGAGAGCTCGCTCCCCACTGCCGTCACCCGCCCCAGGCTCCCACTCAGCCCTGGCTTTGGAGCCAGGCAGCAGAGGTCAGGAGCTCCCACTCAGAGTGGAGGGTCGAGGCTGGGCCTCAAACCCAGCTACCCACCCCGGCGGAGGCCTCTGCCCCCAGTCAGCAGCCTGGGACCCCCTCCAGCCAAGCCCCCGCTGCCTCCTGGCCCCAGGGATGTCCAGAACTTCCGGAGAGCCACAGCCGCAGCCACAGGTGGGTCAGGGCAACCCAGGCAGAAAGCTGGGGAAGAGGCTCCCTGGCAGAGCCTGCCTCCCTCCTGCTCTCATCCCTCCACAGCTCTGAGGAGGACCCGTTCTGCTGGGATCCACTCCCAGGCCCAACAGACTGAAGACATCCTGCAGTGAGTGTGGGGCGTAAGCGGGCCCTGGCGCAGGTCAAAGGCTTGGAAGAGGCCCCTATCTCGGGTATTCCCACAGGGACCAGGACGAGGTCTACGAGCTGTATGACGATGTGGAGCCCATGGACAACGCCAGCCCCAGCCCCAAGGGCAGAGGTTTGTTGGTGGTGGGGCTGAGCTCTTAGACCATCCTGCCCAGGCCCCTGGGGACCATTCATTGCAAGGGCATATTCTGCCATGCTGCTGGTGTGAAGCCAAGGGACAACCCATCTCCCTGGCAGTGCCAGAGGAGAAAGTAGAGGGCAGGAAGGGCCTTTCAGAAAAGTCCTACCAGCTCCTGATGGGCAGAACAGGAGGAGGTAGGGCAGCCTAAAGGCCAACAGCCAGTGAGCATGGTGTGGCCGGGGGGAGGGGGAGCGGGGGGTGAGGGTGGTGGGAGAAGGTGTGAAAGAGCAGTGGAAGAATCAGGAAGTGGACTTCGTGGCATGCGATGCAGGGGTGAGCTGGAGCAAGCCAGCTCCTGACACGGATGAGGCCCGAGTACCAAGCCTAACGCCTGGGCGCAGACTGGAGGTATCCCTGAGTCGGGGACAAGGTGTCAGTTTTCACAGCAGACCTGTTGTGTTGGAGGTGCTTGCTGGATGTCGAGGTCGGACTTGGGCCTGAACTCAGGCATGGGGTGGAGACAAAGACCCCTGAGCCTGTAGTCCTAGACACTCTGTGCTCTGGGGTTTACCTAAGGACCTTTTTTTCTCTCTTCTTCCAAGCATCTGCTCCTGGAGAGCAGGATAATGGCAAAGCAGACATGTCTCCAGCCCAGCTGCAGGGTTAATGCCTTTACCAATTTTGAGTGGGGGGAAAAAAAAAAAGTGACTTTTACGCAAGCCTGTACGTGACCATCCCCGAACATGCACAACCGCCCCTGCCCCCACGGCAACAGCTGACCCCTTGTTCCGGACAGGCCTCAGGTGGAAGCCTGAGGACCCGAGAAGCAACTTGCCCAAGCCCTGAGTTTCCAGACTGTTTCCTGGCCCTATCTCTGGAAGGGCTTCTTACAGGGGAACCTTTTATTAAGGGTGCCTTTGAGATGCTCCAGCTTCCCCCGCAACCACCCACCCTCCACCCCTGCACCAGGTCTGCTGCCTCTACTACTCTTTCCTGAGCCCCTTCTGCTTCTCCTGGGCTTTCCTCAGGGGCTGCTTGCAACACCCCCTGTTAGCAGAGCTTCCTGACAGGGCTCCTCCTGCTTCCGCTCTGGTGAGGCTCTTGTGGCTGGGGTCTGGGGGCCACGGACATGGGGAAAGGCAGTAACTGGCCCACCCCTTCCCCAATCCCAAACAGACCAGGAACAACCCCAGCTCTGCTCACTGTCCCTGCCCATGGACAATCGTCTCCCCATTCCATGCCAGTCATTCTGCAAGACTCCAATCAAATAGACTTCTCAGATCTCTCCCTTCTTGAAACACTATGTGGGCCCTCACTGGTAGTACTCATTGTCCCAAAGGCTACTTTGCCCTTTTCAAGTCTAACTGCCCACTCGGCCCCACTCCAGAGGTTCTTTGCACCGCTGGAAGGGGCTGAGGCCAGCAGACCTAGCTCTTACCCAGGATTTCAACAGGTCCCCCTGAGAGCCTGCCTTACCTGCGTGGCCTGATTAGGGTCACACTGCCAAAGTCTGAGCTGCAGATATGTCAAGTCTGCCCTGCACCACGGCGCCTGGGGGCGTGCTCTACACTGTGCTGGGTTTGCAGGGGCCCTAGGGTGCCTCTGGGAGAAGGGGAAGCAGCCAGAGGGAATGTCCTGGGTGAGACTGTAGATGGCATCATCACATCTGAGCACCAGGCCGAGGCTGGAATCTGGAGCAAAAAGCTGGGGGCTTCAGGTTCTGGATCCTTCCCTCAACTGGTATTCATGAGGCTCTCGCCATAAGCCAAACCCCTGGCCATCAGAATCCTCCCTGGAAGGCTGGCAGTTTGCCAGGAAGTCAGCCCTCACCGGGCAGACCCCCCACAATTTGGTCTCAGCACCAGCCAGGCCAGTCCAGGAACCCCACCCCACCAGCCCCTTCTCAGATGCCCACTTCATCCACTCTAAGAAATGCTTTTGCCTTATTTTTGACCCAGATCCCATGACAATTCCCAGAAGCCAGTCTACTCTAGGAGACAGACATGAAATGGCCTCAAAAGCCTGCAAATAAATCCTGCCTGTATCATTTCCAGCCAGATGACCTTGGAGTAGGATTGCTTTACCACTCACAGCCTTTATTTCCCTCATCAATGAGCTGGGAATGACAATATTGCCTACTATCCTAAGTAAGAAGGTTGTTGTGAGGGCTGAAATGAGTTACTCTAGTAAACAGTTTCTGCCACGCCTGCCATGAAGTAGGAGTTACGAAAACAAGAGCCAATCCACTAGAACTCACAACCCAGGAGAAAGGCCTGGGGAGAAGATGGGCAGGTGGGCAGGGTGGGGTTTGGGAGGGGGTGGATGTCCCGAGAACTGACCCAGGGAAAGCTCATTCAAGATCAAGCCACCAGTGTCAAGAGGGAGGCTGAGCCAACGGTCCCTGCCCTAACTCAGCGCTCTGACTGCTCCCAGATGACGTGCCATCTACCCAGCAACCCCCCAGGCCACCACAAGATCCAGAACTCAGGTACCACAGGGCAAAGGGCATGTACCACGGAGGGGCTGAGCTCTGGGAGGACACGGAGGGGGCCCCTGAGGAGCACATCTTCCTTAGGAGCATCCAATTCCTCAGGAAGGAAAAGGCCCCCCAGCCACAGCAGTTGCCACCGGCAGACCCAAAGACCCTGAAGCAGATCCGGAAGGCAGAGAAGGCCGAGAGGGAGTTCCGGAAAAAGTTCAAGGTGTGAACACCAGAATTCTCGACACAAGAGCCCTGGAGTTCTGGGCACAGCCCCAACTGACCAAGGCCCCATAAATCCCATCCTCAGAAAGATGGGGTTCCTGGGGTGAAAGCACAAAACAAAATCTCTTAACATATCCCTCCCCAGTTTGAGGGGGAGATAGTGATTCAGACAAGGATGATGATCGATCCCAACGCCAAGACACGTCGTGGGGGTGGCAAGCACCTGGGGATCCGGCGCGGGGAGATCCTGGAGGTGATTGAGTTCACCAACAAGGATGAGATGCTATGCCGGGACACCAAGGGCAAATGTAAGTCAGACAGACCAGAAAGTCCTAGGGAAACAGGCTACCACCAGGGCTGGGAGCTTACCTATCCCACTCTCTTTGCAGATGGCTATGTGCCCAGAACAGCTCTACTGCCCCTGTGAGTGCTGGCCCTGACTGGGGGGTGACAGGGAGGGTGGGGTGGTCAGTGGGCCAAGGTGACTCTTACTGACCCAACTGTGCTCTCTGCCAGGGAAACGGAGGTGTATGACGATGTTGGCTTCTGGGGTATGTAGATGCTCTGGGTAGGCTGGAAGGGACCAGAGGTAGGCTGGAAGGAGGTAAACCCCTCACCCCATTTCCCTGAGGGCTGCTCATTATCAGTTTACGGGGAGAGGAGTCACTGCAAATCACCCTTCCTCGGCAGACCCTCCGGAGAGCCGACCATCCCCCCGGGAACGGTAAGGCCCACAGATGTGGGTACCTAGGACAACCGGCCAGCCCAGCCACCCACTAACCCAGGAGTCTTGGATCCCAGATTGGCAGTCACAGAACCACCCAGGCTCATGCCTGCCTACATACATGAACCACATAAAGCACCTACTGAAAGTGATTCCTGCTTCTTGTCTTTTCTTTCCCTCCTGATTGGCACACAGTGGAGTCATGATCAAACACTTGGGGGGTCTGCGAGGTCGACCCCGTCCCTCCACGGTCTCACCCCTCAGGGAGAAACACCAGCAGGCGGAAACTGTGGCAGGGAGGTGGCAAGGCTAGGACACCACAACCAAACGTTGACAAGCAGTGGCGGCAGCTCCGCACAAGCTGCAAATAGCTGTGTAGCCCAAGCGGACCTACATATGAATGAGATCACATCTTGCGGGGGGAGAAAAGGGAGGGGTGACCCAGTTCTGACAGAGCCCAGGTATCACGTTCAGCCCAAACCACTACAGGACTAAATATGCTCAGAAACTCGCACCCTCCTCAGTCTTACTGTAGCAAAGAAAAGCTGCTATGGACTGAAAGTATATGCCGCCCCGCCCCCACTACAAGCACACACCACAATTCCTATGTTGGAAGCCTAGCGCCCAATGTGATGCTATCTGGGGGGTGATTACTGTCTTTATAAAAGAGGCCCAAGAAAGTTCCCCTGCCACTTCCACCATGTGAGATCACAGCTAGGAAGTACCACCTATAAACCAAGATCAGGTCCCCTCACCAGACATGGATTCAGCCAGTGTTTGATCTTGGACGTCCCAGCCTCCAGAACTATGAGAAATACATGTCTGTTGTTTATAAGCTGCCCAGCTTATGGTATTTTTGTTATAGCACCCAAAGTGGACTACGACAAAAGCCAAACTGGAAATGAGCCTGACACAATGTCTGTGCCCCAAAGAGCAACTGCACAGGAGGGAGAGAGAACGGCTCTCAGGACCGCTAATATCCAAGTGCTTTGTTACCAGCACTGGGAAATTCAAGTCCACTCAGGACTCGGTTTCCATAAAGAGTTCTCCTGAAGTGGCCGGGGTCCATGCCCTCCACCCTCGGGGTCCACAGACAAAGCAAGAATAGGGATGAGACCTCCAGTGGTCACAGCTTCAAGGGCAGAAAAGAAGACTGGCTGTAGCTCCCCAAACCGGAGGTGGGTGCCCCACAACACACAGGCAAAAAGCAAGCATCTTTTCAGGAACTGGTATTTATTATCAAAGTCATATTCGATGTCAACAAGATGCCACAACTACAAAAAAAATTGCGCACATTGCAATCTGAATGCAAACAGTCAAATGGAACCCCAGTCATTAAAAAAGTAATTCAAATTACCCCAAAAAGCAACTGAATTTTTTAAACATCTTTATACATCCAGCCAACAAATTAAAATGGTTAACAAGAAAAAATACAAATTCAGAGGTCTGGTATCGATGTTTAAAAAAGGCAACTGCTTAAGCATTTCTATCGATTCGAACATCAATCTCTCGGCCACTCAGCTTCATCCCATTCATCATCCGGCAGGCTCTCTCAGCCACCTCTGGCGACTCAAACTTAACCACACCGCACCCCTTGGACTTCCCGTTCTCCATCTTGATGTCAGCATACAGCACGTGGCCTGGGCACAGGGAGGGAAGAAGAGACCACAACTCATCAGGCAAACCCAGAGCTCAGCCTCAGTCTGGGCTCCACTCAGTCCAGATCACCTGTTGGATTTCGGTGGACAGAGTCAAAAGGGAGAGCGGCCCTGGCACACGACTGCTCAGAACACAACAGCCGGAATCCAGCGACTATGGCCCTCAGCCATGTTGCCATTCTTCTGCCAACAGGACAACAATCCACCCATGATAAGCCTTCCTGGCAGCTTCAAATGCATACTCGTACACTCAATAAAGTTATAAAGGGGGCTGTGTGAAGCCAACCTTATACATGAGTTTTACAGAGGCTTCATCTTCCAGACCCCACACCACAGCATTTACGAGGCCATCGTGATATAATGGACGCTTCTGTACTGTCCACACACAGGCTGCGTCCTATCTCACAAGTGGGTTTCACATATTCATTCAAGTACTGGTTAAGCATCCAGGTATGTGTCAAGCATCACCATGAAACAAGTCTATAGGGGAAGAGCTAAGGACATGACCATGTAGCCTATGCTAGGGGGCCCTCATTTCTAAAGCCATTAACTCAGCCCAAGGGAAGGTCAACATCTAGAGGGCTTCTCATGGGACAGCTCTAAAATGCTAAAGCCCACCAGAAGGTAAACTCTTGCTATAATAGCATGAAATAAAGCACTTTTGGAGAATGACACTTGCAACTCAGGGTTCAGGGACAGGAGGGAGATGAAATAGGAGGGACTAAGTTACAAAGGGGCTAGTGAGTTTCTCTTGTTGGCAGATGGGCACCTCCAGGCATCTGAGGCAGGGCAGCAGCCTGATCCAACCTGACTTTTCGGAATACCTACTACAATGTGGAAACTAAGTGGGGCGAGGGCAAGAAGGCACACTATGGCTCAACAGCTGCCCCAAAAGAAGAACCAGGAGAAGCAGCAAAGTGGTGCAATCTGAACTACCAGTGAAACAGGAAATGGGAAACACTGAGAAGGCCCTGACCCAGCAAGCCACCCAGACTTCTGGCTTAGGTCCCAGGCTCCCACTTGACATGGTTAAAAGAACAGAGGTGGTGGGAGTGAGGGGCAGAGATTCACCCGGGGACAACTTCACTTCCTTTCAGCCACACAATGAGCCTTTCAGAATGGTGGCCTGGTGTGCCAGGAAACCACAACCAGAGAGCCCCTCAGCCTCATTCACACAAAAGCTCACCCCTGGGAACTTCTGAGGAAGTGCTTTGAGAGGCATGAACCAACAGTGCGGTGGTAGAAAGCAACCTCATCTGTTTTTATTCAGCTTTGTCACGTAGAAGCCATGTGACCTTGGCAACGTGATTTTGCCTGACATCTGCAAAATGGGGACATCACCTCCTTTCAAAAACCGTAAAAGGAGAAGGATGGGGTTGAAATGAGAACACAGGTGAGAAGTGTCTGACACATAAGAGGAAACTCAACAACTGGCTTGAATACTTGCACAGGCAGAAAAATGGCAAGTCCCATTGGTCCTCGAGTCATGGCAAGTGGCTGTGAAGACCAGGATGGGAGCTCCACTGCACCCTTCAAATGCATCACTAACAAGCTAAGACTCCTGAAGCCACAACACATGGAAGCACCTAGAAAGCCTTTCCCAAACACTTACCACATTCGTTGAATTTGTCTTTTAGCATCTTCCATGTAAAATCAAATGGGAGCTAAATGGAAAAGGAGAAACTGATGAGTGATACAACCAAATCCTAATGTCCTAATGCATAAACACCAGGGTCTCTCTGAGAGGAACTTTCAGGACTTCTTGTAACACCAAGAAATAGAATACCCTTCAAACTGAGATATCAGCAGAGAACAAAACACACCGGTCTGGAATGAGGTTCAAAACCGGCACACCAAGCGCACTCCCTTTGTGGCATCAACTGTCTAAGGGCGAATCATGCAGAGAACAGTCGCCTATGGTAAGCAGCCCACAGACCATTCAACAGTAACTGAAGGTGGTCAATTTGGTATAAAGATAAAGCAGATATAGTAGCCCTTTGTCTCTGTCATGCCCAGGTGTAGTGGCTCTTCAAGCTAAGGGAATCAAGAAGCTAGGGTTCCTGAGCTCACTGGTTTCCACCTAGCAGTACGAAAACCCGGGGCTTCTGTTGCACAGAGTTCATTATGCTCTCCCATTCCCTCCTTATCCTACCAGCACCAGACTTTGGGGACAGTAGCAAGGTGGCCTTAAGTGCTTCTACTCTGCCTCCCTACTGAGGGCACCAACTCTGACGCCAACCCGCCCCCACCTCCCTTTGTGCCTACCACCACCACCACCAAGTTGCTGAAGAACCACTTACATTTCTCACAAATATCTGGCAGGCCTTCCTGGCCACCCCAGGAGCATGGCCTCCAGCTCCGCCAAAGGAACCTGCGAAGCTTCCTCCAAAGTTGCCACGCTCCATCTCGATGGCGCGGTCAAAGCTGGCACCGCCACCGCCACCCATGGCCAGGCCCATGCGCTCAATGCCGGCGCCTAGGGCTGGACCCATGGCAGGACCCATGCGCTCCAGGCTGTTGGCGCCCATGCGCTCCAGGCCCATGCGCTCGAGACTGTTGGCACCCATTCGCTCCAGGCCCATGCGCTCCAGGTTGTTGGCGCCCATGCGCTCCAGGCCGGTGGCCATGCGATCCATCACGGGGCCCATGCGCTCCAGGCCAGCCCCCATGCCTGCGGGCACCATGCGCTCCATGCTCAGGCCCATGCGCTCGATGGCAGGGCCCATTCGCTCCACACCAGAGCCCATACGCTCAATGGTCTGGCCTACGCGGTCGATGGGCGCGGCCATGCGCTCAAGGCCAAAGCCCATGCCGGCACCCATGCGCTCCACGCCAGAGCCGATGCGCTCCATGGTCTGGCCCATGCGCTCGATGCTGGAGGCCATGTGGTCGAGGCCCAGTGGGCCCATGCGCTCGATGCCGGAGCCCATGCGCTCAACTGAGCCCATGCGGTCCATGACCAGGCCCATGCGCTCAATCTCAGAGCCCACACGATCCATGCCATGGCCCAGGCCTGCGCCCATGCGCTCCATGCCGGCACCCCCAATGCGGTCAATGCCAGGGCCCATCCTCTCGATCCCAGGGACACTGCCTCCACCTCCACCTGGAACAGGGACACAAAACACAGGCAGATATCAGGGACTTGCACACCTGTGTGCACACCATGCCAGGAGGGTGACCTGGGTGCAGAGGCTTGGGCACTTCACAAGCTCAACCCCAGTTCAGGAACTAAATCCCACAACAATTTATCATTAGACATCCCTCAAATGTCGACAACTGTTAAGGCGGGGTAGTGACGACATCATTCTTCCTATTACTGTGCAACAGCTAAAATTTCCATAGTAAAATTTTAAAAGGGAGAAAATCCACCCTGGAGAACTTGTGTCAACAATGTTCTCCATGTTATTTCAGAAGCGCTAGTACTTGTAACTACCTTTG
This sequence comes from Callorhinus ursinus, assembly GCF_003265705.2. Taxonomy (NCBI): domain Eukaryota; kingdom Metazoa; phylum Chordata; class Mammalia; order Carnivora; family Otariidae; genus Callorhinus; species Callorhinus ursinus. Next base: position 206,197 of record NW_027397169.1, read on the forward strand.
TGAGCCATGGTTGTCAGTTCCTGAGAACTCTGAGGTCTCCCCACCAAATTTAACTGAGAAATGCTCTCAATGAAGGAAGCTCAGAAACCCCAACCTCAGTTGGTCAGTCTGTGTGATGGATTACGTGGATTATATGTGACAATTCCAATCACTCACAACCTTTACCCTTCTCCCAACTTGTCCCTCTCAGATGCCCTGCTGATGGCCAGTATGGCTGCATTTCCTTAGCACCCCAGGCATAAAGCAGCTAGTATACAGCCACGTAATTAAGAGATAAAGAAAACAAACACCAATATAGATCCTCTATGTCTAGATGGACAGACAGCTACTTCCAGGGAGCCTTACTCTGTGAGGAATACCCCCAAATGAGCTGTGCGTAACTCTGCTGGCTTTGGAGGAAAAGAAGTCAATGGCACTGCAGAGTAGATCCTAGAAGCGGCCTAAGATCAGTTCTCAATGCCATGGTTCGGCTAGACACATGCTGGCATGTCAGCAATGCAGTGACCCTGTGAACCTGGTAACTCTGGACAAGGAGGGTATGGCTCCACCTCCAAGGCCACAGCCCACCACTTTTCCACCATGCAGAGCATCAAGGTCCCTCTCACTCAAGCTTCACCACCACCACCACCACCACCACCACCTGCCTCTGAAAAAGGTCAGCTGAGCCCACAGCCAGCCCATTCCTGACCCAAGCGGCCCAGTGCAAGATGTGAATTCAAGAAAAGGAGACTCAGAAGTTTCTGTGAGTCTCTGACTGACCTCACGTGTCACTCCACTTCCTCCAGGACTATTTCCTTAGTCATGCTGAATAACAGCACACCAAGTGGCAAAATATAAACACAATTTAAGAAACACAAGTTCTGCTCTGAGAGCAGAAATTTCTCAGAAACTAAAAAAAAAAAAAAAAAAAAAAAGGCAAGATAACTAGAAAAGGGCAGGTAGCATGCTCAAGAACATCAGAAATCAGGCTGACCCCCCGGATGCCAAAAGCAGCAGAGAACAAGGGAAAAACGGTGCCCATGTGGAGTTTTAGAATCAGCGCACCACAGAAATAACCAGCAAGTGGAGTTACCAAGGAAATGCCAAGGCACTCAGAGCCATTGGGGGGGCGGGGGGAGATCAAGCTGACAAAAGAAGTTCATTTAGTTTTAAGTACCCATAAAAAAAAAAGGTGTGTATTAATGGAAGGATATAGTCCAAAATGTTTACAGCACTCATCACTGGGCAGTGAGATTGTAGATATTTAATTTTTTAAAAAATAATTTTCTGAGTATCAGTACAAATGTACAGTTTAGTAAGCATCTGTTAGAAATGGAGCTACTGTACTTTTATAATTAGGTATTTACTTTCAGGAATTCACAATTTTATGGTATTTAAAACAACAAAGACCCCAAATTACATGGATATTATAATAATGACAACGGCTAACGCTTACATAGCACTTACGTTGTGTATTCTCTTTTATGCATTGACTCATGTACTCTACACAACAACCCTATGAAGTAGATACCATTATATCCCCATTTACAGTATGGAAAACAAAGAGGTTCAGTAACTTGCCAAATGTCACACAGCTAGGACGAGACAGAGCTGGTTCCCACCCAGGCAGTCTATTTTAGAGCCCATGCTTTCCACCACTACACTCTACTATCCCCCAGTAATAACAGCCTATTCTAAAAATCAAAACATCAAAACTAAGCGTTTCCTACCTCCTCCCTGCTTTGCAATGATCTCTCCTCTCTTCAGTGCATTACTTAGGATTTCTAAGGAAATCAGGAAGAAAAAAAAATTAGCCAAATTTCTCTATGATAACAGAAATTTGTTTATTACAGATTCCAGAATAAGAATATTACTAATTTAAAAATAAAACAAGGAAGGGGGAGGGGTTAAGAAATACACACACAGACAGGATCATTTTACTAGAAAACTGTAAGAGTCCTTGATGATGGGTCATGATACTAGGATCCCATGTAGCTCCAGAGTCTGAGCCCAGTTGGCAAGACCATCTGGGAATGCGCCCAGCAGAGCTAAGTAAGAGCCAGTGTGCACCAATGAAGTGAACTTAGAAAATCAGAGCAAGAATGGGGCCAGTGGCACAGTTTTCTAAAGCTGGTCCAGAGCCTCAGTACTCCGGCTGAAGCCTGCACTCACCCACCAGATCCAATCAACACCTCACAGTCATCCTTTAGCAAACTGAAGCTGTGGATATACTTACTGCCAAAACCCTGAAAACCAGCAGCAACTGCGTGCAGTGCTGAAGTATGACCTCATTAACAAGTCATGCATGGAAAGACTCTAGCAAGCTAAGCCCACCAGCCCCACCTGGAAGGAGCTGGGTGTGATGATGATTAAGTGACAGACAAAGCTTCAGGAAAATAAAAACCCCAACGCATCCAAACCACATCCAACACGTTGTCGAAAACGGAAAACACTGTTGTTTGTTTGCCCACGATTCATCCAAACCTCTTTATAAATTTTGTCTAATGCTGTAGGGTTAGTACTAGCTTTCAAAAGTTTCTTCTCAGCTCTTCACCGTGTAAAGAGATTTGTACCCACCCCCCTTCTCTGGTCACAAAGTGTGCTCAGCAATGTGGACCAATAGCCCCAGAGCATATCTAACTTTATGACTGAGACCACAGAGATTAACCCTAACCCCACAGCTGTTTCTGGTACTACAACTACCTGCTACAGGAAGGACGTGGGAAAGCATACCAAGAAACAACAGACCTCCAGCCTGCAAACAAGTAGGGCTTACTTATTCCGCGACACCGATCCTGCTCAGCATACCCAGGCCTAGCTTCACTTTCCTAAATCAGCACTTAGATCAAAATATTCCTTGCAAAAGCTTCACAATCGGCACACCACTGATTTGAAGAAAAAGGAAAAATTCTTTTCATGGGCATTCACAGACCTCCCTGACTCTGAACTTGAATCTTTCGACCCCAGGTAGACCCTCACCTCCAAGTCTCTGCACCTGATGCTGTCAGCCTTCTCTATCCTGCCAGTACACCCTCTATAGTTACACTGAACTCTGACACCCAGCCCCTCCAGCTTCAACTGCATCTCCTGCACGGTCTTGCACTTCTGCTCAGATCCAGTGTTCTCAGCAGAAAACTTCTATCAGCCACGTAGGAAAACGATCACCTTTGTGTGTTGCTCACCCGTCTGCCAAGGGCCTAGGAACCAACATCTTCACTGGCACCCTCACTAGGCCACTTCTATGTACGGACGTCTGGTGCTGCCCTGAGTCACTGAGCATCGTCTCCTCAGCTGCACCCCCTTCTTCAAGATCAAGGACCACAAGTCTACATCCCTGCACCACCAAGTACAGTGGTTTGCAGAAACAAGGGCAAAGATCTACTGCCTTGATAGTAGAGAAGGGACACTGAATGGGGAGACACTACGGAAAGTAGCACCGAAACAATTCAACTTTCAAGTGAAAACCAGAAAGGAGAGAGAAATCAAGAACTGAATAAACAAAACAAAACAAAAAACCCATCCAGGTCAACTAGTCTGAAATCCCAACTTAAACTTAGACACCTTTTTACTAAATTGGGTCTGATCACAAGTAGCAGCAGGGAATTCCAGAACAAAGCCCTTTGCTCTTGCCCATGTCACTTTGGGAGGACTCGGGACAAAGAGACAAGGGAGTCTCAATCAGAGAGAAAGTGGCAAAGTAGCAGGAGACAGATGACATTTCTATTCAGGTCGGGACTGGAGGAGTTTCCTGTTGCCATGAAACACAATGACCTCACTAGATCCACCCCTTCTCCACGAACCAGGACAAGGCCAGCAGCCTCATCACAGAGGTTGAGAGGCACCACAGTGTGGCAAAGAATTAAAGGCCTAAGGCAGGAAGAAGAGCCTATGGAAGCAAAGTCATGTGCCATCTTGTTCTTCTTACCCTCAGTATCCACAAAGTGCTTTTTGCAGCCAAATGAAAAGTTTTTTAAATATTTTTAAAAATATCCTGCTGCTGGGGCGCCTGGGTGGCTCAGTTGGTTAAGCGGCTGCCTTCGGCCCAGGTCATGATTCCAGGGTCCTGGGATTGAGCCCTGCATCGGACTCCCTGCTGAGCAGGCAGCCTGCTTCTCCCTCACCCTCTGCCTGCCACTCCCCCTGCCTAATAAAAAAATAAAAAATCTTAAAAAAAAAAAAAATATATATATATATATATATCCTGCTGTTCCAGGACACCAAAACACAATCAGTCATAGTAATAAGAAACTTTCAGCTAACCTAGTCACATAAGGATTATGAACTCATTCCCAAAATTCTAAAGCTTTGGGATTAACTACAATAAAACTAGTCAGTCATATCAGACAAGCACAAGGAAAAAAAAAAAAAAAAAAGTAAATCTTCACTACCAGCCTAGTAAGACACAAGAAAGTCCTTCCAGCTACTTAACTGCCAGTAGGGAAAAAGAGAAACAAGTCTCCACCAAACAACTGTTTCCCTCCACTCTGAGGGACACGGTTTCTAACAATTCCTGGTTTTCATGGAGGACACAACACAAAGAGGATGGGAGTCCCAGAAATAATGTGCAGAAGAATCTGGTCTCACTGATGAGCTGGATGATCAATCTTTCTAGGACCTTCATAAATTCTAAGAACATATCTAATACAAACTTACACAAAAGGGCTTAAAATCCTCACACCTAACTCAATGGGTCCCCCAAAGACAGAGGCTGAGCGCTCTGAGGCGGTCACCTAGAAGCCTCACATCTGCACAGAATGAGAAGCAGGTGAAGATGGGGGAAGAGTATGGATCCACGCTCCAAATCGCCTTTGACAGACACAAACTTAAGAGCCCCCAACTGGACAATCTCTTTTGCACCATACTAATGAAGAATTAAGCTGGCGAATTCTCAGAAACATCTAAACTCAAAACGGGAGAGGGGAGAGACATTTACCAAGAAGTAAAGAAACTGCTTTGCAATCTAACCCAAACCAAAACAAGAGCTTCTCTGCACTTCGGCACAATACGCCAGGCCTTCCAGCATCAGAAAACTCCAGTTCCCTGAGGCCTCTTTTAAAGGTACCAGCAAGCACACCCTGCCATCCGTTAACTAGACCACCACAGTGCCCTGGACAAGGGAATTCACACCCCTCTCAGCAGGGTCTCCGAAACCTCTACCACTCCAGAGAGCCGGTGCTGGGTAACGCAGCGGTTCTAATTCCCACAGCAAGCAAACATCTTATACCAGTGCAACCAAAGAAGCCACCTGAAAAAACTAAAGAAAAATGGTTCTATTGATACCAATAAAAAATTCAAGGACCAAAAGTTTTTACCTAGGTCTAAAAAATGTTCAATTTTTTAAAAGACTATGGAAACACAGCTGACTTTGCCTAAGAAAGAACCTCTGACCTGAGGGTGAGCCTGCACCCCAGGGGGTGAGCCCCCGCCCACGTGGAGCCTTCTTACCCATTCCTCTGCCAAGGGGCTCGCCAAAGCTTCGAGACATTCCCATCTTGTCTCTGGCAAAGTCTCTCTCAAATCCTGCACCCATGCCACGCTCCATCTCTGTGGAAAAAAATATTACCCTAGGCCTTTCCAGGAATACCACTGTGTTTTAGACATGACAAGTATACTACAGGCACACAGCAGCCGCCACCAAGTCAGCATGTCCACTCTTTCTATAGAGAAACCATCATTCATCCTTTTTTCCTTAAAAAGGTCACCTCAAGTGAATCCGTGAAAACTACCTACCTTTAATCCATCAAGGACTAACTGACAACTTTCAGGAAAGCCCCCCGTGAGTAAGGTACACCAAGCACCTGCTCCTACAGCAACCGGCGTGGGCGCACGCGGAGTCAAAGGCACACTGCGGTAGCAGCTACCACCTGCCCGGTACTTCCCATGTGCCCCGCCCCACCCAGGGCTCTAGGTGTGCTAACAGTTCATGGAATCCCACAAGAGCCTGCAACATCACTGCCCCTTTACCAAGAAAGAGGCTCAAATGCCTTAGTAACTTGACCAAGGTCACATGCCCGGTTAAGGGGTGAGGCAAAGGCTGGAACCTAAACCCGATGCAAAAATCCATGCTCTACTAACAAAAGCACATCCACACACAATATAGAAACATGCCTGTATATAACGGGACATCTCTCCTAACACAGGTAGTTTCATCTACACAAGGATGTTGGTAACTTCATTATTTTTTTTCTATGCTGACAGCCAAGACTTATGTTTTGCAACAATCTTTAAAAAAAAAAACAAAGGTCTTAGCTTCTATGGGGAAAAAGCCTTACCACAGCTGTAAACTGCTGGAGAAAGCCTTTGATGATCCCATTATTGGCTACTTCTTTCCTCTAAAGCAAGACTTAAGATGTGTATCACACTGTGTCTCCCTCCCATACTGAGAGGTCCTTGAAAAATCTAGTTAATGTTGCTCCTTAAAAATCAGGTGCTATATAATGATCACCTTTTATCGCATAACTACCGAAAATAGTTATATGCAGCTCAAGTCCCTATACTTTTCAATGAAGTGAACAAGCCTACCAAAGGGGTGGAAGCAGGCTAGCCATTATGAATTAATTAGAAAATGCAGCAGAGAGGCGCCTTAGTGGTTCAGTCTCTTAAGCGACTGCCTTCGGCTCAGGTCATGATCTCCGGGTCCTAGGATCAAGCCCTACTACATCAGGCTCCCTGCTCAGCGGGGAATCTGCTTCTCCCTGTCTGCCTACGCACCAACCCCCTTCATGCTCACTCTAGTTAAAAAAAAAAAAAAGAAGAAGAAGAAGAAAAGAAAACAGATTTTAGCAATGGTGAACTTGCTATTCATAGTCTGAACAGACCCAACTGAATCTCATAGGTTGGTGGCATGCCATCTGCTGAAAATATAACTAACTTGCGCAAGCTTGCATGTGGTAGGCAGAAGGGAAATCCCAGAGCAGCACTGTAATGGACAATGCTCTGCTGTACTCCTTTAATCCCTATCATAAGGGCATAAAAAAGGCAGCACTCCGCCCCCTTGAGATAAGGAAGTCATATGTAGGTATTAATTTGTCAGCAAAGGCCCTGAGAACTCATCTTCCCAAACGAAAACAAAAAGAAAACCAAACAACTTATCTTCCCAACTGTCAACAGGCTCTACAGTTCAGGGAACCCTCTGTGAATTCCAATGTACTACCCAAAAAGAGAGTTTTCCTTGCCAAATATTGTATCTTATCATTGTCTGGCATTTGATGACTTTTTAATTTGTAATTTTTAATATCCATTCTATCAGGACTTGACCTGTACTGTTGACTGGCCGAGACTGATTTCTCATCAGTCTGAGGTCAGCACCCACGACCTTGGTGGATGCATTACGGTCACCAACTAAACATTAAATTAAATCCAAAACATCTTTATCAACTTTTCCCCTGATAAAGTTGACTGCACTCAAAGCTCAGAACACAGCTCAAGTGGAAGTAGAGCATTCTCTGTTGTCTACTGCAGAGGATGATGAGGGAGGACTCGAAGTACCTTTATCTCGGAACATCTAAGAACACTGCATCAGAACACATCCTCCCACTGCTGCTCTCCAGGAGAATGAGCACTGTGAACCTTTGATCACCAGGCCCAGAACTGTGACTGTGGCACTCCACCTGCCAGATTACCAAGGACTTTGCTCACACTGCTCAGCACAGCCCCACCCCTCTCCATCCACTTCTCAATGACATCACTCCACTGCTCAAACGAAAAACCCCATTTCCTAATGACTCATCTGTTTTGAGCAAACACTTTACCAAGCCAGACTCCTCACCTTTTATTAGAATTCCTATACACACTATGAGCTACAGGCTAGCCTGAAAGTACACTGGAAATGCAGACCTTTGTCCCTTTCATTCCTAACGGTGAGGACTTCCTCATATCTTTTTATCATCATCTAGAACAAGGCAAACCCATGAAGAAGGGCAGTTTATTCATCAGAATTTTCTTTCTTTCCAGTTTGACAGTTATCCTAGGAAGAGACTCGCTTGCTCTATTCTATCTTCACAGTAAAGATACTGCAGGTCAGCAAAGAAACATTTAAATGCAAATCTTTAATGACTTTCCATCCCAGGGAAGTTTGTGTTTAAGGGAAGCAACATCCCCACAGGTGGGGGTCAAAGAGTCAAACCAACCCCCAAAGCATTTCAGAAATACAGTCGGCAGGGTTTCTCAAAGCACACTCTACAGGCCCACTGAGAAGGGGATGATGCCCATGCTGGAGTCAGTTCTGAAAGGCAGGATCACAGTGTGACTAAGAGCCAGGCTCTGGAGCCAGATAGCCGGGATCCATATATATCCCATTATAACTAGCCATGTGACCTTAGGCAAGTCACTCTCTGGGCCTCAGTTTCTGACGAAATGGTGATAAAAGTACCTACAAATCATGTGGTTCTTGCAAGGACTAAATGAAAAAACAAACTGTTACTATGACAGTATATTTCTATTAAGGGGATGAAAGCTCCGAGTGATAGTACACCAAAATTTGCACTATGTAAATGCTAAATTAAATCAACGTCTCTGCTCACAACTCAGAGTTTTATCAGAGCAGACGATCAAGAACTGATGCACTCCAGCACTCCAGGAAAGATATGAATTTGATCAAAAACTCCAAAGAAACTAAAACTAATCCCTTACACTTGAAGACAATTTTAAAATGAGCAAAACATAACCAAAGATATCTACAGGATGCTTGCTAGTGCTGGAGACAATAAAAAGCTTTACTATTTTTATTGGGTAATTATCAGGGAGATTCAGAACACAACACACAGTTTAGTGACTAACGGGATTAACACCTACTAGGAAGTCTAGCTTCTGGAATACAAACTTGTGATTTTAATAACATTTAAGGCAATTCAAAAACATCGAATTCAACAGAAAAGTGGAAGGGGCAATTATTCATTAAAAATGGGTGTGCTGCCTCAAGGTCACCCAAGAGCCAACAGCTAGCAGGGGGGGCAGGTGGAAGCAGGAAGGAAGCATAAGTCTTACCGTTTATTCTGCCCATGTTCATCCCAGATCCAAATCGACCCATGTTTTCCATACCACCACCAAAAGGTCCCTCCATGCCTGCAAGAGACATTCGACATTCCCATTTGAGCATCATTCCAATGAGACTGCTCCAACTCATCAGGAAAAGAAAGATTTTTTCACAAGTTTCACCCTGGGCATTTTCTGCCAAGAACTTCCTTACCAAGGGTAAGGGCTTTTGGAGAAAAAATGCTAGTGCCCTCACCTAAAAATCACCATCTTCAAAAAGCTAATCTGATCCAACCCCCTTAACAGACAAGCAAAGAGAGGCCCAGAGAGATGGAGTGATTTGCCCAAGGTCACAGAGCTAGTTAGTGAGAAAGCCAGAACCAAAAGCCAAGATACCCAGTGGAAAGAGTGACGGGAAAAATTAATTTCTAGACTCAGTGTTTGGAAACCAAAGTGAGAATTCATGCAAGGCTTAAGGGAAAAGAAAGAGGAACGGTGAGAGAAAACCATACCTAAAAGTGATTACATTTGTACTTCATTTTAAATCTCTTACCTCCCATTTTATTTATTCCAAATCCTATGCCTTCCATTCCCATTCCTTAAAAAGAAAAAGTCAATGCAAACTAAAATTATGTCAAAGCAGTAATGTTTGAACTTAAAAAGCACAAGTAATTCCAAACCAGCAAGTGAACAAAAAACATCCCTGGTTATGAATATATTTTAATTGTCAAGGAAAAGGAGGACAGGGGGGGGCTCTACCATCTCACCTGTCAAACTATCACATTCCAAGAAACTATGTCTTTAACAAGTCTTTAACAAAATAATCACCACATGACTCAAAATTCTTTACACATACAGTTTTAATAAATAACTACGTCAGACCATTTTAAACATGATATGTAATTAGCCAGTACAAACTGGAGAACACTCACTTTTTTAGCAGCTTATTTTAGGGAACATTAAGTTTAAAAAGATAAAACTCTCTAAATAAACAGTTCCTAAAAACAGTGAGGCTTCCCTCCCCACCACCCCTTTCTTCTTAGGCATTAGTTAGGGGGCGGGGGGGGGTGGCAGTCAAACTGATAGGGCCATATGAGGTCATGGTCCAGGGCGCTGAGGTAAGCCCAGAGTTTAATCTGGGAGGGAGACAAGGGATATGCAGAACTAACAGTAGCAGGGTGAAGGGACATCCACCCTGCAATTCAAAGGATTTCAAGAGAGACCTAAGACTACCGTAGTCTAGATGCCGTATCAACACCAGGCGAGAGCCCAAGGGGTGTCTGGGTAATAAGACTGTGGCAGTGCTGTGGTCCCATGGTCAGGAGACCTATAGTCTCTGTCACTAACTGATAGTGTGACCTTGAGCAAGACCAACTCTCTGGCTTGCCTCCTTTTATCGAACAGCTTAACTACCTCAGCTCGGAAGGTCATGAAAGGATAAAATGCAAAGTATAACAATTTTCAAAAAAAGGATTCAATTCAGTAAAAACACAAAATATTATTTTTATCAAAATGAATCAGAGATGAATGAGGGAATTTTGCCCCCATTAAATCTTTATTCCATTTGAAGTACTCAATGTCCAATTATCCCAAGAGTTCACTTGACTAACTTCCCCAGACACCTCCAGTCAAAGTACACTGTGGTTCTCACCTGCGGGTCCTATGTTTCCCATGCCAATGCCTTTATTCAGGTGATTGGCATCAATAGGCTGTCCTCCTGGGCCTAACCCCATGCCAATACCACCAAGTCCATCTGAAAAGAAAAGAGAAAGTTGTAAGTGTAGAGTCCACTTAGAAAACCGTAACCTTCCAAGGGAAAAAAAGCCTTTGTTTACTGTGCTGTAAATGTCACACTCCATTCCCATCCACCCACCTCCACGGGCAAACCCAGGGCCTAATTCAGAATTCGGCACCAGTACACTTGGGAGCTATCCCTTTCAAGGCATAACTTTTCATACGCAATTACAGATTAGAGTTTGTGATATGTATTAAACAAGCACAAGTGAAAATCAGTTACTTGAAAATTACAGAGAAGAATAATGAACCCACATGTTAAGAATCACAGATACTTATTTGTTTCCCTAAATCTCGAATTGAGAAATGCGTGATTAAAAAAGGCAATTAAGGGGAGCCTGGGTGGCTCAGTCAGTTAAGCATCTGCCTTCGGCTCAGGTCATAATCCCAGGATCCTGAGATCGAGCCCCGCATCAGGCTCCCTGCTCTGTGGGAAGGCTGCTTCTCCCTCTCCCGCTCCCCCTGCTTATGTTCCCTCTCTCGCTGTGTCTCTGTCAAATAAATAAAAATCTTAAAATAAATAAATAAAATAAAATAGGCAATGAAGGACATTGGAGAGCCAGCAGCGCAAATATGCCCAACCTCCACCTCCCAATCTGGTAGCCCAAAGGACTTTTCCCAAGAAAATACAATGCTATAGAACAGCAAATTAACACACTGGGCATACACTATTCTGACTCCACTGTGGGCCATTTTCCTAACAGTGAACCTAGTGTATCTTCTGCCCAGAAATCCTCCTAACCTGTGGATCAATACCCAGTCCACTCTCAACTCCATGCTCCACACACAAGCAGGGATGTAAGAATACAGACTGGTCTCAAAACAGCCAACAAAACCTGATAGTGATAGCATCACATTTGTGATGCTCTGAGTGACCCTGGTCTGAGGCTTAAACCACGACCGGGTGAGACATTTTTAAATGGAAACCAAGCTCATTAAAAACAACAACAACAACACCCCCGATACCAGTTCCCAAATATTTAATCTATTTAACAGCCCTGTGTTTTCAAATTGCACAGAAACAGGAGCAAGAGATCACCAAGGTTATTTACTCCCCAAAGCAATCTCTGAAACGTGCTAGGAGACCAAAAGTCATGGATAATGGGATCCCTAGGGCCTAGTGTGTGCCAGCCAAGGCTCCCAAATAGTCCTCTTCCCACCTCCTCTAGGCACAAAAGTCAACAAGAGCCATCGCCCTGATCCTGAGTGATCACTGCCAAGTGGCCACACTGATTAGGACAAAGAAATGTGGTCCTTCTCTAAAAAATGTTTATTTTCAACAGATAAGCCATCTTCTACTCTTGAAGCCACTGACCTCCCCTCAAAACCTGCCTCCATTGTGCTTTCATAATATTAAACCACAAAGGCATTTGTGTTTCTGTTCTAGTCTAGGCTCCCATTCAATTCAATTTAATGGGCCTTAGGCCTGAGTCCCTCTCCAGACCAGAGACAGTCCCTGGTCCTCTGAAAAGATCCTCCCCAACTGCCCCACCTGGTAGACAGTTCTCCCAACATAGCACAAACAAGCTCTCCTCTCCTGCCACTCAACCCCGTCTTCCTTCTGACTCCCCTGCCCTCCCGCTGCTAGAAGCCCTCACTCTCACCGCTGCCTATGCTCAGGCTTCACTCAGCCCTGTGAGCTTGCCAAAAAACATGCCTAGGGCTTCACTAATATGCACCATTTCCAACTGTGAGGTGACCAGTCACTTAGCCTTCCCTGTCGGACACTCTTTCACCTGGATGTTTCAAGAGACCCTATATAAAAATTTGGATTGTTGTACTTCACATACCATAAGATGCATCCAAAGTGTATAGTTCACTGAGTTTTAGCTTAGTTGGAGTTACATTACAACTACTGCCACCATCTAATTCTGAAACACTGTCATCACCTCAAGAACAATTCTCCACTTACCCCTCTCCCCAGCCAACCACTAATCTACTTTCGGTCTATGGGATTCACCTACTCTGGACATTACCTACAGATGGAATCAAGGTTCATCCACGCTGTGGCAGTTATCAGTACTTTGTTCCTTTATATGAGTAATACCCCATTCTATAAATTTACCACATTTATTCATTTATCAACTGAAATCATGCTACTAGGAACATCCGTATATAAGTTTCTCTGTGGACGTTGTTTTCGGGCCCTTGGAATATACCTAAGAGTGGCACTGCTGGGCCATACAGTACTAACCAATCTCTTCTGAACCCAAGTGCAACCTGGTTTTAATTCCCTTTGCAGTTTCTGGTTCTTCCTTCCACAGGATACTTTCAAAACACCCAACTACATCCTCTAGGATGTAGTCTGCCTCACCACAAAAGTAATCCTAACAACCTTTCCTAAGTTGTGAATCTCTGTTCATTTCTCACCCTGAAAAATTTATAGAAAAACAAAAACCAAACACTTTCTGAAGCTTTCCCTTAAGAACGATCAAGGGAACTGCAGAATAACATGGCACAAGCTCAAGGGTAAGTGTAGTTTTCTGGGTTTGTTTTTTTTTTTTTTTTTAAGATTTTATTTGAGAGAGAGCAGCAGAGAGCACAAGCAAGGAGGAGAGGGAGAAGCAGGCTCCCTACTGAGCAGGGAGCCCGATGTGGGGCTCGATGACCTGAGCCGAAAGCAGAGCTTAACCGAATGAGCCACCCAGGTGTTCTTTTCTGGTTAGTATTAATCAAATTCAAAACCTAAGCCATATTGAGACTACTTACGGGGAAGTTGCTGTGGACGCTCAGGAGGAAAAAAATCTCCCTTTGGTAAGGCCCTTTCATCCTGAAAAAGAAAGTGACTAAATCTCAGTATTCCTTCCTTGAAGCAAAGCTTTGCAACAGCAAAAGACGGAAACAACTCCCAACAATAGAGGACTGGCTAGAAAATTACGACCCACCTATGCCATGGAATAACACACAAGTGTTTAAAAAAAAAAAAAAAAATTACGGAGAAATACCTTTTGTGTAAAAGAGGGAAAGATAAAAATATACATCCATATTGCTATGGGGAATGAATGGGACCTGGATATGAAGTAAGGGCAAGACTCTTACACTGTATCTTTTTCATGCTTTTTGACTTTTAAGTCACTTAAGCAATTAATCTACTCAAAAACACAAACTGAATGTTTAAGGTAACTACGATACCATACCCTTTTACAGTTCCTTTTATTTTCCTTGTGAATTTGAGCGCCCTACCTAGATTGTCCTCAGCATGTTAGTCATGCTTGTATTGATTCATTATTACCCATGGCAGAGCCACAGCAGGGCTAAAGTTTATCACTGAAGTACTTCAGAAGAAGTTTTAAGGCTGTCTGAATCAGACTTAGCATGTTCACAACAGACAAGACACTGGCTAAACATTCTAATGCAATACTATGAAAAGTGGAAACCCATGTACATAACCATCTTTGAAACTGATCACTTGCTTAAAGCAGGATATTCAACTGACCACCTGACCATGCCAAAAAGAGGCAACTGCGTAAAGAATATCTGAAGAGCTGCACATGCAAGCAAAAAGTTGTTTGTCATAAATTTGCTCAACATACTGCACCCTATTTAATGTAGACTGATCCATAAATATAGCAGAGTGCCTATATACTTTTAATAATCCCATGTTTTTCCTAGACTTATTTGATTATACAGAAAGACATCCTATTAACTTACCATTTTCACGTGCATTGGTCTATCAAATAGCAGTTGACCATTAAACATAGCTGATATTACAATTAAGGTTATTTCTTGCAATTCTAAAAACACGCACAGCAGGAGAGAAATACAGAAGAAAAATACTCCAACTACTACCAGGGCCCCTAATGAACTTATGAACCATTTTGATTTTTCATTATACTTTTAAAATATTTGTTTCTACAATAAGCATAAAAGCAACAATAAATAGAACTCAAGAGTAGGCAGGGGAGTAAATGTTAGCTTATTCCTCAGGTGTAGAGCTTCATTCGTATAACCCTAACTTCTCACCAGACCATCCTCCTAAGTACTGGCATGAGTTTTCTGTAGGAGTCCGCTGGGCCAAGTATTCCACCATCTTTTGAAGTACCATGATTTCTGCCTAAGAGACACAGTAACAGCCTTATCTGAGTTTAGTCACTGTGTTCATGTGTGGCGTTCTCCATTGTGACTACAAAGATATTACTCTAGGGCCAGAGAGAAGTGCTTCTTCTAGAATAAAGTCAACCCATTGGAGAAATAGGGCCAAAGACTTATATATGAAATAACAATGGACTTTCTCTCCAGAGGCACATTCTTTATAGACTTCTCCCTTCAGACCAAACTTCTCTGAGAGAGAAGGCTGGAAAAGACCACTCGTAGGCGTGTTCCTCTTCTCTCTCTATGCAGTACTGAATCAATTCCAACACAGAGAACTAACTTTTAAACTCCACAATAACGCATTCCCTCCAGTCACTTAGGAAACACTAACACACAAAGTTACCACTTCCCCCAAAAAACCTGTATTATTAATACAACATTTAGGCCAAATTGTTCACCAAGAGTTGAACTCTGATAAAAGGATACATATAGCTTGCACAGCTTCAATGGACTGTTCAAAAGTAACAGTGCCTATTCCACGACTTTTTCCATCTTTATCCTCAAGAATGTCTGCTCGGACCACCACACCAGCCATACTAAAAACTTCCTTCAGTTTCTTCCAGCCAACTTTATAATCCAGCTAATCAAGAGAAAGTAAGAGAAAAATCTCAATGCAGACATCTTTAGAAAGAACATTTTCACCGTATGAGTGCAGTATGCTTTGGCTGGAAACAAACATTTAAAAATAATATCAGGTTATTTTTATTGTACTAGGCACCCAGCAGCCTCAGTCAACAGAGCATGCAGCTCTTAATCTTGGGGTTGTGAGTTCAAGCCCCATGCTGGGTGTAGAGTGTAGTTAATAAAAATAAAAATCTAAAAAAATAATAATATATAACAAATAAATATACATAGATAAATGGGGTGCCTCAGTGGCTCAGTCAGTTAAGCATCTGCCTTCCGCTCAGGTCATGATCTCAGAATCCTGGGATCTGAGGCCCTCGTAAGGCTCTCTGCTCAGCGGGGAGTCTGCTTCTTCCTGTCCCTCCCCTCCCCCAATCAAGCTCTTGCAAGTAAATAAAATCTAAATAAATAAATATGTCACAAAAATTTATCACCTGCAGTAGAATTCTTCAGATAGGATTACAAAGCCTGGCCTTAACTACTATTCACTCTTTTCTCTGAAAGAACAGGTTAAGTCACCTCATACCTTTCAAATTAATGCTTACTTTGTGAACATTAAAAAAAAAAAAAAACTTTTTTTGTTCCTTGGTTTACCATCATCCTCCCCAACTCACTTTCCTTTAAAAATATTTCCCCTTGCAAATGGCAAGGGTATTATCTTTCATCCCAGACACAACAAGAGGGAGGGAAATGTCAGCCCTGTTCACAGACTTTTTTGACCTGCACCTAACTAAACCCACAGGGAATGCAGACTCAGCTGCCACTTCTGTAACCAGCAAAGTCAGTAAACGTGGCCTCAATAGGACTATGGTCAGGCCTACGATTTATCACTGCAGTGGTCACCCTGGAACAAAGTCCAACTTCAAAGTTATTTTTTTAAACAGATCAAGAAGAGAACATAACCCTCTTTTTTTATTTTATTTTACTTATTTATTTAAGAGAGAGTGGGGGAGAGGGAGAGCACAAAGCGAGAGAGAAAGGAGAGGGAGAAGCAGACTCCCCACTAAGCAGGGAGCCCGACACGGGGCTTGATCATGACCTGAGCCAAAATCAAAAGTCAGATGCTTAACCGACTGAGCCACCCAGGCACCCCAAGCATAACCCTCTTTTTAAAAATTTTTTCTTCTTAAACATCAGAATTAATTTATAACATATTAACAAGATTATTTCATAAAGTTCTGATTTTCTACTTTAGACAATGTTTCCGTTTACTTACATTTGCTACAAATACTGTGCTTCCAAGTCTTCCAGCCTGTAATGCATGGATAATCTCATTTGGGATGTTAGGATTATTTAGGATACTGGGTGGGATATTAATCATTCCTGGGCCACCTGGTCCCATACCCATCCCACCGGTCGTAGCCATCACCTTTTGCATTGCTCTCCTGGCATGTTCACCATCAGGATCCTAAAACAAGCACAGAAGTGTTACATTTAACTGACCCAGTGACAACTAAAACCATGATCTCACAAAAAGTGATATTCCCAAAACTCCAGAGATTGAGAGGTTGTTTGGAAAGCATGTCTCGAAATCTATAACAAGAAATTCAAATGAACTCAACCATCAGGCTAGGAAGAATTCCAGCCAAAGGAATGGGGAAGAAAGAAACAGCGTAAAATTTAGCTCTCAACTTAACTAAAAAAGGGGGGGGGGTTTGATGACAGAATTAGTTGATATAACATAGAACACTTCCAGACGGAAATAAGATCTTCACAGGCTTGGTATAGTTGAATCTAATTTTCAATGGGGTTTTGTAATTTCTGATAACCCCATCAGTGATTTTTTCCAAAAGTTTGAAAACGCAGTTCTAGATCACCGAGGTACTCCGGTCCTTCACGTTATTCAGGCGTTTGACTCGTGTTAAGGTCTGGACAGGTTTGTGAAACTCTGGCATTGACACTAGTCTTGAACCTCTTTGCCCTTTCATGTGTCTCTTCAACATACAGAAACCTTAAACCCTACCATGCTCTCCTCTCTGAGTTCTGAATATACTGATCTTCCTCTAAGAAGTCAAAATAAGTCAGGGAGAAGTCTAATCAACAAACACTTCCCTCTTCCTCAAGGGAGAAAAGATATCTGGTTTGGATTAGATTTGAAAGTAGATTAATGATAAATTCACTTCACAGAAAAAAAAAGTGGGCTGAGTAAGAATAGGGTTCAGGATGGGTAAGACTGTAGGCGTAGATTCCCTTAAGACACATGCGCACACGCGTACCCCATGGGCTCAGTCTGAGTACCCCTGAAAAAAACAAGGCAGGCTGCTCTAAGACCAATCACAGATGTTAGGAAGGCAGGCAGCAGTTGCTCAGGATGTGCTCGGCCACTATTCCAAAGTTCTTACAGGAGTGACTACTGAAGCCTGTGACCGACCCTCTTCATTAAAAACAACAGGTTGGACTGCTCCGTAAAATGTAGCCAAGGACTATTTCTTTCTTTTCCTAATTCCAAACAAGGACAACTCGACAATTATAAATGGTATCCACATTGTTTCAAGAGCTTACTTCTTTGACTTTCAGTGGTCTTCCACTCAGACTATGCTTGTTTAGAACTTCGGCAGCTTTTTTCATGCTTTCTTCCATCTTGAATTCAACAACGCTATGAAGAGTCAAAAGGAAATGAGTGAAACCAGTCCTAACAATTTAGAAGGCTCAATTGCCAATAAGTAACTAGACAATACTTACGCACATCCCTTTGAAGGAAGCCACAGACCAGTCAGAAGAGCAAGGAAAGGGGGGAAAAAAGAAAAGAAAAACATAGTAAATATCAATGACAGTTACATAAATTACAAATATGATGTATGTAACAAAGTTAGTTTTTAAATTAACCCTTCTAAGGGGAAGCTCACAGGAATGTCTTGCCTAGCCTTCCTTATTAAAAGCTGGGCTCCTTATTATCTCCTCTGCCTGCGCATTACCAGCATTGCACTATAGTTACTGAAGTTATAATAAGCAGACCTAAATTCAGGTTCTCCAAGAAATCACACAAACTTTAGATCTGCTTCTCTCTGTACTCAAGTCAATTCCTTATCATACTCCTCCTAAATCCATCCCTTCCATAAATTAAAGCTCATCCTTTGATTATTCTAAGCCATTCTATTGCACAACAAAATAATTTATTTTCTCTTTAAACTAGGCCAATTTTAAATGTTCAGGTTTTAGTATTTGTTTTACAATTTACTGGCACAAAGGCGACTTTGCGGAATCTTTGGTTCACACAACTTTCAAATTCAGCAAACGACCAAGAGTAACATTTTCTAGACAAGAACACACGTTTTACATTAATATACCACCGCTAAAATTCCATGCATAATTCACACACAGCCAATTCCTCTGTTAACAAAGAGACAATGCTGCTATTGGTCCCCAGTTATCCAAATTGGGCATCCAAACAGAATACCAAAAAGCTCTTTGGCCAGCCATTTGGAAAAGCGGGACTCCCATTTGCAAATCCCCTCCCACCCCACTCAAATGTTTGGCAAAATCAAACATAGCTACTATAACATGAGCACTCACTGCCTTCCTGATTTCATTCGATTCCACGCCACCATACAGTTACATTTTTCAAGTAGTAAATCCACAGAAGAAATTCTCTCAGACACTTACCCTTGACTTTCCTTCAGCGTCCATTAAGAGCTCCACGTATGTTACCTCACCAACTACAAATCAGTTTCCAGACGACACATAAACCAAGGGAGAAAAGCCAAGAAAACAATGGGAATTTAGAACAATCATCAGCAACCTTGTATGGAGCCTCTGCCTTATAAGAAAGCCCAGAAACACTCCATATTCTCTAAACCACCAAACTAGGCATTACAGGTGTGCAGTAAAAGTAGGTGAGACTCGTTAACAATTATGTCCTTGATTTTCCTCCCACCACAAACAAACTATTTCCACAGATTTCCATATCAATTTCCCTGTCTGGAATACTCACTCATGACTAGAGGCAATCCAAATCTATAGGAAAGAAGTCTGCGTGCTTCACTTTTTTGGGGAAGGGAGGCAAACAGTTTTACACAATACACTCTCACAGGTGAAAGCAGGTCAACAGCGCACAAGCTGCAATGCCACTGAACTGAGCTCAAATGCTAACTACAAGAACGTGCAAGTGTGTATATGCTCAAGGGCACACACACGGTGTGGCCGGCCACATAGGTGCAACCTGTGCAATCGCACAAGGCCCTGCACTCAGGAGGGCCGCGCGCTTAGTTTAATGCTCTGATGTTAATCTTGAAATTCTTAATATTTTAACAAGAGGCCTCCTGTTTTCATTTTGCACAGGGCCCCACAAAATCTGCAGCTGGTCCTGCACATGGCACTAGGCTCCAGAATTGTCAGAAGTAGGATGTTCGAGTATCCGATCACAAACCAGAGCAGCATCTGGATTCTCTTCAGTGAATTAAGCCAGGCTTTATTCTTCCTGCTTTCTCGACCTTCCCATTGAAAGACACAGATAAACGAAAAATTGAGAGCTCAGTTTGCAACTGAACAAGCTCAGAAGACTCCCATGATTCTGAACTACACAAAGGGAGGCAGAAAACAAAGCATTTCAAAAGATTCCGCAGATTTTCCTCAAGGTTTGGATTGCCAATTCATGACCACCATGACCAGATGTTAGAACCCATCAGGAAGACAACCACCAAAATGGCTGCTGAACTTGAAGATGGCACAAGGAGAACAGAAATTTTAAAATTGGAGAAAACAATCTCTTAAGCAGGCTCTCCAAAGTCAAGAAAGTGCTTTTGTCCTCAGGAATATCTTTTTTTTTTTTTAAAGGGGGGGAATATTTTTATGATAGTAAAAGCCTTCTCCAGCTCTGTGATCAAGTTTGCGTTAACAGTACAAGGGTAAAAGTACCGGCCTCAGCAAGTCCTGCCTATGCTAATTCCTTTGCTCAAAGGATACTCAAATTATAAGGATTTTAAAATAATAGCAAAGAAAGATTTAAATAGAAGATAAAATTACTTTTAAAATAAACGATTTGAAGGGCAAATTTATTAGTAATATATTTGCATAGCAGTTGACAACAAGAAGGCCAAGTGTTCAAAGTCACCTCCCCTTGTCCTTTCTTGGAATGTTAGAGAACCAAACCAGCACTTTGCACAACAGGAAGGAGAAAGAATCGGTGCAAAGAAATGAAGAAATAGGGACTGGTATAATTTAACTTTCGGAGTATGCACTCCAGTGGGGCAAACTGAAAATGATCCCAGCCAAGGTACAATTTGGCTTTATTTTACCCTTACAAAAGTAAAGCAATTCCAAAAAAGGTGTGGCCATTCCTGAGGCCGTGTTTTCAAAAAGCCATTCATTTCAACAGCAGCAGCCATTTGAGGACCAACAGCCTTATCTCCACTTTGATAAAAATGCCAAATAGTGTCAAGACAGTGAAGAGACCTCAAATTTATTTTCTACAAGCTTTAACTACCATCTAGTAACCTTAAAAATAAATCACAATATCTAACTCAAGACAACTGCAACTATGTTGTTGGAATTCAAATACTGTTGCATTTGGTAAGTTTCTAGTCTGTGTCCATAAAGACACTTTATCAAAAAGCTGTCACTGCAACCTAGAAACCAAGCAAGTCCAAACCAAACTTTTTTTCCAAAAAGCTAGGTTTAAAATTTAGGACTTTTTCCATGTAAACATTCTAGTGATGGCATACATCCAACTTCAATCCTTAAGCACCAAAACTTTGCTTAAAATATCCCTTTTTGTTTTTCCCCAAATGGTATAGTTGTTTAGTAAAAACAAAAAAAAAAATTACATTAAAAAAAACCCTCCATCCTATCAGTTTAGCCAGAGGTTAGGCAGCCGCTGTGGCTCCAGCATTAGTGTTGTTCCGAAGGGAGCATCAATAATAAACCACGTCCCTCATACATTCCCAACCTCTACCCTGAGAGTCCACATCAATTCAAAGATGTAAGCAAATCAGGATTACAGGATCTGCAAGAGGTGCTAGTTCATACTTCCCTATAGGAAGATGATAGTAGACCACCTCTCTTTTAGTTCTACAATATTAAAACAAAGACCTGTTTAGTGTAGTCAGTACAACTAGCAACAAAACATTGAAGGTAAAATTTGCCACCTATGCACAGTCTGGTCACATCCAAAGAAATGAAGTTTAAAAGAGCAAACCAACCAGAGCAGATGAGTTAGGACTGAGAGGCAGAGTTAATAAATTGGCAGCTGCAACAGTCTTGCCCAAATGGAACTCGCAGGTTATTGATGGAAAACACTGTTGCTCCTCTCCCTTCCTGAACATGGATGGGATCCATGGAATCCCAAAAGGAGGTGCTAGGAAATTCTACTGCAGCTTTAAATATCAAAACATCTAAATGAAAAAGCTAAGACTGAAACATCTAATGCCCAATGTTTTCACCTACCTTTATTTTAAAATGCTTCAACAAATCACCTGTAACCAACTTTTACAAGATAAAAACATTGCCTCAAGCATAAAACACATCAAGAGGATAAGCAGAATGAACAAGCAACCCAAAAAGAAGTCAGGCACACCTGCACGTATTTTTATCAAACAGTACTCATGTCTGTATTCTTTTACTTTGAAATGGACCAAAAAAGGGGGGGGGGAGGACAGAGGCCAAAGCTTCACTGAAGAGAATTCGTATGTGAAAAGGCCTGTAATTTAAAGGCGAGGGTGGAAGGGGAAGGCTCCAAAGAGCAGGCACATTATCAAACACACTCACCCCTCAGGTGGCCACTCTTAAAGAGAACAGATGCACAGTTTAATTTGGAAAGCTTGTGCCTTTAATATACAGACAACTTGAAACCTGGCAAAATAATTATTCTACAGAAGGACAACTTGATTTATGGACGAGTTAGAAAATTATTGAGCCCATTCTTGCTCCTTCTTCCACAAGCAAAAGATCACTACTCGGGGCACCTGGGTGGCTCAGTCGGGTAAGCATCTGCCTTCAGCTCAGGTCATGATCCCAGGGTCCTGGGATCAAGTCCTGCATCGGGGCTCTCTGCTCAGCAAGGAGCCTGCTTCTCCCTCACACTCTCCCTCTGTGCTAATTAAAAAAAAAAAAAAAAATCTTAAAAAAAAAAAGAGATCACTATTTCTCTAACTGAACCAAAAACTGGCAAACATAAAGTGAAGGCAGGCTACACTGTCGGGCTTCAACCCAATTTGCCCGCAGACAAATGCATTCACGTAACAGGTCTTCACAAAAGGTTGAATTTCCCCAAAAAAGGGAAATACGAAGGAACAAATAGACTGGATATGGATTTTTACTTAAATTGAAAATAAAGTTTGGCTTCATAAAACCCACAATGTAGGTAGTCTTCAAGAGCCAACAGAGACTCTTGGACTATGTTTGCCCTCTGGGCCTCAGTTTTCAGTCAGCTGGAATTTGAAATTTACTTAAAACAATCCATCAGGAGCACCTGGGTGGCTCCAGACAGTTAAGTATCCAACTCTTGATTTTGGCTAAGGTCACGATCTCAGGGTCGTGGGACCAGGCCCCACATTAGTATTCCACACTCAGCATGTGTAGTCCACTTAAGATTCTCTCTCCCACTGTCTCTGCCCCAGCAAGTGCACTCTCTCGTGCGTTCTCTCTCAAAATAAATATATCTTAAAAAAAAGGCAATCCATTAAATGAAGACAGAGGATTAAGTGCTTAAAGAAATCTTTGCTTACACAAGTTAAACTGTTGGTAAACTTGGGACTGATTGAGAGTAAACTGCATCAATGACGTTCTCTTATTCCTCAAACTGTGCTCCATGTTTACTCACTGCAGGTCCAGCTCAGGCCTGTCTCTTTACCAATGCCCCACCTCGATGGTGCCAACTCCCTGGTTAGGCCAGGAGAACAAGCAGCCCAATAACGAGCTTTCTTCATCCACACAGGACTTCGCAGTAATGTAGCACAACACTAAGTTTAAAATTCCCAAGGTCACCTTTTTCACCCAGTCCTTATGGTCAAACACTTTTCATGTGATCCCAATCTGTCCCCAGTGATGAAAATCAGGTAGGTTTTGAGACTGTGAAAACATCTGCAAACTTATGTGATAATCTCCGATTCTGATCTCCTATTACACTGGCTCTCAATTTTTTTTTCAACTCAGCAACTCTTTGGTGTTCATAGAAGCCATTTTGTTCCATGTACTATCGCCGTTAAAAAATCAGCATGATCAAAAGGACAACAGAAACCTCTCCTTTGTTCCATATCAGGACACTTAGAGCAGAAAACTGGGAAAGTTCACCAGGCGATTCTACAGGATGTGAAAACTGTTTAATCCACATCCCAAGGGGGGGGGGGGGGAAAAAAAAAAAAAAAAAAAAAGGGCAGCCTGGCTCAGAACAAAGCAAAGCTCAATACATTTTCTCTTTAAATTCAGCAATGCTGATTTCATGATAGTGCCACCAAACAGCTGGGCACCAAACAAGCTTTGGGACCCCATCCAGGGGAAAAAGCAAAGTGACCAATTCACATAATACATGTATCATTAATAGGATCTCCTGGAATGTTGCTAAATCAAATTTAAGACGGAGATATACACTTGGTGGCCAAGAAGGGGGACGATCAGGAATTAGGGAGGGGTGCATGAGGCATCTCAGGCATGATTAGCCTTCGAAGAGCTCCTGTCTTGCCACTTCAGTTACTAGTCCACTTCTGAGAGGCGGCAGTTAGACAGTGTGGCAGTGACAGGACATTTTCCAGACCTTTAAGTTGAAGATAACTAATTCTAGCTTATTCTGTTGGTTTCCTGAAACAACACCACTCTTAAAATGCAGAGCAGTAAAGAGTGGCAGAGTTGTAATAAGCCAGGTCTCCACAGCTGGCCCACTCTGGAGGTGACCTCGAGACTGATGCTTTTAGGGTGTTAAGTACCCCCAGCTTCAGTAACAAGTCTTCAAAAAACGAAACCTTACTCGCAACAGGTTTCAAGTCAATACTTCAGATTTCAAATAACCACCTAAACATACTATCAGTATACCAAGACATGAATAAAAACGCAATTTTAAACCTCATAATAAAAATAACATTTTTGAGACCTAGATATGTGAACAGTACATTTCTTCAGACCTCACATGCTGAACAGAAGCATTACCATAAAAAAATTATCTTCCTCTTATGAAACCCTTTCACCCACAATACAATTTAAACAGAAAAATAATTAATTTAACCTATACAGGGGAGCTCTAAACAAGAACATTTTAAGATTAGTTTAAAATAACTTATTTACTGCACACCTGTAATTCTAAATTACACCACCAAAAAAATACACTGAAAGGGCTGAGCCAGGGCATTCGTAGCAGTATGCCAGGGGAATATGAGAACCAGTTTGGAAGTATCCAAATAAACCACCAGGCTGGCCCCACACTTAATACAGTGCAAAATAGGAAATTGAGGTGAACTGCTTCTACATCCAGAAACGTCATGGCTGCTGCTGCTACCAGCTTTAAGGCTTCCAAAACTGAATTACTGAATGGTAAAGCAGTAAAAATGTCACCTACTTTATCCATCATGTCCCAAAACTGGTTCACACACTCCTAAAAATAAAAAAATAATTTGGCCTGCAATCTCTTACAAAATTCTAACAATTGCGTTTTCAAAGCCACATTCCTGGTTCTTGGAACTACTATACCTTATTATCAATGGAAGTATCAATTCAGCGGTTCAACCAAATCACGAGAACACAAATTTGGGGGTTATTCCAAAAACTAATTCGAATGAGACCCAACTGTACTGTACAGAAATTCTAAGCTTGTATTGAAGCAGCAGTCCCAAAAACCAAGAACACTGCATCTGGGATGCCACGTGACACGCCCTTCAGACAAAAAGAAGAAACTTCACTCTTGCCCTAGGAGCATTGGCAGGAATGATTTGGCTGATCAAGGCAGGAAAACAAATCTCACACCGAACGTTTTTCCATCCATGTTATCTGGAGAACTACTACATGGGAGCAGCCTACATGAATGTACAGAGAAGTTCACGGTGCCTAGTGCTTCTGTCATGTCATGGTCAAATTAAGTGATGGGACAATGATGGCAGTGGGCCAGTCATAATTTCAAAACCCAATGCTGGGAGCACCAGTACACATACCAAAATGGCCTATCCAAGTGGCATCTCTGCCACTGAAATGTTAATCATTTGACAATTCAAGCTTGAATCTCTTTTCATTATGAATGCTCCAGAAAACCAATACCTTTCAGTCCTTCAAAAAGACTCCATTTAAGGGTAATTTGATTCTAGGTTTCCCTTGGGGGAGACCTCAAGGCATCAGACACATTGTTCTCTATCAATAGTTTTGTCTAAACCAGGGCTGAGCAATCTCTTTAGCCCTGAGTGCCACCAGCAGGGCCAAGAATCAGAAAAGAAAGACAAAAGCACAGAGCGAGAATGTGGGAGGAAAGAGGATACATATGGTGTGCACAGAGGGTTAAGGCAGAGGACCGTGGGGACAACCAGCCTCCTAGGACCTCCTGGTGGCAGCAGCGCTTCAGTTGCTTCCCCTGCCCTAGGCCAGAATCTGGACACTGGGCGCTACTAAAGTGCGCCTGAAAGCACAGCATTATGTAGCAGATGCCTTATTTTGAGCTCTCTGATTGCCAATCTAACCCCAGTTTCTTCCCAGGGGGGGAAAAGCCTAACAGTTTAAATAACAAGCTAATGTTTTAGAATTTAGAATCTAAGCAGCACAAGTTCCAACTACCAAATTTTGATCCCAGGAAGACATCCACGAAATTTAAACAAACTACCTTCCCTCCAGAATTAAAAAGCTTAAAAAAATTTTTTTAAAGAAAAGGAAAAACCTCTCCCACCTAGTATGAAGAAATCAAAAAATTTCCTCAACACAAAGAGGCTCCCCTCAAGCTTAATCAAAGCCCTATTAACCATATTAAGCCAGTAAAATCATTTGCAGGCCAAAGGACCATACAAACCACCCTGTTTGACACACAGGTGCATGACCACACAAAAAAGTAGGGTGGGTAAAGCGGCTTAACTCTCAAGCCTGGACAGAATACATGCTCTACCCAGATCAACTTCCACTGACAAAAAAATAACCAAGGAATTAGCCACAGAAAAGATGACACATCAACCTTCTTACCCTACTCGACCACCAGTACCATTACCTTTTTCTTTAACCAGGTCTTTAAGTGACTGCCATTTCACATCAAAAGGTATGTTTGTAATGAAGGCTCTGTATCTTTTAGTTGGATTGGCATATGGCTCAAAGCGATTGCCTCCTCTTTTTATGTTTTTCTCCTTCCTCTTCTCATTCTGAGTAGGTCGCTCTCCTTCACTGAATTCGAAGGGAAAAAAAGGGTCCATACGTTAGCACAATATGAAAGACAGTATTTGATTTGCCAGGTTTACAATTCCACACAGTTACATCTAACACAAGACTAATATTGACTTTGATCTGACACATTCAAACTTAAGTGCTCGTAGAACAGAAAGGTACAGTAGTGCCCTCCTTAAAACCCACCTATCAAGAAGCCATTCCCAAGAAACTGTACTCTCCTATGCCTTCATACATTCCTAGGAGCTTTAACAGATGGGAGCAAGAGGCCAACTCCCTGGCCAAGGTGCTTCAATTTCATGCCAGAAACAGGAAAAGAGAAGGGAAGATTTGCAAGACTTCATGGAATAGAAATGAGCTGGTGCACATAGGCCCAATCAACTTTAACTTCATGAAGAAAACTATCTTTTTGTTGTGGGGGAAAAAATTTTTTTTTAAGTAGGAATATAAAATGGTGCAGCCACTAGAGAAAATTTTGGCAGTCATTCAAAAAGTTAAAACACATAATTACCATATGACCCAACAATTCCACTCCTGGGTAGAGATCCAAAAGAAGTGAAAGGAAGGAGCAGATACTTGTACACCAAATAGCAGCATTATTCGTAATAGCCAAGAGGTGGAAACAACCCAGGTGTCCACCAACAGATGAATGGAATAAACAAAATGTGGTATAGCCATACAATGGAATATTATTCAGCCATAAAAGGCATGAAATGCTGATAGATGCTGCAACACGGATGAAGTCTGAAAACATTATGCTAAGCAAAATAAGCCAGGCATAGAGACAGAAGAGAGGTTACCAGAAGCTGCAGGGAGGTGGCAATGGGGAGTTACTGTTTCATGGATGAGAGTTTCTGTTTGGGATGATAAAGTTCTGAAAATGGATAGTGGTATAATGCACAACATAGCACTGAATGCCACTATACACTTAAAATGGTTAAAATGACAAATTTTACATATATTTCACCACAATTAAAAAAAAATTTTTTTTAACCGGAAAAAAGCCATTTTCTATACAACCCTACGAAAACCGAAGTCTGAGCAACCCAGGTAGGTAAAAGACAATAGAGGAAAAGATGCCACCTTCAGCAAAGGGTGAATGCTTTTTTGGCATGGCTTTTCCTATGATATTCTTTACCTTTGTGTGTCAGGCATCTCCACACTGTTAACACTTCATTTCTAAACTCTACAGATACAAATTCGGCTTAGATTAGGACATGACATAAGTTTCAGAAGAAAAGCAAACTTCCAAAAGCACAGAACCAGGTATCAGGCTGGAAGCCTAGGCCACAGCAAAGAGAAACAGACCGGTGTGTGCCAGGGTGCCATGCATTGGCCAAGTGAAGCTACTCCATGAGCTGCCCACTCATATTTCAAGTATCAGCCCCGATGACCACAGGCAGACACCTGTTGAGAGGTGACCATGAACAACTGGGATCCAGCAGACAGGAAGTTCCTCTACTTCCTGTACTGTGTCCCGCACTTTCTGCTTACCAAGCCCTATGCTTTCCACCAGTGAAAATCCAGCAACTCCCAAACCACACGGTCTAGCAGAGACTTTGTGATCCATGACAAAAATGGAAAAAACAAAA
Source organism: Callorhinus ursinus (assembly GCF_003265705.2). NCBI lineage: Eukaryota > Metazoa > Chordata > Mammalia > Carnivora > Otariidae > Callorhinus > Callorhinus ursinus. The sequence continues at coordinate 234,522 of NW_027397169.1, forward strand.
AGCCAAGATTATGGTATTAATGATTTATAAACCTACCTTTATTTAATTAAAGGGCTGATATTTATTCTAGGATATGTCTTCCTTGTGTGGAAGACATAATGTCCAAATACAAGAGGACTTTGTTCTTGTAACATACTTACTTGGAATTAAAAAAATAATTTTAAGTAAGCTATACATACACCTAATGTGGGGCTTTACCTCACGACCCTGAGATCAAGAGTCACATGCTCTACCAACTGAGTCAGCCAGCCACTCCACTTGGAAAATTTTAGCAACTTTTTGAAGCCCCAAAGTTGTTTTCTTTTTTTTCCCTGCTGGTTCCTCCTATCCAAACACAAGGGTGCCAAGAGGTAACCCAGTGAAGGTATCCTCCTCAGCAAAAGGAAAGCAGTTACCTCCATGATTTCAAATATACCAACAGGCAATAAATAGACTTCCTTCACAGAGGCTAGCAGATATGGAGGGGTATAGCCACTCTAATCCGCAAAATTCCTAGAATTCTAGTGTCTACCCCAAGTTAATAACAGATCCTCCAGAAGCTGACTGCATTACCACCACAAGCAGATCTCAAAGGAAACCCTCAACCATCACAGAGGCCACCTGTCTACTCCATATGAAAGTCCTACACCAGTCTGCCAAACAGTGTATTTGCCAATGTGTCTCTTGCTCCTGGCAGATAAGAAGGCAAATGTTAGTAAAAATTCATAAAATGTAGAGCACCATTCATAGACCTCCAGACAGGGTCTGCGGATAAAAACGTATTTTAATATAACTGGTTTCTTTTGAAACCCACCCACTCTATAATTTACATTAAAAAACATTATTCTGACACAAGGTCCATGACACAGTAATAGTTCCAGTCTGTGTTTTCACAGACCTGCTTAGCTCATCTGTTACAAAATGCATAAACTAATTACAGTCAAAGCAGGTAACAAAGTGTCCAGCCCATATTCTGCAGATGATTATGGCTAAGAATAGGCTAGCTACCCAGTCGAACCACAGAAGCTGGGTATTTGGTTTGGGGTTAATCCACATCACATGGCTCACCATCAAGAAAGCAGCTCACATGGATTATGTCCAAGATGTGAGCACAGCACTCTACCCAAATCCTTCTCTGGCTAATCATTTCCACTGAGAAGTTTCATCCTAAGTAAATGGGTTTAGAACTATCTCATCACTTTAAAAATTGACATTTTCATAAATCCAATGATCACCAGCAACCCTTTTTTTATTTTTTAAGTAATCTCTATGCCCAACGTGGGGCTTGAACTCACAACCCTGAGATCAAGAATCACATGCTCTACCAACTGAGCCAGCCAGGACCCCTTCTAAAATTTTATTTTTTCTTAAATAATCTCTACACCATCAACCCTTCTTAAAAGAATTGTAGACCACCCTCAAAGAAATCTCACTCAAGGTACATATTCAGGTATAGCTAATGTGAGAGTTTTAAGAGTGGTATCCTGAAAAGTTCATTTTTTTAAAATGTCCAATCCCATTTTTTCACTTATCTTCAGGATAAAATTAGGGGAGTAGTCTTCTCCAGCCCTAAGACATTTGTAAACACTTAACTCCAAAAACTTTTTAGAAATACGTTTTTATAAATGGATTATATTTTGACAACTGACAAAATTGCTTAATCCCAAATACCCCAAATTTATAGACATTAAAAATGTTAAACACACATCTACCATATGACCCAATCATCCACAGCCAATACTTTTCCAAGAGAAAGTAAAGCATACATCCATATAAAAATTTGTACCTAAGTGTTCACAGCAACACTATCTGTAATGTCCCCAAACCGGAAATTATCTAACAGGTAAATGAAGAACCGAACTGTAGTAGATCCATAAACTGAAATACCACTCAGCAACAAAAAGTAATGAACTACATGCAACAAGAAACACTCAAAGAAACCAAAGGGTTACAATACAGTATGATTCCATCATATAAAATTTTATATTTGAGAAAATCTAATCTGGCAAACTAATCCATAGCAGGGTTTCTCAACCTCAGCACCACTGACATTCTGGGACAAAAGCTCTGTTATGTGGGGCTGCCACCTGCATCCCTGACCTCTACCCAAGAGATCTCAGCAGCAACCCAATCCCTCAGTCTTGAACGTAAAAATCAAAAATATCTTCAAGACGCTTCCAAATGTCCCCTGGACAGAAATGTTGCCTGGGGGTGGAGAAAGGGAGGACTGAGATTACAGAGGTGAGAAAAAAACTGCTGGGGGTCATGGATTTATTTATTACCTTGACTCAGTGAGGGATTCATAACACTGACACTTACGCTGCACATTTCTAAGATGTGCAGGCTGTGCCAATAATACAATATAATTAAGTTTCTACTTATGTTTGTTAAATTTCAAATCTAACTCCAGTAACTTCCTTGTAACTCCAACACAAAGTATCAAATATGGAATCTTTCAAAGAAATGGAAACCACCATAGGAGACCTACTTAGGCCAGCGAAATGTCTTACTAATATTCTCCTTGCTAAACTGGCTCTCAATTCCCAACTGCCAATGAACATTGTCTATTCTTGCACCCAATCAACCACCTTACCGTCTAAATAGACCCAATATAAATAAAATCTTTTTCTAACATTCTATCAACCTCTTTCACGATACATCAAAAAACAAGCCTAAAATATCTGTTAAGTACCTTCCGAGTCATGAAAATGAAGAATGTCTGATACGGCTTGGGAACCGTTTCACTCACTGTATTCTTTGAGAATTACCATTTTTCATGTCACTGCTTCACCAAACGAGAATTATACTGTACCTAAACACCGCAACTAAAAAGACAGTGCCTGCTCCACAAAACACTGCTCCATTTGCCGAATTCCTACTCTCTGTTACGCTTCACAGCATTCAATACCCTCATTACTTTCAGTTTTTCAGAGTGTAGTTTGAAGTGGCAACTCCAACACCCTGAAATCCTGATCACATCTCCTGAGGGAAAAGACTCCTCCTCCCCCCACAAGCCCCTTGAGAAACATCCCTTATGTTAGGGCCTGAGCTCCTCTAATAAATTTAGTGCACAGAGCACTACTCATAGCACTATTCTAGCTCCAGATCCACCTCTCAACTATCCTTGCAACTCAAGCTCTCTACCTGTTTCTTTACCAGCAAAACCAGCATAACCTGTATCCACAGAGGCCACAGGGATGCTGTGAGAATCAACAAACAACCTAACAAAAAGCAGCTTGGTAAATGTCCAGTACAATATCCAAAGGAGCAGCATTGCAGGTGACTAAGCACCACACATCTAGGTCTGAACCACAACTTCCTTTGTAAAAGGATTATTACCATCCACACTTACAGGTTTAAAGAAGATTTGGCACACAATAACTGTCGCACTGAACTATTTCTGTACCAGTAATTTTCTTGAGAGGGACTGATTCACTCCTAGCCTTCTACCGTTACATAGTGATTAAAACAAGCCCACCAGGGTGGTGGCTGAGGATGCCTAGGCACTGTACGCATTACAGACTACCCAAAGGAGCAATTCAGCTTTCAACTCCATGACTGTAAAACATGATCATGGGAGAGTCCATCTGAGAACCCCAAAAAGAAACAGCCTATTCTTTGCAGACTAGTATCTCTTTGCCTAGCCATGAATAAAACCACAGAGCAAAGGGAAAGTCAGGAGCTGGCAGCATGCATTCAAATAATCCAGAACTCCCTCTAAAGTTGAGCTCACAATCTAATGTGCCTCAAAAAATCCTTTTTATCAAGTATACAGTCACTTTTTAAAGTACAGCAAATACTCAAATCATTGCAAAGCAGAGAATGTGATTTTTTTTTTTTAAAGATTTTATTTATTTATTTGACAGAGAGAGACAGCGAGAGCAGGAACACAAGCAGGGGGAGTGGGAGAGGGAGAAGCAGGCTTCCCGCGGAGCAGGGAGCCCGATGTGGGACTCGATCCCAGGACCCTGGGATCATGACCTGAGCCGAAGGCAGACGCTCAATGACTGAGCCACCCAGGCGCCCCGAGAATGTGGTTTAAATAAAACACTTTCAATACTGTGTTTAGAGAGGTTACCAGGGTAGTACTGTGGAAGCAAATAGGGCCTTGGAGTCTAGATGGTCATCCCTAGTCTCTGGGTCAATTTCCTTAACCGGAATTTTCTCAATTGCTTAAAAAATTTTTTTTTCTCAGTTCTAAAAAGAGTTATCACAATGTTACCTCCCTGGCAATCTATACTAGGTATAATTTTTTATTTTTAAATAATCTCCATCTCTCAATTTTCTGATTCAGCCACAAGATTTAGAAAAGGAATAGGTTAAGTCACTGATTTTAAATATATGGTACAACCTTTACTTAAGAGGGAGGGGGGACGGACACACACCTAAACCCTTATAGTCCTCTAAAATAAACACTTCTTCCCTGACTAAATATACTCTTAACTCTGAATCTTGATTGCCTTTAGATGGAAGATTTCTCATCAAAATAAAACAAATCCTCCTCCCACACCCAGAAGAAAAGGAACTGAAAAATAAGCTTTCCTATCTGGGGTCCTCAATCAAGCTTGCTTGCTCATTGCCTTTTTGGTTTACAGCACACTCCACTCCTGGTACAGACAGGTCAGAAGAACGAAGTTTCACTCAATTCTCATCCTTCAAAGGCTTTCAAGATAAAAATCTAGATTCCTTAGCCTGGAATTCATTGCCCACCAGCTGGCCCCCAGTGTTTTAGCAAAAAAAAGTGCCACAGTAGCATCAATTTTTTACAAATGTGCAAAGCGTACACCCAAATCCCTAGTCTTTGGACACTCTCCTCTCAGCCTCTCCCCAATCATCATCTTTCATCCCTCTCCAACCAAAGATACACCTCCCTGACCCCAACACGTTAGGTTGGAGGGAGGGTGGCCCCTGCAAGCTCCCCACCAGGTAACTCCTTTTACTTCTATCACAGCCTAATTAGCCTACTACAGAAATGTAAAGTGCTTCCTCCTCTGGGCAAGGGCTTTATTCTAAAGAGCTCTGTTTCAAGAGCTTCCACATACCAAAGAAAAGAAAAAAGGAGGAAGGAAGGAAGGAAGAAAAGGAAAGAAAAGATTTCCAGAGGCCCTACAAAATAGATCTGTTGCTACCTCTCCAAAATATCCACGATTAAGCAGTCCTAGACTCTGGGTTCATTCCAACAAGGGCTGTTTTATCTCTAAAACTTTCAGGTTCTTCCTAATAGTCCACATGTTAAATCAATCAGCCACAAAATTACTACTTGAAAATGAACAGAGGAAAATGAGAAATTTGAAAAATGTACCCCAGCTGCTATAATCTATAACCAAACTTCTCACCTAACAGTTCTAGCAGCATTTCATCCTGTGATAAATGCTTTGAAAGGGGAAAAAAAAAAAAAAACAAATAAATGAATCTTAAATGCCTCCAAATATGGTCCTTAGAAATCCTACTAGGCTCCCCAAAAGATGATGAAAAAAGTCCAAATGAGCACATCTCTTTCCAGTTTTCAATAACAAAGTGCTGGGAATACTTCCAGGATGCCTTTCTGTTTTCTCAGGACCAGTAACCATGGTATTTTGTTCCTCCCCACCTAAGGAGAGAAAATTTAACAAAGCCAGTATTTATTGAATGCTCATTCACATAAAGCCAATTTAACTGCACTCACTTTCAATCTCCACAAACTATGCACATTAAAAAAATTTGTGGGAAGGCAAATTCGTAAGAGACAAACCTGTAACAGAGGTAACCAGCAGCTGAGGAATGAGGGAGAATAAATTCCCGTGTAATCGCTCCAGTTTGGGAAGGGGATAAAAGTTCTGGACGTGAACAGGGGATGATAGTAGCACAACACTGTGAATGCGCTTAATGTCACTGAATCGCACACTCAAAGAGGGTTAAAACTCTAAGTCGTAGGTTATGTATGTTACCACAATTTTTTAAAAATTTGTAGGAAATCAAATACGCGCCCAGAACTCCCCTCTCCTCCCAGCTGTTGGTTGTAGCCTCAACGTCTCTCCGCGTCTTTCAAGTGACTGCTATCAGAATGGCTGGGTTTCACGGGGACACAAGATGATGCGTTAAAGCTTTAATTAAACTTGAAAAACCAAGAACCCCAAGACAGCGCCCCAAGCTGGACTAGAATAGGTGACGAAGTTCGCAAGTCGGCGAGCCCGCCTAAGGAGGGAAAAATCTTCCCCTGGAACACGGAAGAGGAGCTTTCTCCACCCCACCCCCCCTTTGTTTGCTTGTTTCTAAGCGTGAACACCGAGCCGCAGATCCGAACTCTCTACAATTACGTACTGCGCACCTGGGAGGAGCGAGGGACGCCGCGAGGGATTCGAGCCGGGGCCAGAGCGTAGGGCTAGCGGCGGTTCCGACCGAGGCACTCCCCGCGAGGCGGGGGAAGGAGCAAAGGAAGAGGAGGCGCCCCGAGCCGGCCTCGCGGTCCCTGCCGAAACCTACCCGCCTGCCTCGGCTGCCGTTTACCGGGGCTCACCGCGCGCGAACGTCTGCGCGCGCACTCTCTCCCCTCCCCCCACTTTACGGATCGCGAAACTGAGACCCCGGGCGGTAGGGGATGGGGGTTGTGAAACCACTCAACCCAAGGGCACCCGACAGGCTAGCGGGCGGCGGACTCGGCGGCTCCCCGGCTCCCGGGCCCGCGCCCTCATCCCCGTGCGCCGGGGCCCGGCCTCAGGCCTCGGCGTCGGGCCCGGCCTGCAGGCGCCGGCGGGGCGGAAGTCCGCGGCCTGGGAGGAGGGAGCGATCCTTGAGGCGCTCACGGGGCCACTCGGCTTCACTCCTCACGGCTTTGGCCGCCCCCACCCTCGGCAAGACCGGCGGGGAAGGCCCAGGCCGAGGCCGCGCCGGTGGGAGGCCGCCAACAGACCTAACGGAGCCGCAGGCGGCCGCCGTGAAGGTGCCCGGCCCGGGACAAGGAGCCGTGTAATACTCACCCCTTCGGGCCCGGAGCCCCGTTGCCGCTTGGCACGCCGGGCGCGCCGCTCTCCTCCTCCATTTTGGTCTCCGTCGTCGCCACCTCGGCCGCCGCTTCGACCCCTGCCGCCATTTTCTCCGCGTCTGGGCTTTGTGTGAGGGAGCGGGATGCAAGCCGCTGCGCCTGCGCGCTCACGTGATTCGGCGCGACCAGTAACGCCTGCGCGCGCCGCGGCCCGCTCCCGCCTCGTCCCCTCCGGCCACGGGCCACGCCTCTGCTCGGGGCCACGCCTCCGCCGCGCGCAAGCGCGGACCCGCAGCTGTTATTCATTCATTACCGCAAGCAATTTGCGTTAGGCACCTACTGGATACTCCACCCACTCTCGAAGTCGGGGAGGGGAAGCACCTCCCCACCTCCTTACACGGACCTACTCGCTCCCAGCTTCCTGTAATCAGAGCTGGCGCAGAGAGGCTGCGAAAGTTTTGTTTACTAGAATATAAAGGAGTTAGCTAGGCAAGGAAGGCAGGACACTGGCCGAGCTTGACAGGACTGCTGTGCAAAATGCTGTCTCCCTAAGCAAGTATCATCCTGCACCAAGAATACCTGGGCTCTGTCTGGCCTGCCTCCCCACTGGGTTGGGAGCTCCTGAGTGCAGAGCTCATGGCCTAAGTTCCTCTCACTGAACCCGTTAACCAACAACCGAAACATGAAGCTGGGGACTTAGTATGTGCTCACGGATGCTTCTGGAGTGAATGAACAAGCAATAATCCCAACATGATAGAAGAAACGAGTCACAGGCCAGGAGAGCCCATTAACCTTAACGGGGGCTCCTTTCTGTCTGCCCCTGGATCCCTTTGTCCTGAAGAATTGGCTCTGTCCAGAAAGAGGTTTTCAAGGGCTGTTACAGGTTGTGTCCTGGGGCAACCGCGTTGGCCTGGGAAGAAACCAGAGCCCAGGAAAGCGTTCAGAGGCCTCCAGCTCCCTTTCCCAAAGCACCCCCCTCCCCAGTGTCTCTCGAACTTTGAAAGGCTTCACTGAATCTTGGAGAAGTTCCCATCCAACCACTGAACTCTCTCTAGGTTTACAAAAGGAAGGTTTCCTTTACCCCCTCTCCCACAGAATGGCTACATATCATCAGGCTCTGGGGGAATATCTCATCTGCCACACTGTCCTAGGTGCTTAATTCAGCCTGGTGATTCTGACCCAGGCTGAGAATTCCAGGTCCAGAGAAGAAATCCAGTAGCCCAGCTTGACACGGGGGCCAGGCCCCCATTCCCACATACTCCCCAAACTCCTCTGTCTCATAGAATTTCCTTCTATCAGCCATCTCCAAGGCCCTCCTCCTCCCACAGCCCCTCTGCTCTACTAAAATCCCCTGTGCACACCAGCTCTTCTCCCGGGGCTGCATTGGTATCTAAGCTTACTTTCCTCTCCCTTAGACCTTTCCTAGACTGGAGGGGTCCCTGGGGCAGACAGAGCCTCACCGAACCTCTGAATCCCCTTGCTCAGCAAGGCTCAGAGATGATGGAAGAGGCCACAACAGTCTGTCAGAATGAGTGAAAAGAGTCCAAATGCAAAGCAGTGGGGACATGAAGCCACCTGTCTCTCCAGTCCCTTCCTGTGCAGTGAGTGTGACTGGAAATCAGGAACAAGCCAGGCCCTGGCTGAGGAGACAAACTTCAGGCTAGGTTCCTATGGGCTGGTTGACTTAACCCAACACTGCCCACATTCCTGGGTTTTGCCATCTCCTGAACTGTGATTTTCTTCATACTTTCCTTTGACACACATTTTTTTCCTTTAAAGAAATGTTTTTAAATTGTGCCTTACATAACACTACATATCGAAAACTTGCTGTAAATAGTTTCTTGTAAAAAATAAGAGGATGATGCCATTAAAGTAGAAATTCAGTTGTGTACACAGCAACAGCTCTGAACCCAAGACTTGCTCTCTCTTTTGCTAGAGTTAAGGGTCATTAAAGACTGCTTAGCACCAACCTACAACTTTCTCCTCACTGTAATTGAAAGTGTCAGAAGAGGGGCACCTGGGTGGCTCAGTCGGTTAAGTGGTTAAGTGTCGAGCCCTTGGTTTTGGCTTAGGTCATGATCTCAGGGTCCTGGGATCCAGCCCTGCATTGGGGTTCCCCGTTCAGAGGGGAGTCTGCATGAGGATTCCCTCATTCTGCTTCTCCCCAGCTTGCATGCACATGCATTCTTTCTCTCTCAAATAAATAAATCTTTAAAAAATCAAAGTGTTTGGGGCGCCTGGGTGGCTCAGTCGTTAAGCGTCTGCTGTCAGCTCAGGTCACGATCCCGGGGTCCTGGGATCGAGCCCCGCGTCAGGCTCCCTGCTCGGCGGGAAGCCTGCTTCTCTCTCTCCCACTCCCCCTGCTTCTGTTCCCTCTCTCGCTGTCTCTCTCTCTGTCAAATAAATAGATAAAATCTTTAAGAATAAATAAATAAAATAAAAGTGTTAGAAGAGATCTGCAAAGGAAAAAGCTTTCTCTTTTCATGATGGCACATCCTGGGGCCTCTGCACTCTCTCCAGGGACAGCACGTTCCAAAGTCGTCCTGGAGAGGTGGGTGCCAGGCCTGTGTAGCGTAAAAAGCCACAAGGATGAGAAGGGCCCTGAGTGCCAGCTGAGCTGGGGCACCGGGTATGCTCCTGTTCTGCAGACACCTGCTCATCTCTCCAGCTGCCTCTCTCCCGCCCCTCTGCCCCTGAATCTCAGGGCTCCAAGCGTGGCTCAGCTGCCCTGCTGCTCCTCCCACAGGCCATGTAGTTTCCAGCCTCCAGGCCTTTGCCCTTTGCTCTTCCTCCCCCGCTGTGGCCAGGCTGGCTTCCCCCATGTTCTTCATCTAGGGCAGAAAGGGTTTTTCTCCCTCTCTGGGTGAGCCACACAGCAGACGGGCATTCATGCAGTAAACAAGAGAACATGCCAGATACTGTGCTAGGCCCAACCAGGATGTGGAATCTCGGGTGAGTAACCCCAGTGCTCTGATCCTCTGTTTGCTCATCTGCAAATGGGATTCATAAGAGAACCCCAGAACCCACCTTTTGGATCTGCTCTGAGTAATAAATGTGGCTCAATGCAAGGAACCCTCAAATGTACAAAGCTCAGAAAGAGCTCAAGAAGTAGATGCTATTGGGCGCCTGGGTGGCTCAGTTGGTTGAGCGACTGCCTTTGGCTCAGGTCATGACCCTGGAGTTCCAGGATCGAGTCCCGCATCGGGCTCCCTGCTCAGCGGGGAGTCTGCTTCTCCCTCTGACCCTCTTCCCTCTCGTGCTCTCTCTCTCTCATTCTATCTCTCTCAAATAAATAAATAAAATCTTAAAAAAAAGAAAAAAGAAGTAGATGCTATTAGCATGACCATATTCTTCTCTTCCTGAGTCCTCCCGGAAGGGGCCACAGAACGCTCCACACTGGAGCCATGTGGACCAGGGGGTCAACCCTAACTCTGCCTCCTAGAGCCGTGGGGCCTCAGACAAAGGCTTCCCTGCTCTGAGCCTCAACCTTCTCTGTAAGTTGTAGGTGACAGCCATTCCTGCCACTGAGGGTGGGCAGAGGGAGGACACCTGTGAAGGCTCAGAACCAGGGAACCCTCGCTAAGTATAGTGACGAGGAGAATAAAGGGCCCAGCATAATATCTGGCCCACTCTAGATGCAAAGTAAATGGAAACTGCTCTTCTTACGTGTGTTTACTTTAAATCATTTATTATATAACCCTGCTACCTGCTCTTCACTCAAAAACCCAGGCTTTGCTTCTTCCAGGAACAGATCCCTCAAAACCAGCTAAGGGGCCGGTTTTGTTTTTTTTAACCTGACTCCCTTCAGGTCTCAGGTGCCTCCCTTTGAGGCCTCGGTTCAGAAACGTAACTGACAAGTCCGTTTTGTCCAGCAAGGGTTCCTTTTATTCATTCGGGGGTGGGTTTTTTTGAAACGCAGTGCAACTTTATAAAGTCGAGGGGTGCCAGGAAAGCGAGCCTGTCAGGTGCAGAGAAGTGCAAGAAGCTTGCGGAACCTCCCAGCCCCGTGGGCGCCCTGGTTCACCTACGGCCGTGGCTGCTGGCCCCCAAGGGGGCCGGGTGGGCCTCAGAACGAGATCAGGGTGCCTGCTCTGTCCGCAGCTCAGGGCCACGTCCATCTGTCCTCATGTACCACAGTGTGCAAAAGAGCTGGACAGTATCTTCACGTGGGATCACAGAAATCAGCTCCGCTTGGTGTCTCTTGGCCTAAGAAGCATTCCGGCCGTGCAGGAAGGGTCGGGCGGTTTTGTCCTTCCAAATACCAGGGCGTCACCAGCTGCCTCTGGCCCTGCTGGCCCGGCCTTCACACGGGTGTCTCCTCTGCCACCTTCTTCAGGAGTCCTGCTGCCAGTGAGGAGTGCTGGGCGTCCTCGGAGCCATCTGCATCCCGGATCTTCAGGCGAACTTTCTGGTTGGTCCTTCTCCACTCAGAGTATAGCTGGCAGTGGTAGCGGAAGGAGACCTGCAGGGTAGGGTGGGGGTGGGTGGGAATGCCAGCCACTGGTCTCCACCCCAGGGGAGGGACACTGAGCCCAGGTGGCACCTGCTCTGGCCCAAACCAGGGCCAGGCTCATGCTTCCAGAAGCAGAGACAGCGTTCATACATCTCTCACACGGGCTGTGTACACATACCCATTCACTCACTTGGAAAAACTCCCCACCAGCACTCGGGACCCTGCAAAGTGCAGGGCTCGGCGGCAGGGAGCAAGGAGCTCCCTTGCTGTTTCTCCCAGGATGGGACTGAAGTGGTACAGCCTCTTGGAAGGGATTAAATGTCACCGGGTCAGAGAATTGCCCAAACTCGGAAGCCAGCAAGATGTTCTTTGGGAGGTGAGTGGACAAATAAACAGCGGGACATCCAGACAAGGGAATATTAGTGCTAAAAAAAGAAATGAGCTCTCCGACCATGAAAAGACATGGAAGAACTTCAAATGCAGGTCACGAAGGGAAAGGGCCCAGGCTGCAAGGGTACAGACTGCATGATTCCAGCTCTGTGACATTCTGTAAGGATGAAACCATGGAGAGGGTACAAGGATCAGTGGTGCCAGGAGTCGGCGGCGGGGCAGGGATGAACAGACGGAGCCAGAGGACTTTTAGGGCAGTGTAACTACTCTGTATGATACCATAATGGTGGATACATTCATCATCCATCTGTCCAAACCCCATAGAATGTACAGCACCAAGTGTGAACCCTAATGTAAGCCACGGCGGCTCTGGAGGATAGTGAGGTGTCGATGTAGGTTTCCTCTGTTGTAATGGCGGTGCCCCTCTGATGCCGCACTGATGGCGGGAGAGGCCGGGGATGGGGATGGGGTTATACGAGAACTCTCTGTATCTTCTGCTCAATTTTGCTGTGAACCTGAAACTGACCCAATAAATAAAGTCTATAAAAAAATTTTTTTTAAACCAATGTCAATGGTTCAGGGTCTTTGATCAAGCGAGTTCCAAGAAGGCGTGTGCACAGGCGGTGCTCAAAGCACTGTTCATAACAGGAAAAAAAAAAAAAAGGAAGAGGAAGAAAATAATGGAAAGAATCCCGGTGTCCATCGAAAGGGATTAGTTAAATAAATACTGTACATCCAGACCATGAATAACTATTGGGTGGCTGCCTTTTTTTTTAAAGGACATCAGCAGGGGCGCCTGGGTGGCTCAGTTGGTTAAGCGACTGCCTTCGGCTCAGGTCATGATCCTGGAGTCCCGGGATCGAGTCCCACATCGGGCTCCCTGCTCAGCAGGGAGTCTGCTTCTCCCTCTGACCCTCCCCCCTCTCATGCTCTCTCTCTCTCTCTCTCTCATTCTCTCTGTCTCAAATAAATAATAAATAAAATCTTTAAAAAAAAATTAAAAAAAGGACATCAGCAAAGCGAAAGCAGGCAGACTACGAAGCAGTACCTATGGTTTCATACTATTTGCTTTAAAAAAAAATAAGAAAAAACCTGCTGGTGGATGCCAATCCTTTTTGAGCCGGGAACGCTCCCACAGCTAGACAACAGTGGTTAGACGTAAGAGATGGCACTGGGGGGCTCCTCTCTGGGCGAGGGTCCTAATGGCTGCCAGTCCAGTCCTTCTCAATCCCAGTGGCCTTCCCTCTCCAGCTCTGCAGCTTCCTGTCGGTCTGTCCCTCTCTTTCTCCCGCTCTTTCTCTCACCCTCCCAGCCTCCCTCTCCCCTGACCCCAGCTAGTCTTGCTGAGCTTGTGGATGGCAGGCCTCCATTGATTACTGCCAGTCAGGTGTCCTCATCTCTCGGGAGTAGATGAGGACATCTCTCTCCCCTGACCCATGGCTTCCCTGGGCCTTGGCTGGGCTCAGAATCTGGAGCTCCGTGAGATGCTGGGAGTCGCTTCCACCTGGGCAGAGGCAGGCAGGGAGGCCCCCAAGCCTCTGCCCAAAGCCCTGGCCAGCCTGCTCTGAACCAGAGACCCCCAGATGCCTCCAGCTGGCAGCCACTCACCAGCGTCCAGAGGACGTAGATGGTGAACAGGGCAATGGTGAGTGCGATGAGCCCCACGGCCTCGAGCCGGCTGTGCAGCCGGAGGTGGTCCTGGGCCCCGCGCAGGCACAGCCAGCCCGAGATGGCAGCCAGTGGCGTGATGAACAGGAAGCATACCATGTCACAGCACAGCGTCCGCTTCTCTGTCCGAGGCCCCGGGTCCTTCAGCCACTGCAGGGGTGGGGGGAGGAGCTGCTGAGGCGGGCTTCATACCGCCCTCCCACAAGCCCCGGCCTGGGGATGGGGGTGCGGGACCTCCAGGCCTTGCGCCTCTACCAGCAGACACCCATCTGGATGGGCAGGCCCCGCAGGACCAGCCTCCGACCGGGCACCACCCTCCGTACTTTCCTTCCCTCACATACTTACTGAGCCTATGATGAGCTCCTGGGCCCTGCTAGGTGCCCCCATTGTACGGACGGGGGATACTGAGGGCACAGAGGGACGGACTCATTTGTGCAAACTCGCTGGTCACCCACAGAGCCAGGACTGCAAGCCGGGGGGGGTCTGGCTGGGGGGGTCTTGTCGCAGGGCCCCCGCAGATGAAGGGGTGAGAGAAGTGGGCTTCACTCATGGGAATTCCAGTCAACGGCACAGAAGGGCCCCCGCCCTCCTGGAGCCCCCCCGCTAGTGCAAGAGATATGAAATGGGGTGGATGGTCGGGGAGGGGACGGCCTTGTTGGGGAGGAGACCGTGAGTTGAACGGAATGAGCAGAAGCAGCCATATGAAGAACGGGGGAGACGGCGCCCCAGGCTGCAGAACAGCAAATGTGGGGCCCTGATATGGGCGTATGTGGCCTGGGCAAAGAACAGCAGGGAGGAGGCCCATGTGGCTGGAGGGCGAGGGCAAAGGGGGAAGGGGTGCAGGCAGGCGCCGCCTCTCCCACCTTACTGTTCTCCTAAACGCCCAGCCACCCCGGGGCGGGCCAGGGGCCTTTCCAAGAGCCCACCCCCAGCCCAGCGACATGACTCTACAGCGCTCAGCTGCCCCCTTCCAAGCAGGCCTGGAGGAGTCCGGAGGGCACCCGTGCAGCCAAGCAGGGCTCCGGAGAACAGGGCGGCAGCCACCACGCCCGAGAATGCTCATCTCGGGCCTGACCCATGCCGCTCAGGCTAAAGTCTAAGCTCCTGGGCACAGCCCACAAAGCCCAGAGTAGCTGCCAATACCTCCTCCAGGCCACTCTCCTCCTCCTGTAACTCGAGAGGAGAGCCACCTCTCCAGCCACATGGACCATCAAGCATGCCGAACTCTTCCTGGCCTCAGGGCCTTTGCACTTGCTGTGCCCTCTGCCAGGACTGCCCTCCCCCAGCTCGGGTCCTTGGCATTGCTGGCTCCTCATTCTTCAGGTCTCAGCTTCAGGGGTGACCGAATAGGGAGGGGACAAGGGGGTCTCGGCCTGGTTCCCCATCCCCATCCACAGAATCTACCATGAGGGTGGGGGAGAAGGAGGTCCACTCCATAGAGAGGGATCCTCCTGGGCAGTTCCCTCCTCCAGCCCCAGGCCTGTCTGCCTGCCCCCTGCCCGCTCCGACCTGGGGCCCCCAGGCGTACCTCTGTGAGGGGCCGCGGCCGCTTCTCCACTGCAAACTCCGTGTGGCACAGCTCACAGTAGCTGGTGTTGGACGAGGAGAGCCACCTCTCCAGACAGCTCTTGTGAACAGCACCCAGCGTGCCAGTGCAGCCACATGGAGAGAGCAGGCTCTCCCCATTCGCTCCCTCGTGGCAGATCCGGCAGAAGGGACCATCGCTAGACACAGAGATAGAGCGCATGAGCAACAACCAAGCTTCCTGCCTATGCCTGCTTCGCTGCCCACTGGATCATAAGGTCAGCATTGCCCTTGCGCTGCCACTTGGCAAACTCCTACTCATCCTTCAACGCCCAGCTCCAGACCTCCTTTCCTTTGTAAAGCTTTCCCAAATTCCCAAAAGTGCAGCAATGTGCTCCCTCCCCAGGGGTCCTGTGGCACATTTTAGGCCCAGGGCAAGCATCTCAGCTGCCCATCTAGTGTCTGTTTCTCCTTTCCCTGTAATACTCCCCTAACCGTCCCGGGCAACCAAACCCCTCTCAAGTCTCGGTCCTCAAGGACTAGAGCAGAGCTGACAACACCCCTGATGACCTCAGGCCTGACCGATTAGAACACCACACACCCCTGGTCACCAGGACTGATTCAGGGAAAGGCATGTGTGAAGCAATCAGAGTCACTGTGATTAATTCCTGAAATTCTCCCCGCCCCCTCAACTCCAGAACTAGAGACAGCAAGGCTGATGTAAGTCTGGAGCTGATGGCAGCAGTCTGGTCCCCATGTGGAGTCTGTGAATGATGCCAAACAGAGGAAAGCAGAGCCAAGCGACAGGGAAAGACAGATTCTCAAGGACACCATCAGAGGCCCTGGATCTAGCCTCACCTGAAGGCCACACTACTTGAGAAACCTGTGCATCCAGGGAGAGTAGTTCCCCTGCTCCTGTGTCCTAGGTAGGCTCAGAAGACAGACATAACAAGCTTCCACAGGAAGCCACTTCAGGGAAGCCTCAGCCCCAGCCCGGTCTCTAGGGATACTGGGTCCTTCCTGGGGGGGCAGCTCAGGGCTGGGGGTGTGGCCTTGGTGGGCACAGAGGCTGTCCAGCACATGAGTCATTGTTTTCCAAACATTTCTGCCCGGAGGGTGGACTGCAGGAACACACGAAGGAGGCAGAGCAGGAGGGCCATTTTCCAGATAACACCAGTTTCCCCTCAGAAACTGTTTTCTATTGCCTCCTCAGCATCTCCCGCTGTGGGGCAGAGCCTGGCTGCTTTGAAGCCAAAACCTTGAGCGGACCTCTCATGGCTACTTTCTTGTCAATCCTGTGCCGTCCCCTATGATGTCAAAAGGCTGTACCGGGCTCCACCCTGATCCCACAGCACCCCTGCCCAGAGTTAACAGGAAAGGAATCCCTGCTCCGGAAGGCAACCCCAGGAAGTGGAAGGAACCAGAACCTTGAGGAAGGGCCATGTCAGTTTGGGGTTTGTCCCGGGGAACCCTACTTTTTTCGAAAAGCCACTTCAGAGAAAACAAAACAAAATGAAACCTGACTTCTTGCCGAGCACTGATTAAGGACCGTGCCCTGTTCCAAGGGCAGCACGTGGACGAATCTGTTATTCTCCCAGGGAACCTGCGAGGAAGGGGCTATTTTGCCCTCCTTTCACAGATGGGGAAACTGAGGCAGCAAGGGGTGACCCTGTTTGCGTGAACTCACACGGCTAGTAGCCCACAAAGCTGGGGCCTGGGCCCCCCTCAGTGGCCATGCTACACTGCCTACACCGTTCCAGACAGCAGGACAAGAGAAACGGCCTTCACTCATGAAGTTCTGGCAGGAAAATAACGCAAATGGCACAGATGAGAAGGAAATGGACCGGGAGTGGGGCGGGGGGAGCCTTAGTGGGGCTGCCCAGGGCACACTCCGAGAGCAAGAGAGGGGAGAGTGTGGGCAAGGAAGCCAGCAGAAGCCACGTGGAAAGGGCAGCAGGGGAAGGCCAGGAGGAAGGAAGGGCTGAGGGTGCAGATATGCTCTGGGAAGCTTCGAGGAGGGCCTGGGCTCGCTCACGGGCTGGTAGGCAGAGCGCCAAAGGCTCAAGAGGATGAGAACCCTTTGGACAAACAGCAGCCTTCTCTCTGGGAGGGTGGTTCTGCCCTGGTCCCCAGCCTGGGCAGGTCTGGGATGAGTTTTATCAAAACTCAGAGGGGAGGGGCACGTGGCGGGCTCAGTCAGTGGAGCCTGTGACTCTTGATCTCAGGGTCATGAGTTTGAGCCCCACGTTGGGTGTAGAGATGACTTAAAAAAAAAAAATCAGAGGGGAGAAGCCATGAGCAAAGAGGCCAAGGAGCAGATCAAGAGGGCCTGGTGGTCTTGCGGGCATGGCTGTCCTTACCATCAGGGGGGGTCACTGAGGGACTCTCTGCTCCCTGCCTCTTGCCCTGCCTCTGAGGACTGCAAGACTGGCTGGTGGGACTGAACAAGCTTCTCCCCTTCCAACCCAAGCAGGAGCCCCGGGTTCAAGCTTCAGCAATGCTCAGTGACACTGGCAGGTGTCTGCCTCCCTCTGGGCCTCAGTTTTCCCAGGTGTCAGGAAGGAGGGTGGGGCAAAGCGGGGTCAGCTCACTCAGTGCCCCTCAGGCACTCCAGGTAGGGACACCCTAGCCTTGGTCAGCCTCTTCCCAGGCCCCCTACCCTACCAAATGTCCCCTCGCTCCCAGCCTGGTTTGCCCAGCACAGACTCTGTCTTGCCTTCAAGGGGCTGATGGAGATGCGAGCATAAAAACCCACACCCCGGAGGAGGCCCAGGAGAACTCTCCATATCATCTGGGCTTGAGCGAGGCTTCCTGCCGGAAGTGACGCCAAGCAAAGACTCGGAGGGTGAATGGCAGTGAGCTCCCTCCAGAGCACTGCAAGGCCTCCCATCTGCTTCTTTGGATGTTGGAATGAACAGCTTATGAATTAATTCTGACACAGGCCACAACACGGATAAATCCTGACGACATGAAGCTCAGTGAAACGAGCCAGTCACAGAAAGATGAATACCATGCAATTGTACTTCTAGGAGCTCCCTGGAGGAGTCACATTTGCTGAGACAGAGAGGAAATGGTGGGCGCAGGGTGGGGGAGGGGGCGGGGAGTCCGTGTTTCATGGGGACAGAGGTTCAGTTTGGGGAGAAAATTCTAGAGACGGGTGGTGGGGGTGGTTGCACCACAGTGTGAGGGTACCACTGAACTAACTGTATACTTAAAAAGTGTTACAATGGAACATTTTAGGTTATCTATATTTTACCACAATTAAAAAACAAAACTGGAAAAGAACTTAGGAATGAAATCTTAGTAGATAAACCTGATGACAATGCGAAAAACTTGAAAAATTAAAAAGAAAAAGATATCACTCAGAGTCTTGTTCCCTTAGCCAACCTGGTGGCTGTTTTAAATCCCCATGAGTGAAAATGGATTCAGATTCAGATTTGAAGGGTTTACCTCAAACTCTTTCCCTTGGAAATGATGACAAATTGGCAAACCAGGCAGCGGCAGCTCACATGGGGTTCTGGAAGGCCCGCACCGGGGCTTAAATACAGTACTTTTATCGAATGCATACGAGGTGCCCAACCACACCGTATGTGGACCACAGCAAGGGACTCTCGGAACAATGCGATGAGGAAGGTGTCCCCATCTCCAAGAGACGAGGGTAAAGTAAGTTGTCCCGGGTCCCAGAGGGAGAGGGGCTACAGGGCAGGATTTGAGCTCAGGTGCTGCGAATCCACAGCCTGTGGTACTGTGGTACTGTGAACCGCTTCCTTATCATGCCTCTCCAAACTATGAGCTACTTCCCACCATCTAATCTTCAGATTCCACCTGACAATCTGGAATTTCCGCTTTTCCTGGAGAACCAGACCTGGCCAGCCGGGGCCTCTGTATCTGCACTGCAGTTATGACTGGGGCCCCTTTCCTTGGTTTATTCGCCCACCTGGTCCCTCTAGATGTTTGGATTTCTGACCCCAGACTGGAAGAAAATCACTCGGCCCAGAGAGTAAAGCGAGTGAAGGCAAAGACCCCTGCTCGGGCGCCACTCACCTTGACGTGTCCAAGGCTCGGATGACGGTTGAGAGGAGCCGGCCATCCCTTGAAGTCACCTGCGCCACGTACTGGGGTGGCCCGAGGCCAGTGGCCTCCACGACCTTGGAGAAGGCAGGGCTGCCCGAGCAGTCACACAGGGAGCCAGGGAGGTGGCAGCAGTCACCCGTCGTCATGGCCACAGGGAGCCCTGCGTCCTCAGGGCCTGAGGCCCATGGTCCCAGGAGCCTGGGGAGAGGCCGGTAGGGAGGTTAAGGGCAAGGATATCGAGCCAAACACTGACCGGGGTTTGAATGCAGCTCTCGGAGCCTCAGTCGCCCAATCTGTAAAATGGGGGCTTCAATGAGATGCCACTTGTAACTCAGCCTAGGCCTGATGCACAGTAGGGGCTTGGTTTTATTACCTCTAACCCTCCTGGGAAGGGCCAGCCAGGTTCAGCCCTCAAGGCCTGTAGGCCACCCCCAGCATCACCTCTCCAGACCCGGTAAGGGCCCCGAACAGTTACTGAGTGCCTGCTGTGTGCCAGGCCTTGTGCTTGGGGCTTTTGTGGGCTAGAACCCTGCCCGCTGACCACCTAGACACTTGTTCTCCTTGGACTGGATTTCCAGGGCTGAGCTCACAGCATGTGAGCCTGCCTTGGAGTTGGGCAGAACTGAGCTAGAAACCTGGGCAAACAGACCAGGATGGGGCATCCTGGTTTGATATCTCCTGGACACCTCAGGCCTTCAGGAAAACGACGCAGGCTGGGAAGGACTCGGGCAGCCTCTGTTCCTACTGGAGCAGGTAATCCAAGCCATGCCCGTGTCCTCAAGGAGAAGCAGTGGGAGATGGCCGGAGACTTAGGCAGCGACCTCAAGTCTTCTCTGGGTGGGGGGTTTCAGCACTATTCTCCCCCCTACTCTAGGGTCTGTTCTGCCAAAAGTAACCCTTGGCAGCCTCCACCCCCGTCCCAGAAGGAGCCAGTGAGACCTTGTGTGTTTCCCCTGAGAACTTCCTGGAAGTAACAGAGGCAACACAGGAACCCTGGAGCCAAGGGTCCCTGAGGTCTTATCCTCAGGCCTCTGTCTCCAGGAGCTGCAGTCCAGAGATGCCAGAAACACTCAGTGAGGCACCCCCTAGTCAGCTTTTACCAACCCCTGCCGGCCAAATCTGACACCTAAGACAGAAGGGGAAAAGCCAGAGTAAGTGATTGACTAACTCTTTGCACCAAGGCCATCATCTGCCCACGGATCAGCACCCTCTGAACAGTTCAGCCAGAAGCCTTCCTGGCCCACCGTGCCCTCCAGAGCCTCCACAGCTGGGCCGCTGCCAGCCAGATAAGCAAATATCAGCCCAGAGGCAGGAGAAGCAGGGAGGAAGACTGCTTGGCCCAGATAACATCCCCAGGGCAGCGGTGGCGGGGGGCCTGGCATGTTGTGTGCACTCCTATCCCTCTCGAGGAACTTCCAGCTCAGAGGTCAACAGGGAAGCCTCTGGGCTCATAGAGGGGAATCCATTCTTCTCACCCCTCCAAGCATCAGCCTTAACATTCCTGCAAGGAATTGGGCATTCCGAGAATCATCACAGCTCCCATATATTAAGTTCTGCCATTTCTGTTACTATTGGGGGGGGGGGGATTCATCAGTAAATCTGCTAAAGCAAGGCCTGAAAATCAAAATTATGACAGCAGCTACAGTTCGTTAAGGACCTACCGCATGCTGGGTACTGAGAAGCTCGCTGAACTCTAAACAGTTGCCCTAAGCGTCCCCTTCAAAGATCACCTGCCTGGAGAGGCCTTCCCTGACCATCCTGGCCAAAGTGCCATTGGTGACCACGTTATTGTGTTCGTGGAATGTGCCCCTCCCTGAAGTGCTCTTATTTCTTCACTCTCGGTGAGCTCTGGGAAGGGGGGACCAGGTTGGACATGCACTCTGTCGTCCCTGGCGTCTGCCCTGTGTTGGGCACAAAGTTGCTGCGTTTCATTTCTCAGCCCCTATTCTGTGTGAGAGCAAGGGGGAAGGACCCTCCTGACCCCCATACCTTGGTCTGCCAGGGCCCGTGGTGGAAATCAAGGATGTCTAGAGGCTAGAGGTTTGTGCAAACCACAGAAGCCTGGGCTTGGAAGGGGCTAAACTCAAGGCTGGACTCAGCTGTGGGGCTGCTGGGCTTTGCGAGTGAGCCGATGCCTCAAGTGAACTTGGCCCAATGCCTGGGGATAGATTTCACTGAGTCTTCACAACAAATCTATGACATAAATCTAATAATTACCCTCATTTGACAGGTGAAGAGACTGAGGCTCAGAGAGGGGCAGCTACTTGCCCAAGATCACACAGCTAAGAAGGGACAGGACCAAGATTTGAACTTAGACCAGTGAGTGGGTCTAGGACTCAGAGGACCGGGATTTTTTAAAATCTTGACTCTGTCCCTGATGCCGTGTGTCCAGGAACAAGCCACTTTGCCTCTCTGGGCCTCATCCTTCTCTTTTGTCAAGTAAGTTGATGGAGCTGATGGACTTTGCTGAGGGACTCTTGAGAAGGAGCCCCCGGGCTCAATTCCTCCGGCAAAGCTTGTCCTTGTCTAGGCCCACCTGGGGTGGCGCTGAGGCAAAGCAACCTGTCCAGCGTCCTTTCCCCGAGGGCAAGAAACTACAGGAAGAGGAGTCAGAGGGCCCTAACGGTGCCCATTCAGGCAAACGGCTTCACTCTCTGGGCCTGTTTTCTCGCCTGTAAAAGGAAGGTCATAACAATACCCCGCTCGTACACCCCTAATTATTAAGAAGTCAGTAAATATTAGCTCTTCTTAACGATTACTGTCATCAGCTTACAGAGCTGTTAGAGGGTTTGATGAGACAAGGCACAGCCAGAACCTGGCACACAGTGAGTGCGCACTAAATGCTGCTATTATTTTTAGAAGAAATGTGGAGCCTGTAAAATGCATTCATTCCTCCTCGCTCACCAGAGAGAGGCTCCTGTGTGTCCTGCAGTCCTTGCGTGGCCCTGCATTGGAGGCCAGGTTTAAGCCCAGCTCTGCTCTCCTTGGATGTATGGCCCCAAGAGAAAAGACTTCTCTGAGCCTCAATTTCTTCATCTAACAGGGAACATTTCTAGTACTTCCACCTATTAAGGTCCCTAGAGGACTAAATAAGAGAATCATATAAATTCTGGCTACCCCGTTTTGAGCACCCACTAACAGCCAGGCACTCCGCTAAGCAAGTCCTTTGTAGACGGTCCCTGGGTCATTATAATATTTACTATTTCCCAGGCAGAGCCCCGCTGGAAGGAGGTTGAGGAAGGCGCTTACTGACAGCCTACTCCGTGCAAGGGTCTTTCCTCATCCGCCACCTTCTGAATTCTCCCAACAAGCCCCATTAGGTTGGCGCTGGGATGACCCGGTTTCACAGCTGAGGAAGCCGAGGCTCGGAGAGGCACCTACTGTGTGCCGGGTCCTGGGGACCTCCCGCCGTCCTCGAGACGGGAATTGCGATACCCCGTTCCGGAGAAGGCTGAGGCCGACGGTCTGAACCTGATCGTCCCGCTCGGGAGCCAGGCTCGGGCCTCGAACCCGGGGCCGGCCCGCGGACCCGCGCCTCCCCCCAACCCCACCCGCCCGCCCGCCCGTGCCTACCTGACCCGCGGCCGGGCCGGGCGGCCGCGCAGGCCCCTCCACTAGCCCCGGCCCCGGTCCCGGCCCGGCCGGTCCCGTCAGCGCCGCCAGCTCCGCTCCGGCCGGCACCTGCGTCCGGACACCGCCCGCCGACCCGACGGTGCCACGGACCAATGGCGACCGCCTCTCGCCCGCACTAGCCAATCCCCATGCACGTCCCGCCCTGGGAGGCGGGGCCGGAGGCGACAGGGACGTCCTGGGCCGCACAGGCCCCGCGGCGCCGCAGCTGTGGCTCCGCCCCCACCGCGTCTTAACTCCGCCCCCAGCTCCGGCTCCACCCCCAACCCTGATCCCGCCCCATCCCGGCGGGGGGCACGAGCGGAGTTGATGGCGCCACCTGCCGACGACCAGTGCTAGCTAACTGTTAAAAGACTTGAACGTGACACCCAGCTAAGGGATTTGTAAGTGTTCATCACCTCCCATATGCTTCTCATTAATTCTGGGAGGGAAAGAGAGAGGAACCGTATGATCACACTTTACAGAGGGAAAACGGCAGCCGAGAGAGGTTAGGGGGCCGTGGAAGAGCCTAAAGCCAACATCATTTGTTCATCATTCACTTGCTCATTCATTCAGGCAGTAGGTTCATTCACTAGATGTAATAAACATCAAAAAGAGGGCCTGTTATGAGCCAGGCACTGTGCTAGGCTCTGGGGACACAGGGTTGAGTAAGACAAATACTGTTGCCTTCGTGGACCTTACCCTAGGGAATTAACCAATTGTGTAATTAATTCTTTTTTGTTGTTGAAGATTTTATTTATTTATTTGACAGAGAGAGACACAGCGAGAAGGAACACAAGCAGGGGGAGTGGGAGAGGCAGAAGCAGGCTTCCCGCGGAGCTGGGAGCCCGATGCGGGGCTCGATCCCAGGACCCTGGGATAATGACCTGAGCTGAAGGCAGACGCTTAAGGACTGAGCCACCCAGGTGCCCTGTAATTAATTCTTAATTACAAAAGTAATGAATTGTAGCAAGTGAGGGGGACATATCATGGAATAATTTGGAAAGTCCAAAACTACTTCCTTAAGGAAAAAGCAATTGAACTGACAACTGAGACAGAGCAGAGGTGAACTAAGAAAAAAGAGGGGAGAAGTATCCCAGGCAGAGAGTTCAGGCACATGCGAAGGGCCTGAGGTAGGATGGAGAATTCCCTCAGTACTCCTCTCCCCTCCTGCCCTGCCTTTATGAAACATATGAAGCAATTCGATTAACTCAGTTACATTCTGTTGTGTTGTACTAGCTTTATTTTTCAAAAGTGAAAAGATAAATCATAACATTGTTTAAAAGGTTAGAAGAAGGAGGAAGGGGACAGAGATACAAGCAGACTTTTAAAAATATACCTTGTTTTATATATTTGGCTTTACAACCATGTAAAATATTGTTTATAATTATAAAACAAATTTTAAAGTGTAAAGGTAGCCCTAAAAACGAAAATAAAACAGAGAAACTTCTGTATCCAGTTGGTGACAAAACAACAGAGAGATGAACGTCTAGTGACTTTAAAACGACAATTTAACCCTACAAACCACTACTATATTGTTGATGGTGATGTTGCAATTGTTTTTCTAGGCCTATTGCATATTTAGGTTGTTTTTTTTTTAAGATTTTATTTATTTATTTGACAGAGAGAGAGACAGCGAGAGCGGGAACACAAGCAGGGGGAGTGGGAGAGGGAGAAGCAGGCTCCCCGCCGAGCAGGGAGCCCAATGCGGGGCTCGATCCCAGGACCCTGGGATCATGACTTGAGCCGAAGGCAGATGCTTAACAACTGAGCCACCCAGGCGCCCCTTAGGTTTTTTTTTTTAAAGATTTTATTTATTTATCTGACAGAGAGAGACACGGCGAGAGAGGGAACACAAGCAGGGGGAGTGCGAGAGGGAGAAGCAGGCTCCCCATCGAGCAGGGAGCCCGAGGCGGGGCCCAATCCCAGGACCCTGGGATCATGACCCAAGCCGAAGGCAGATGCCCAATGACTGAGCCACCCAGGGTAATACGTTCATGTTAAGGACTGGGATTTTCAGAGGGAGTGAAGGAGGTACAGACATAAGGTTGATTATGTGAGTAAAAACCCTATAATCTTGAACTTGAATTGGGAGCATCACAATATATTTTATCTTTGCAAAAAAGCAAACATTTCCTAGCTCTGTCCACTGAAAAGGTCTGAAACAAAGACTGACTTTGTTGCCATCAGCACTCCTTAAGCCCAGATCATAGTCTCTAAATATCGCTTCCAATTGAATGAACCAGGGAAATACCTGATTCTGGGTCTGGGGCAGGAAATGTACAAGATGAACCTGGCACAATCTGATATACCAGAAAGCGCAGGTGTTCTCAAAGACATTACCTAGTAAGGTAGTGTCAGTAGGAGTCAACTAGAAAAAGCTCTCACTGGCCACAAGTGGGATAATTTGCCCTTCAGTAAGGGTAATGGGTGCAGTAGATCTAAACACATGAAATGTTTAAATCCATTTACTGGGGGAAGCCTGGCTGGCTCAGCTGGTAGAACATGTGAATCTTGATCTCAGGGTTGCAAGTTCAAGACCCACGTTGGGTATAGAGATTCCTTAAAAAAATAAGATAAAACCTTAAAAAAATCCATTTACCGGGGTTTTTAAAAATTCTTTAAATAATGTCGGGTCGCCTGGCCGACTCAGTTGGTAGAGCATGTCACTCTTTTTTTTTTTTAAAGATTTTATTTATTTATTTGAGAGAGAGAGAGAGCATGAGAGGGGGAAGGGTCAGAGGGAGAAGCAGACTCCCCGCCAAGCAGGGAGCCCAATGCGGGACTTGATCCGGGGACTCCAGGATCATGACCTGAGCCGAAGGCAGTCGCCTTACCAACTGAGCCACCCAGGTGCCCCTAGAGTTTACTTTTTTTTAAAATGTCAAATTTACATCATAAAAGTTGCAGAAGTAATACGCAGAGCTCCCATAGACCCTTTGCCCAGATGCCCCAATTTTTAATATTTCTGAATCCTTTATTTTTATTTTTATTTTTTTAAAGATTTTATTTATTTATTCATGAGAGACAGAGAGAGAGAGAGAGAGAGAGAGAGAGAGAGAGAGAGAGGCAGAGGGAGAAGCAGGCTCCCAAGGAGCAGGGAGCCCGATGCGGGACTCGATCACAGGACCCTGGGATCATGACCTGAGCTGAAGGCAGACGCTTAACCATCTGAGCCACCCAGGCGCCCTATTTTTATTTTTATTAAATTTTTTTTTTAATCTTTAAGTAGGCTCCATACCAATGTAGGGCTCGAATTCACAGCCCTAAGACCAAGAGTCACAAGCTCTGTGGACTGAGCCAGCCAAGCACCCTGAATCCTTTATTTTATTTATTTTTTTAAAGATTTTATTTATTTGTCAGAGAGAGAGAGAGAGAGAGAACACAAGCGGTGGGAGCGGCAGGCGAGGGAGAAGCAGGCTCCCTGCCGAACAAGGAGCCGGATGCAGGATTCCATCCCAGGATCCTGGAATCATGACCTGAGCCGAAGGCAGACATTTAACCAACTGAAGCACCCAGGCGTCCCCTTTGATTTTTTAAAATATTTTCTTTTTTTCTTAAATTTGTTTGTTTGTTTACTTTTAAGTAATCTCGACCCCCAATGTGTGGCTTGAACTCAGGACTTCAAGATCGAGAGTTGCATGCTCTGCCGAGAGCCAGGCAGGCAACCCCTTCACTGTATATTTTTCTTTGTTTTTCAGTGTATATTTCTCAAGTATAAGCACACTCTTCCACATAACCACAGTACCACCTTCAAAATCAGGAAATTATTATTGATCCAATATTACCACATAGTTCCCAAATCCCATTCAAAGCTTCCAATGAAGTCTTTTAAAGTTCCAGCATCCATTCCCGATCACACTTTGTATTTTTCTACTCAGCGTCATTCACGCTGCAATAGTTCGTCAATCTTTGTCTTTCATGACCTTGATACTTTTGAAGAGTATAAGCTAGTTATTTTGTAGAAAGTTCCTCAATTTGCATTTGTCTAATGTTTTGTCAGGATTTGTGCATTTGGAACAGGAACTGCAGAAGTGATAACGTGTTCTCAGTGCAGATGCAAGGAAGAATAGAATGTTGATTTCTTCCATTACTGAGTATGCTAGCCTGGTTAAAATGGTGTTTGCCAGGATGCCTGAGTGGCTCAGTTAAGTGTCTGCCTTTGACTCAGGTCACGATCCCAGGGTCCTGGGATCGAATCCTGCATCCGGCTCCTTGCTTAACAGGGAGCCTGCTTCTCTCTCTGCCTGCCATTCCCCCTGCTTGTGCTCACATGCTCTTTCTCTCTCTGACAAGTAAGTAAAATCTTTAAAAATAATAAATAAAATAAAATGGTGTCTGCCAGGTCTCCAGCCTGAGATAGTATGTTGTACTTGTCAATAGTGCTTTATGGGAAAATACTTTGAATTAAATATCTGGTTCCTCAACAAACCTTCACCCACTAGGTTTATTAACCATTGATGACACTTGACTGAATCAATGTTTTGTTTTGTTTTAATTTTGTTGTTGTTGTGATTACTTTGGCAAAGAGGGTTTTATTTTTACTTACAAGAATTCTGCAGGAGGACGGCTGCTGGCTTTGGCTTGGTCAAATGATGACTCTGAGAGTCTCTTGGCCTTTTCTTCATGGTAGTGAGATGGCTGCTGTGGTTCCAGGCATCACATCCTCAATCAAGGCAGGAAGAAGGGAGTGGCATGGAGGTGTTAGCCATGGCTGTCTCTTTTTTTTTTTTTTATCGGATAATGGTTGCCAAAAGATGATTTTTTTCCTTTTATACTGGCTCAACAAAATGTTCCAAGGTGGCTTTTTCTTGTATTTTTACCTGCCTCAGCTCTGGAAACAACCATTTCTCTAAGGAGCCCTGGTTTTAATGGGGAACAATATTTAAAAACCAAGATCTGGGTGCTAGGTGTGCTCACAGCTATCGTGTTATCAATTCTTACTTTCCTCATTCTAATACATGTGTATGTACCTATATATAGACATTTATCTACCTATAATCTATCTGTCCATCCATCCATCACCCATCCATCTTTAAAACCATGAGTGCACACCAATGCCCCTAATTCTAAACCAACACCAAAGTTTATCCCAGACACTTCACGTTTCTAACTTCCTTCCCTGACTCCTGTGATCCTAAATGCATTTACTCATTTTTCCACTCCCCCCACCCCATGTGAAACCTAACTCCTAGATACACTCGTCAAAACTCAGTCCCAGGGGCGCCTGGGTGGCTCAGTCGGTTAAGCGGCTGCCTTCGGCTCGGGTCATGATCCCAGGGTCCTGGGATCGAGCCCCACGTCGGGCTCCCTGCTCAGTGGGGACTCTGCTTCTCCCTCTCCCTCTGCGTGCCTCTCTGCCTACTTGTGCTCTCTCTGTCAAATAAATAAATAAATAAAATCTTTAAAAAAAACTCAGTCCCAGATATATACCTCCTACCGAATTCCACTCCCATTGGGCACATTGGTTGAAAGCTTGGCCCCAACAAAGGAGCTGAATCCATGCATTTTACTAAAAAAAATAATCAGTCATTTTTGAAGGCCTCTCGGGAACCAACTCAAAATCTTGAAAATTACGAAATTCGGAAATTGACAAGAAAGAATTAAGTGTTTATGCTGACCTTTACAATCTGTACCTCAGGGTAACCATATTAGATGAAGGGAAACTTCTCTTTATAGATGTATTCCAGAAATAAATGCAGAAAGCTAGATTTTGAATTTCATAACCCCTAATGGATTGTGAATCTAGGTGATGCTTTGCAGCAGCTGCAAACATCACAAATAAGAGACACGCTGACATCATCTGTCTCCTGGTGTGTGCACACACCACCTACAGAGCACTCAGCCCTAAATCTGATCAATCTCTAGATCTAACTATTCATTTACAGGAAATGCAGGGGACAAAGGCACATGGGAAATAACACCATGGTCCACAGAGACAAAAAGCAGATTGGTGGTTGCCAGGGACTGGAGAAGGGGAAATGGGGAGGAACTGCTTAATGGATATGAGATTTCTTTTTAGAGTGATGAAAAAAAATTCTGAATTACAGTGTGGTGTTTGCACAACCTTGTGCATGTACTAAAACCACTGGATGTACATTTTTAAATGAATGGGGTGCCTGGGTGGCTCAGTCAGTTGGGCGTCGGCCTTTGGCTCAGGTCATGATCCCAGGGTCCTGGGTTCCAGCCCCGTGTGGGGCTCCCTGCTCAGCTGGGAGCCTGCTTCTCCCTCTCCCTTTGCCCCTCCCCCTGCCTGTTCTCTCTCTCTCTCAAATAAATAAAATCTTTTAAAAAATCTCCTTAAAAAAAGAGAGCGCCTGGGTGGCTCAGTTGGTTAAGTGTCTGCCTTCGCCTCAGGTCATGATGCCGGGGTCCTCGGATCAAGCTCCACATCAGGCTCCTTGCTCAGCAGGGAGCCTGCTTCTCCCTCTCCCTCTCCCTGCTGCTCTCCCCGCTTGTGCTCTGTCAAATCAATAAATAAAATCTTAAAAAAAAATATTTAGAGGGGGGGATATGTCCAGGATTTGCACACAGGAAGAGAATGGGGTGAAACCAGATTGGTTGAAGTTGGGTAGTGGGCTTATGGGAGTTAGACTATTCTCTCCACTTTTATTTTTTAAAGATTTTATTTATTTGAGAGACAGAGAACACAAGTGGCAGGGGGAGGAGCAGTGGGAGAGAGAGAAGCAGACTCCTCGCTGAGCAGGGAGCCCAACCTGGGGCTTGATCCCAGGACCCTGAGACCATGACCTAAGCCGAAGGCAGACGCTTAACCGACTGAGCCACCCAGGCGCCCCTCTCTCCAATTTTAAATGATATAATTCATTTAGGTTAACACAGTTTGTGGAAAAATTAAACACAGAGTTACCCTATAACCCAGCGATTCCATTTCTGGCTATCTACCCAAAAGAGCTGAAAGCAGGGACCTGAACACCTCTATCTGTACACCCGTGCTCGCAGCAGCATGCTCCACAATGGCCAACAAGTGGAAGCAACCCAAATATCCATCGATGGATGAATGGATAAGCAAGGAGTGGACTATCCATACAACGGGTTATCATTCAGCCTTTTATTAAAAAGGAACTTCTAACACCTGCTACAACGTGGATGAACCTTGAAGACATTATACTAAGTGAAATAAGCCAGTCACAAAAGAACAAATACTGTAGGATTCCACTTAGAGGTCCCTAGAGGAGTCAAATGCACAGACAGGAAGTAGATGATGGGAGCCAGGGATGGGGCAGGGGGTGGGGAGATGGTGCTTCACGGGGACAGTGTCTCAGTTTTGCAAGATGAAGAGTTCTGGAGACGGACGGTGGGGATGGTTGCTCAACACTGAATATACTTAATGCCACTGAGCTGTACACAGAATAGTGGTCAAGATGGCCAATTTAATGTTGTGTATTTTATCACCATTGAAAAAAAAAAACAGACTTAAGAACAGTGCCTGGCACTGAGTGAACATGCTGGGCTTACTACATCACTGAAATCAGAGTAACTGAAACAGCATCGCTGGACTGTAACCCCCAAGGGGACAATGTCATCTCAGTCTCGTTCCCTGGCATGTGCCTCGGGCCCGGCCAATCCACGGAGGCTCAGGAGAGATCTGATCTTTGGACTGCCTGAAACCTTGCAGGGTGCCTCATTACTTCACCCAGCCTGCCTGAAGCCTCTGCCCACCCTCTGTCCTCCCCATGCCCACCCTGCCCAAATCCAGATTCGGCACCCCCAGGGTCTGAGTGAATGGCCCCTGGAGTGCTTGTGGCCCCACCAGATCCCCCGCTGTCCTACTGCTGGCCTTGGCTCAGGATGCCCCCTGGCCTGGAGCACACACCCTGCCTCACTCCAACTCCCCTATGGGAACAGCCCCCTGTGGCTCAGGACTCTTCTGGAAAGACTGCCTGGGTTTGCCCAGCTCTCCAGGCAGGGTGGCCAAAGCCTGACATTGGGAGACGTAGACCCCCATCTCTGGTGGCTCTTCAAGGGGTCAAGGGCATAAGTGGCTTCAGCGAGAGGGTAGAGCTTCTAGAACAGCTGCAGGCACTCAGGTGAGAGAGGAGTTACTGGGTCACATGGTCAGGGCAGGGATGGGGGTGGGAGGGATCCACACAGGCCTGGGAGGGGAGGGGGACAGCAACACTTCCACCATAGTGGCAAATGGCCCTCAGGCCAGCTCTGCCCACATGGACCAGGGGAGAAGCTGGATCCTGGGGAGAGGCAGAGGAACTCCAGGCCGCCTGCCTCCCCTCTGTCACCAGCGTCCTCCCATTGGGCCCTCCTTAAAGGGCAGCCTGGCATGGGGAGAGCTGGGGTGGCGCCGGTATCACCAACATCCCCTGGTCGCGCCCCTCTTGCTTGTCCTTGACGGGACCCCAGGGGAGGCCGCGGCCGTGGGCAGCAGATGGAAGCGAGGACAGTCCAACCCCAGGGCTGGGAATGGGGAACAGTGGGCACAGGTCAGCCCCTGCCAGGAGGCACCCTCAGCTCCTGGGCCGAGAAGTTGAATAACATCCCCCAGCCACAGGGGCAGCTTGGAGAGGGCACCCACCCCTCCCCCGCAGGCCAAGGCCCCCGTGGTCAGCTCGCGGGCCTCCGCACTGTCCCGGGTGGCGCTTGGACCTGCTCTTCTAGCTCCCTGCGGGGCTGAGCCGGGCCGACGCAGGCCGCAGCGGGACGTGTGCCTCGGGAAGCCCTGGCCCAGCCGTGGCCGCCTGGCGGAGAGAATGAAGACAAAGGCGCAGCGGCAGGTTTCTGTACAGGAAGTCGGATTATACATTTTAGTAACGGGCGGAAGAAATGAGGCATCGGGGCAACAGTGCGGGGGCCACAGGGAGAATAAGAGGTCGAGAGCTGGGGTTTGGCGTCAATCTTACAAAGTGTATAAAGAATCTGTGTTTCTCTACAATAACAAAAAAACCAAAGGCTACAAGAGCGGTTGTATATACAAAACACGGAGATATTGCTTCACTTGCAAACAGGTTCCTGACAAGACGGGAGACAAGACACAGAGGGGCCCAAGGGGCTGGAGAGCGCGCTGCGTGCAAAAGGAGGGTGAGGGGGGAGAGGGGTCTTGTCCCAGCATAAATCTACAGGCAGGAGCTGGAGTCGCGCACGCACAGGAGAGGTCGAAGGCGTGTGCCGCTGCTGGCTGTGCGTGGGGGAGCAAGGGGGCCGGGAGCCAAGAGTGTCCGCCTGCCCCGGCCCCCTGGCGCCTTGCTCTTCGAGCATCAGCTCGGAAGGGGGTTCTGGGTGCGGATTGGGGGCGGAGGGGGGGGGGGCAGGGGGGCCAACTGGCCACAGAGGGAGGAAGGCGATCGCTCCCTGGAGTCTGCCGTGGAAAACTGGAGAAGCCCGCTCGGCACGCCCCTCCTCCTCGCCTCTGGCCGGCCCTGTCCAGCCTGCCACCCTCCCTGGCCCGCCGAGATGCACCCTGGGACCCGAGAAGAGCAGGCGCGGCGACCCGGGCGTCTGGTCTGGTTTTCCTCGAGCGGGGACAGCAGTTGCCACTCGACGACTCCTGTTCTTCCTGTTCTTCCGGGGCCGCGGCCAGCCATGCGGAGCTCGGTGGGAGGGACGGAGAGGGCGGGGCAGGGGAGCGCAGCGCGGGGCGGGGCGGGCGGAGGACGGGGACGCGCACGTGCACGCGCACGCGGGCGGGCCGCGGGGCGCTCACAGGTTCTGGCAGCACTGCAGCTTGTTGGGTTTCTGTCCGTCGGTGGTGGGCGGCACGCTGATGTCCACCACGTTGTTGCCGGGGGACTCATCGTGGGCTGCGCGGTCTGCGATCTGCTTCTGTGACACGATGCGGTAGATCTCTGCGGGTGGGGGAATGCGGGGTGACACATCTGGACCTCAGTGCCCTCTGGGGAGCTCCCCCCCAGGCTGAGCCCAAGACCCCTCTTAAAGGCCCCCCCTCTGTGCCCCGTGTGTCCCCCCATCATGTCGGGGGGAAAGACAGCAGGGGCTGGGCTCCTGGAGGCTCCCACCGGGTCACCAAGTGCTGGCTGGGTGCTCAGCGAGGCCGGGACCCACGTCTGGTCACAGAGCTAACCCCCCCCAGCCCCGCCTCTTCTCTTGTAAGATCAGAGGCCCCTCCTCCTCAGAATAAACGCCCAGGAGCCCAGGGGCCCTGGGCCCCCGCCGCTGACCCAGCTGGCTGTTCTGGGGTGGGGCCACGGCAGAGGGGGGGGTCTCTGTGTCCTCAGGATCTGGCCTGATCCCAGGAAGCACACCGTGTCTGTCCTCATGTCCAGACCGGCTTGCAGGTTTCAAGAATAAAGCTTCAGGGACTGTGTTCTGGAGCAGGCAACCAGGGTGGACGGTGCCCTTCCCAGGCCCACCCACAGTGGGCATGTTGGGGTTACTGTGGCCCCAGCCAGGCCCAGTGACCACCTGTGAGGATGTTCTTGAAAGCTTCCTCGACGTTGGTGGAATCCAAGGCTGAGGTCTCAATGAAAGACAAGTTGTTCTTTTCTGGAACAAAAAGAATATTGCTCAGGTGAGCAGTGGGGGTGGGGGGGAGGGCTACCTTGCATCCTCCCGGGGACCCTGCTTGCTTGCCCACTTGCCTGGCCCAAGAAATGAATGGTGGGAGCCAAAGAGACAGGACTGAGATGCCCACACCTCAGGAAGGGGAAGCTGGCAGGGGTCTGCCTTCCAGATGGTTCTCTGATGCCTCAGTCACAGTCCCACTTTCAGGAATGTGGCCCCCGGGGGCCGCCCGGGCATGCGGCCCCGTGTGACACCCCACACCACCCCTCCCCCCACCCAGCCACACCTGCTCCGGCCCGGCACGACTCACCTGCAAAGGCACGAGCCTCATCAGTGGGCACGGCCCGCAGGTGGCGCAGGTCACTCTTGTTGCCCACCAGCATGATGACGATGTTGCTGTCGGCGTGGTCCCGCAGTTCCTTCAGCCAGCGCTCCACGTTCTCGTAGGTCAGGTGCTTGGCGATGTCATACACGAGCAGCGCGCCCACTGCGCCACGGTAGTACCTATGGGGGCAGTGCGTGAGCTACCCACAGGGGCCTCCCAGGCTCGGTGGGCAGCAGCTCCTTGGCCCCCACACATGGGGCAGGAGGCACAGAGCCTGCCCGAGGGGTGGCCACTGGGGCCTCGAGGGTGGGGTGTGTGTCCCCCAAGTTCTGGCTCTGCTCCCCAGGTTCATCTCCGGACTATGGGGCCAGAGTAAGGAGTTTGGGACCTGGGGTCAGCAGACCCTCACGGGGTCAGTCACAAAAGGGAAGGAAAGGGCCGCTGCCGGGCAAAAGCCCTGATGCCCACCATGGCTTGGCCAGTCTGACCACCAAGGCGACTGACAGACACCCATCCACCCCGAGGGATTAGGGACATGAGAAGGTGGCCAGGCATCAGTGGAGGGAGTCCCGAGGGCGCAAGTGACTGACTGAAAGTGGCGGGACGCTGGGAGGGTCTAGGGAGAGGCAGCCCCAGTGGGTCCTGGTAGCGGGGGACCACAGGGAGGCGAGGGATGCCAGGCCTATGTGGGAGGACAGGGCGAGGGTGGGACGGGGTCTGAGCTGAAGCGCAGAGGGAAGCTGAGGGAAGACAGGCAGGGCAGGCGAGGAGGCAGGGCTGGGGAGCGGGCAGAGGGGCCGAAGCCAGTCCGGGGTAACAACCTTCACGGTGCAGCCAGCTTCGGTGAAACCACAGTGCCTCAAGGGACAGGGACTCAGGGGCTCAGAGGAACCGTAGGACATGTCTACCCTAAGGTCACAGCATGGCCAGGACTGGGCACTGGTCTTCCCAACGGTCCCATAGCTCCTGGAGGTCCTGTTCCTCCATCCTGGGCCAAGGAGCTGCTGCCCCTCTTCTCCTGCCCACCTCCTGCCCATCCTTCTGGGCCCACCGGCCCCACACCCATGGCTTCCTGCATCGCCCCAGCCCCGTCACTCACGCGGAGGTGATGGCACGGTAGCGCTCCTGGCCGGCGGTGTCCCAGATCTGCGCCTTGATGGTCTTGCCGTCCACCTGGATGCTGCGGGTGGCAAACTCCACGCCGATGGTGCTCTTGCTCTCCAGGTTGAACTCGTTGCGGGTGAAGCGTGATAGCAGGTTGCTCTTCCCCACACCCGAGTCCCCAATAAGCACCACTTTGGGGGCAGGAGGGAGACAGGTGAGACTCTGCAGGCTGGCCTCCCCGAGCCAAGGCCCATATACCACCCACGCCCCACCTGCAGGACCGCCAGCGGCACCCTGGGGGCTGCACAAACTTGAAAGCCACCCTCAGAGCAGTGGGGCTGTCCTGGAGCCCGAGGCTCCACATCTGCCGGTGCAGAGCAAGCACAGGCTCAGGGCTTCGGGAAATCCAGCCGCTGTGGACAGCGCAACACCCCGCTGTCTCCGGTCCTTCAGAGCAGGGCTGCCCTAGTGCCGATGTATGCACCCAGACATCCCGGCGGGTAGGCAGAGTGGGGATCTATCAACCCCTGAACCTCCCCTGCAGCCTGGACGCCAAAAAAGCTTCAGGGCTGGGCCACCTTGGGCGAGTCATTTAACCTCTCCGGGCTGCCTTTTCTGCAGAAGGGGGACTCGAGGAGAAAAGGCAGGATCAGAACTCCACTAGCATCTAGCATGCAAAGGCAGGCAGGGAACAGTTATTGCTAGGTTCCTACCTACAAGGGTCTGTCTCTGGAGCTCTAAGTCAGGAAATGAGAAGCCTCCCCCCCACGCCCACCCGCTGCTTCCTCATGGAGGGTTGCCGCAAGCAAACCCACATTCAGCCCCGGCATCCATCGTCAGAGCTGGCTCATGCGGAACAGGAATGTGCCCTCTAGATGCATCTGCAAAGGCACAGAGCCTGCCACCCCAACGCCCCCAGAGTCAGCCCTTCCTGCAGAGACATCCAGAGCACAGAGTCCTCCTGAGCAGGGCAGGACAGGCCCCTCCAGTCTCTCCCTGTATTCCTCTGCCCCAGCCAGAGAAGCACTGCCTCTAGGGGCCAAGGTGCCCCAGGCTCTGTGGCAGGGCCACGGGAGCTGGTCCAGGAGGAGTGTGAGCCCAAGATGCTGTCCTTAGACCCAGGGCACACTGGAGTCTCACGTCTGTGTCTGCACAGTGTGTGAGCTGCCCACGTACGCGTGGGTATATGTGCAGCAGAGAAGAAACAACACATGGCTATCTGACCAGACACCCCAGGCAGAAGCCACATGGACCCCCACGTGTGGACCTCGGGCTCTGGCACCCAAAGGTGGGTCTGTCCAGTGGAAAGCCACAGGGGCTGTAGGTTTGCTCACCCACAGCCCTAGTTAAGTTTTTCCTTGATGGAAAGTTGTATATGTGCATGGCCAAACTCCCACGGCTTCTGACCACCTTCACTGCCCCCCACACGGGGCCACAACACTGGCACCTCTCCTGGGGTCCTTTGTGGTTACTCTCATAGCCAACCACCAGGCTGTTCTCCTGGAGGCCACCAGAGGGCGCCCGTGAGCACCTGAATGGCTCCCACCACTGCTCTGCCCACAGCCCTCCAGGGCTCCCACCTCCCAGAGGCAAAAGTCCAAATCCTCCCAGAGGCCCACAGAGCCTTGCACTACCTGCCCCATGCCCTCCCTGCCCTCCCTCTCTCCCCCTCACCCACTCTGCTCCAGCCACAGGGGCCTCCTCGCTGGAACTCAGAGCTAAACAGGGACATGCTGCCTGGACATTCTTGCCCAAGTACCTGCCTGGTGTCTGCCCTCCCCTCCTTGGTGTGGTCCCTCAGATGACACTTGATTGAGGAGGCTGGCCCTCGCTGCCATCCTCTTAAAAGCCCACTCCCCTCCCTGCCTGCCTTTCCTCCACAGCTCCCCCCACCCAGGTTACCATCCTCAGGCCAGAGGAGGAAGGGGCAGGTAAGGCAGCCCCCAGAAGACTAAGAATAAGAAGAATGTTTAATGAGTCTGTCCTAAGAAAGCCCTCGATGTGCACCACCTCACACAAGTCTCATGTAACCTTTACAAGAGGAAGCAGAAGAATGCCAAGCCCAAGGCACTGTGAGCATGTGCCTGTTTGCAGGCCTGCTCCTACCTCCCAACCTTGCTCACCAGACTGTGACTTGCCCAGGGCCACCTGGCTGGAAAGTCGTTCGTCAGGATTTGAACCCATGTCTCCTGCCTCCGGAGCTAAGCTCAGGGATCTGGGTCCAGCCTCCTCCTCTCCCACCATTTGGGGCATCCTGACCCTCGGAGTAGTAGGTAAACTCCTGCTCATCCTTCAAAACCCCTCAAGTCAGGCCTCTCCTCTCCCCTCAAACCACCATGTGACCTGGCCTCCAGGACCTGGGATAACAAGGCAGGTGTTCTCTTGACAACGTAGGTGCCCAACAGAAGACTGCGAGCCGACTTCGGAGAAGGTGGAAAGAGGTGGAGATGGACAAGGGCCTGTGGCTCTCACCCACGCTGTGGAGCCCACCACCCACACCCCCAACCCCTCACCTCCTTCCCACATGGCCATGGGGACCTGGCCAAGGCTGGAGAGGCTGGCTCATGATGCGTATGCCCTTGGGAATGGAACAGGAAACGAGCAGGAGGGTCCCTTCTGGGCTCTGCCCTGTATGGCCACCCCCATCCCCTCCCTCCCTTGCCAGCCTTGGTCCCATCAACTCTGCCCTGGCCTAGCCAACAATCTCCTCAGCACCTCGGGCCAGGCCCAGCCCTGAAAGCTTTGTGACTGCGTTCTCAGGACCATCCCAGGAGCAAATGTTCATATTATCCCTCGCCTTGTACAGCTGGTGGCCACTCGGCCCAGAGTGACCAAGTTCCTGGCCCAGGGTCACCCAGTGAGAAAGCGGAGGCCCGAGCAAGACGAGTGCCCCCGGCCACTGTGCAGATGAACAGCGGGCCCACCGCTGGCCCACGGTGCCTGATGCAGGAAGGTGGCCAGTGGGGCAGTGGCCAGGCTGGCCCCATGTGCGGGCTAGGAATGAGAACAGCATTGTCCAAGGCACAAGTGATCTGTTGTCTTGGGGAAATAAAGGGCCCTTGAGGACACAGCCCCTAGAATTTCCACAGAAGTCGGTGGCATCACTGGCTGGGAAACGGCCCCCCCAGACATGCCACTTGGCTGGCAGAGCAGGCAAGCCCAGTTGGCAAAAACAAAGAGCTGGCACCTCTTGAAGCCCTGGGTCCTCCGATCTGCCCCATGACAGTGTGGCAGCCCTGGAGCCTGCACGCTGACACTCAGGTAGACTATGGCCGTTTGGGGGTGGGGGCTGGCTCCCCTACTCCAGGCAGAGCAGGCCCCTGCTTCCCCCACCCCAGGAAGCCAGCCCTGACCATCCCAGGCCCCAGAGACTAGCACTTGAGGGCAATCCTGCCACAGTTATATGCCGGAGAATCAGAGCGGAGGACAGATCGGGGCCCAAAGCCAGGGCACAGACAAGGCCACCATGGGCCAATGGGGGAAGATGGCGTGCTCAGGTCCTTACCAGGGGGTCTGGTGGGGGCCCTGCCCAGGCTGGAGAGCAAGGAGGCTGCCTCAGGAGCACTCAGCAGAGGAGGGTGAGCATGGGGCTGGCCTGTTCCCTGGGCACTGGCTGCTACTCTCTCCTCGCCCCCTTTCCCAAAAGGACTCATGGATGGCACAGGGGTGGACAAAGCCCAGGGGACAAGGTCCTGGGCTACCACAGCAGCTTCCCACTTCAACCCACATCCTCAGAGGCCAGGTGAGTGGCCGGGGGGGGCTCCAGGAAGTCCTTGGTGGCCCTTGGGGACATAGCTGCTCCCACTGTGGATCCTGCAGCCTGGTCCAAGCCAAGAGAGGTCAGGGCTGCCCCCAGGGGCTGAATATGCAGGTTGGGAAAATGGCCCATAGCTGTCAGGATAAAACGTTAGCAGGCTGAACACGAGGATCTATAATTAGGTGCAAATAAACAACCTTACTCCTAGGGGAAAGGGGAAAGCGCAGTGAGGAAAATAAACAGCACATGGGGAAAACACCCAGGGAGATCTGCTCGTCTTGGTCTTGGGAGGTCAGGGGAGCCACTGTGTGATGTGGCAGCGAAACCAACCAAGGCGGTGGCAGGAAGGCTAAGCAGGGGGCAGTAAGTGTCCCAAGTGAGAAGTGTGGCGCCTCCGTGCCAAGGGAAGGGCCAGAAGGTGACTAAAGCCTGGGGGAGGCTGAGCACAGGGTTGGGGGCAGGACTATCACTGCCCCTCCCCTCCTGAAGGGCCCCTCGGACCAGGCGACGGGGCTGGGGAGCCTCGAGGTAAGGAAGTTGGCCCCCGTCAACCCTTCTGGTGCAGTCGCATCTTGGGACATCTCTCCAATGACCAGATGTGACCCTCTGCAGGACACGGGGTCTCAGGAGGGTCCAGGGCATAGTATATTCATGCTTCTGTCTAACGCTATCTACCCATGGCAAGAGGTGTCACAGTGGTGTCTTGCCTGCCTGCTGGCTTCTTTCCTTCCTTCTTTATGTGCCAGACCCACCGTTTCCTTCTACCGTTGGGAGTGAAAAACTGAGTGGATTTTAAGAGAAATATGCAGAGATAATAGGGAGACCTCCAACAAGACACACGTGTGAACGTGAGGTCTCAGAGGCCCGCAGTTTGGGAAATACTGACCTTGTGGGTTCAACTTTCACTTCTAACCCTGAACGACTCAGAAAAGTAGGCTGGTGCGGGAGGGCAGCGGGGCAGGCAGCCCCCACCCATACCCCTGCCCTGTGCCAGTTGCCACGGAAGCCAGATCTGGGCTTCCAGGAAGAGGACTCTGGAGATGAGTCCCGGGAAGCACACAGCCGCTCCATTGCCCCTTACCCAGTAACTGGACTTCTGGGAACATACTTCAAGGAAATAACCCAAAGGGCAAAAGATGACTAGTGCAAACACTCGAGCTGGGTTATTTATAACAGCAAGCAGCTGAAAATAACAAGTAGGCAATGGCCCCAGAAGCCTGGAGGTTGACGACTGGGGTTAAGGCCCGCTGCCCTGCAACCAGGACCTGGGGAGCAGAGGCCTCAGGGCCCCAGCCACAGCAGGATGGAGTCCCGTCCACCTGTGGCCAGTCCTTTTGGGGTACTGACAGAAGACCTTCCCCCGCCTCTAACGTGAAACCCCAGGGCACAGTCGGCACCAGGACCTTGGCCTGATACCTGCCGACCACACAGCCTCACCTGCCAGTGACTTATGAGCCTGCACACAGCTCCCCGGGGCCCACGGTGCCATATGACAACTCTGGGCCTCTGTGTGGGCACTCCCCCAGCCCAGAAGCCTTTCACCACATGGATATCCCAGGTAGGGAGTGCTCCACCCCGCTCTCCACATCCCCAAGGTCCCCAGGCTTCCGGCCCCAACGTGTGGGATGATAACAAAGACACAATGGCCAGTGATGGACACGGACTGCACTCCCGGAGACAGCCAGGCTTCCCCAACGAGGGGACGACGTCAACTGCTGGTGTGGGAGGCAGACCCTCACACTGCAGGCAGCAGGACAAAGGTGCCTCATGCGGGCCCAGGGTTAGCTATCAAGGGCAACCACTGTCAGCCAGGGAGCTCAAAACAGCCCCGGGCCTGGCCAAAGCCCAGGTTGGCACAGAAGGCACTGTGAAGCCAGTGCCTTTTTTTTTTTTTTTTAAGATTTTGTGTTTAAGTAATCTCTACACCCAAAGTGGGGCTCGAACTTACAACCCAGTGATCAAGAGTTGCATGCTAGACTGAGTCAGCCAGGCACCCCTAAAGCCAGTGACTTGTCAGTCCACAACCCCAGCGATATGGAGGGAGTCTCCCCAGCTTGAGCGGCAGGGCGAGGGAGCTAGGCTAGCAGTGGCCGTCTGACCTGCCAAGGCCGCACCTGAGGCTCCTAGAACCCTCTGTCCCTTGGGCAGGAATGATCCTTTAGCAGGCTGGCCGAAGGCCAGCCCATCAGTGCCCATGTGTTGGGGGAGGTGGTCTGACAGGCTCAGTCCCACATAGACTCCTTAGGTGGTAAAGCCCAAAGCTGACCTGGGTTCAAATCCTGCTCCAACACTTTTCAAATGTGCCCTGTCTCTCTGGGTCTCAGTTTCCAGGTCCACAGAGAGAGGGCGGATACTATCGACGACCTCACAGGGTTGGGGTGAGCATTGCAATGAATTCGTGAAGTGCTTAGTGAAGGGCAGGTACTTTGGTGGTTCTATTGAGTTCTAAGAGTTCAAAGATGATAACTGGTGGTTACTGTTAACCACCAAGCCTGGGTCCAGCACACACAGTCCCCCGGCCAGGCGCCCCTTCCACGCAATTCTGGGTCAGCACCCCAATCCAGGGTCCCAAATCCAGGGTCCCCCCACCACACGCCTCATCCCCTCGCGTCCTCTCCCTTCCCGGGCACCGCCCCCCAGACATGCCGCCGCCAATCAGGACCGGCTCCTCCCACTCCGTGAGAACACCACCCCCACCTGCCCAGAGCCAGCCCATTTCTTGGACACGCCCACTACGCCCTAGCCCCGCCTCCGACGGCCCCGCCCCCACCACGAATGGAGGTTTCCACCCAGCCCGGCCCGCCAAACGCTGGGAAGGCCCCGCCCCCAGAGGCCCCGCCCCTAACGGCCTCTCCCACCGCTTGGGGCCCCACCCCCTCCGGGCCCCGGCCCCGCCTCGGCGCATCCAGGGCCCCCAGGCCTCTCTGGGACGGCCGCTCCGCACGGCCGCGCACTCCAGCCCAAAGCTGACCGAGCCCAAACTGCCCCGGCTTTCCCCGCTGCCTAAACCGCCGGGCCCCAAGTCCCGGGCTCCGGCCTGGGCCTAGCGGCCTGGAGCGCAGCCTCAACCCGCCTGCCCGCCGCCTTGCCGCCGTTCCCTCGCCCGTCTCTGTCCCACAGACCGCACCTTTGAATAGGTAGTCGTACTCGTCGTCCCTGGTCCCCATTGTCCTGGCGCTTCCGGCGGGATCGGCGACTCCGCAGCCCCACCACAAACACCCGACGGGGGCGGAGCCGGCGCCGCGCAGAGCGGCGGCTGGATGACCAATCAGAGGCGGGTGGCGTAGCGACCGGCACCCAGGGCAGCCAATCACAGGCGGAAGCAGAGGCTCAAGGGTGGGTGCCGCCTGGGATCCACCCTCCTCGCCTTCGGTCTCCTGGAGAAAGGCGGAAGGAATGCGGACCTTTCTGAAGTGACGGCCGCATCAGCCTATCAGAGGTGGGCCCTCGAAGGCGGGACGGAAGACTGTAAGAATGAAACAGATTGATGGAACGAGTAACCAATGAGAGGCTTGATTCAGACGGTCCGGAAGTACCGGAGGACCTGTCCGGGAAGGGAAATGGGGCTACGTCCAGGTGAAGTTACGCTAGTTAACGTCCCGATGACGTCATAGATCAATGCGCGCGGCACTGCTTCCCCCAACCCCGCCTCCCTCTGCCCTCCCCAGTAAAAGACCGTTTCCGGGCCTCTGAGCGGGATTTTGTTGTTGTTGTGTTTTTTTTTTTTTTCCCACCTAGGGGTTCCCTCTCGGTTCTTGGTTGGGTTTCCATCGCTGTATTTGTGAGTCATTAAGGTACCCCACTACCTCATTTCCTCCGCCACATGACGGGAGAAACTCACTTCGTGGAATCTGTGGAAGATAACTAGATCATCTCGAGACCTGAAGACATACTAAATCAACCATCCACTTTCTGTCATTGAGTCTTTAACAGATATTTATAAAATCCTTCCTGGACGTCAGACTCTCTCCAACATGATCTCCCCTTCTCTATCCCCTTGCCCTGTTATATTCCACCTTCTTCCCCCGGAGGATTTACCACTACCTGATATTAGACTATGAATTTCTGGGGGCGCCTGCCTGGCTCAGTCGGTGGAGCATGCGACCCTTATCTCGGGGGTTCGGGCCCCATTTGGGCATAGAGCTAATTTGAAATATATATATATATTTCTTGACCCATTAATCTCTCTAGTCCCCTGCCAACAGAACATCAGCCCCATGAAGGCAAGGATTCTTGTCTGTCTCTGCTGGTGCTGTGTCCCCAGTGTTCAGTAAATATTTGATCAGTGACAGTTACTGTAACCAGAGAGCTCTGTGGTAGTTATTTTACTATAATTATAATTATTATCATTGCCTCGTGGACCTCATCCCTGCATTGTCCAACAGGCATCCCAGACACTAATTTGGCCTCTTTTCCCGTATCCACTCCTCCTGTGACTCCGTGTCCCCCACGCCACCCCCAACCTCAACCCCCCCCCCCCGTCCATCTCACAGCCAAAGGTCATGGATTCCTCTCTCCTTATGCTTTAGTCCCCTGCTTCTTCCTGCCTCCTTTCCGTCAGTTGTCATACTGTTTTCCTCCTCCCTTCTCAATTTCTGACCACTTCTCACCTCTGCCACTGCCACCATCTCAGTCCTGGCCCCATCATCACTCCCTGGACCTGAGCTGTTGTCTATCCCCAGATCTCCCTGCTCTGCCCTCACCCCACCCAGTCTGCACTCAGAGGAGTCTTTTTTTTTTTTTTAAGGTAACCTCTATGCCCAACATGAGACTCAAACTCACCACCCCGAGATCAAGAGTCACACGCTCCACCGACTGAGCCAGCCAGGGGCCCCAGAGGAGTCTTTTAAAACATAAGTCAGATTGTCCCACTCACCTGTTCAAAAATCTTTCAGTTCTTCCTTTAGTAAATATTGACTGAGCACCTACTAAGTGCCAGGCAGTGCTCTAGGTGCTGGGGGTGCAGCACTGAATAAGACAAAGTCCCAGTCCTCACAGCTGGCAGTCTAATGGGGTCAGGCACACCAGAAGCCAGTAAACAACCTGCACAAGATAATTTCAGAATGGGAAGCAAGCAGTGAGGGGAATAACTTGGATTATGTGATGACGGTGGCGCTCCTTAGCTAGGGACCCAGGGAAGGCATCCTGGGGGAGGTGGCATTTGCACTGTTTGGGGGAAGGGAGGAGGCGGTGGGAACAGCATTTCAGGGGGACACAACAGCAAGTGAGAGAGAGTCTGATGGATCTGAACAGCCAGGTGGCCATGGTGGCTGGAGAGTGGGGTCCAGGAGCCAAGAGATTGG
Source organism: Callorhinus ursinus (assembly GCF_003265705.2). Taxonomy (NCBI): domain Eukaryota; kingdom Metazoa; phylum Chordata; class Mammalia; order Carnivora; family Otariidae; genus Callorhinus; species Callorhinus ursinus. The sequence continues at coordinate 278,160 of NW_027397169.1, forward strand.
ACAAGTTGAAAAAGCAAGACTGGAAGCCAGACCAGAGTGGACCCTCCCGGGCCTTGTCAGCACACTCCCAGGTAGTTGGCTTGAAGCCTTGCCTTGAAGCATTCCCTTACCAATGCCCTCTCCCCCCACTCCCAGTTCACCATCCTAGCTTCCTGCCCAAATGCTGCAGCCAGGTGAGGCTATTAAATGGTTCCTCAGTGAGCTTTACTTCCTGCCAAGGTCACTAAACTTTTGCTCTCACTGTGCCCTCTTCCTGGAATGCTACCCCCACTCCCGGCCTTCTTTGGAAACTGGCTCAAAAGCCACCTCCACCCTGAAGCCTTTTCTCCAGGATAGCTCATAGTAATATTAGCAATGTTGACTAATGTTTTTATTGTGTGCTATGAGCCAGACCCTGTTTGGAGTGCTTTTCATTTACTGCCACATGAACTCCTCACAGCACCAGGAGAACAGAAAGGGGGAGGGATGGGAGGGTGGGGGTACCAGAGGCTCCCCGCCCCCCATTTTGCAGATGCGGGAACTGAAGCCACAGAGCTTTAACAGACTATCTCTAGTCAACCAGGAGAATGATGTGGTTGAAGACTCCAACTCCAGAGTTGGACGGGTCTGGATTCACATCCTGGCTCTTGTTTGGTTCCCAATCCTAGTGGTTATTCTTTGTGTTGTTCCCCAGGATGGGAGAGGCCGTGATGACGGGAGATGCGACAGGGTTGGGGAGATAAGCTCTCTTGGCAGAGCTTGAGGATTAAGAGGGCAGAGGCGAGGGAACCCCCTACCGCCCCAATCTCCATAGGCAGCACTTCCCACCAGTTCCAGCCACAGTGGGCTCAAGGGAGACTCTGCAAGCCTGCCTGGGACAGAACACCCCCAAACAAGGATCCTGGAGAGGGTCTGGCCTCCGGCTGAGGAGTTCATCACCCATACTCAGCCAGGGCCCCTGCGAAGCTACTGTGTCCGCAGCACCAACCAGGAAGAGTCACAGGACTAGAAAAGCACAGACTTTTCCTCTAGCAAAGGAAGCCCCCACCACTTCCCTAAGAACACTTAAAAAGCATATTGGAAAGATAGGTTTTCCTATTAAAACAGCAGCTGGGACCCAGGGCACAGGCAGATGTTGTTTTTCCCAAACATGTGTCCTGGAGACAAGGCATTATATTATTCCAGACCACATGATATGAGTGGCAATTTTAGGCAGTGCATTAAATAGCACTGAACCACATGCTGAGAAAGTTGTACCCTTGTCCCATTTCTGAAGTATTTTATTATCTATCAAGGAGAGAGACTTACTCTTTCTTGCCCATACCTTTTTTTTAAAGATTTTATTTATTTATATGACACAGAGAGACACAGCGAGAGAGGGAACACAAGCAGGGGGAGTGGAGAGGGAGAAGCAGGCTTCCCACTGAGCAGGGAGCCCGATGTGGGGCTCAATCCCAGGACCCCGGGACCATAACCTGAGCCAAAGGCAGACGCTTTACTGACTGAGCCACCCAGGTGCACCTTGCTCATACCTCTTGAACAGTTTTCTATCCCTCATCTCCCTTTCGTTTTTTAATTTTTAAAAAGATTTTATTTAATTATATGACACGGGGGTCTGGGGGAGAGCATGAGCCAGGGGGCAAGGCAGGGGGAGAAGCAGACTCACCAATGAGCAGCGAGTCCAACGTGGGGCCCAATCCAGGAACCTGTGGTCATGACCTGAGCCGAAAGCAGATGCTCAACCAACTGAGCCACCCAGGCACCCCTCATTTCTTGAAAAAATATTTATTTATTTGAGAGAGAGAGAGAGCAGGGAGGGGAAGGGGCAGAGGGAGGGAGAGAGAGAGAGACTTAAGCAGACTCCTCCATACTGAGTGCAGAGCCCAATGTAGGGCTCGAACTCACCACCCCGAGATCACCACCGGAGCCAAAACCAAGAGTTGGATCCTTAACCGACTCTGCCACCCGGGTGCCCCCCCCCCCCC